>NC_081419.1:152269757-152617257 GCF_949786415.1 Peromyscus eremicus | reverse complement strand
TGCATCTGCTTGAGCAAAACTTCCTAAAAATGTACTTAAAATGTAGAAGCTTAGTTTGATGTGGTAGCACATGTCTGTAATCCCCCTGTTTTGGAGGAGGAGGCAGGAGGATGAGGAGTTCCAAGACATCCTGTGTACCAGGCTCAGATTCAGCTATGTAGTGACATCTTGTATTTAATGGTGATGATGATGATAATGTTGATGCACATATGTCAGGGTTTGCACAAGAAAAAGGTCCATGTAGTTTAATCCTTTAGTTTCCTTGGGGTGCCTATCTTTGAAAAAGTGGAGCCCTCTGCATTAGAGGCAGCTCTGTAGCCAAAACCACCGAGTTCACCACAGCAGTATCTACTGCCCTGACTTCTTGGCATGCAAAGGTGCCTCCTGTAGCGGGAATCTTAAAGAGTCTTTATTAATAAAACAAACCCGGAGCCAAGTATTGGGGTGAACACTGGAAGATCAGAGAGACAGAATAAGCCACAGCTAACCTCACCTGGCCAACTTCTCAGCTGGTCCTGTTTCCTCAGACTGGAAGCCTCTGAGTCCTCATCCAGAATTAATCTCAGCTGAACTGCTGCTTGTAGCCTGAAAGCTTAACCAGCCAAATGCTTCTAGTTCCTGGTCTTCAAGCCTTATATACCTTTCTGCTATCTGCCATCACTCCCTCGGATTAAAGGCTCACTTCTTGGGATTAAAGGCGTGTGTCACCATGCCTGACTGTTTCCAATGTGGCCTTGAACTCACAGAGATCCAGAGGGATTTCTACCTCTGGAATGCTAGGATTAAAGGTGTGAGTGCCACCATTTTCTAGCCTTTGTATCCAGTGGCTGTTCTGTCTCTGACCCCAGATAAGTTTATTAGGGTGCACAATATTTTGGGGAACACAATACCACCACAGCCTCCTCCATAGGTGGAGACAGTGCTGAGAGCCACACTGTTGTACTTTCCCAGGGATCAGGAAAGAGTGGGTTTGTACTGCTCCACAACACCATCAAGGGACTTAGGAGCAGATTGCCATGAAATCCAGCATCCTTCTCTTGTGCTTCCTTCCTGGGCATGTCAGTTAGGATGGATGAGTGTTCTGATGAGAGGGCTCCCAACACACCCTTGTCCTCTCTGAGCATCAGTACAGCCCCTAGCTCATGTGGTAGTGGCAGGCCACAGGAATCTTGGTGGTGTCAGCCTCCTGGGCCTGCCCCTGTCAAATAACAGGTCAGACAGACTAGACACAGCTCTTGCTGCAACTTGGTCTAAGTTATGTTCTTCTGTGGTAGAGAAGGGGAAGCTGGGTTTAAAATGGCAAAACAAGGGCTTGGGGAGGTACGTAGCTCAGTTGGTAGAGTATTTGCCTAACATACAGAAAACTCTGGGTTTGAACCCTTGTACTACGTAAAACCAAGCATGGTGAATCATATTTGTAATCACAGAATTGTGGAGTCTGAAACAGGAGTATTCAGAGTTCCAGACCAAACTGAGAGAGGGAAAGAAACACACAAACCAAAGAAACCAAAAAGGAAGTGTCTTGTGTACCACGTTATTGGAGATCTCATTTCTAGAATCAAACTTTCTGGAAAGCTTGTGAGGCAGGTACCTCAGCTCCAAGGGCCACCAGTTTCCCTAGTGACAACCCTTCCCAGGTCATGCTGTGGGCTTCTTAAGTTTTTCTCAGTTAGTAGACAGTTGTATTCAAGTCTTTTTTGTTTATTTGTTTGTTTGTTTTTTGTTTTTTTGTTGTTTTTTCGAGACAGGGTTTCTCTGTGTAGCTTTGTGCCTTTCCTGGAACTCAGGCTGTAGCCCAGGCTGGCCTCAGGCTGTAGCCCAGGCTGGCCTCGAACTCACAAAGATTCGCTTGCCTCTGCCTCCTGAGTGCTGGGATTAAAGGCGTGCGACACCATCGCCCGGCCTGTATTCAAGTCTTAACAACTTAGAGTACTGTAGAAGGCAACTCTGCCTGCAAGAAAGGTGCATTCAAAAGGAGAGGGTGTTCTGCATGATCTTCGGGACTGCAGGCCTGGGAAGCCCAGAATGGGGAGGGTATCACTCAAGGCCCAGATACAGAACTACAGTGACATCTTGTGGGCAGATCTTTGTGAGTGGAGGAGCCTTTTCCCAGCATGTTTGCTGTTTATAGTTGGAGAGCTGGCAGATTCAGAAAGGTGAGAACAAGTTATAATCACCCCCTGAGCTCTGCATAGCCTGTTCTCCAACAGGTCCTGGTGGCAGCATATGTAGGAAGGAGGGGAGCCTAGCATCTGGGGAAGCGTCCAGCTATGGAAACCTACTCTAGAGTGCTGATCTGAGAACAGTCCATCTGTGCATGGCCTGGGGCTGCCTGGCCGGGGATAGCTATGGTCTCCTCTGGGTTCCTCCAACCTCCATTTTTGAAGCTTAGGGCCAGATCTTAGATGCAAGGAGGCACAGTGGAGCTGGCCAGGTTGAGAATGCCTATAGGTACTCCGCAAATCCCCTTTGCCTTGTCCTTGTCCATCTCTAGGAAGGCAATTCTGCATAGGCCAACTTTCTGCAGAGTACACTGGTTCCTATGCATACTCCCTCAGGCCCAGGCCTCCTGAGTCCCCTCCAGGATCTCCAGACTTTTGTCCTCTGTACTTTCAAGGCCCCTCTATTGAGTACTGTGTCTTCCTGCCAAGTACTACAATGGGCAGAGCATGGCTGCTGTCCCTTCCTGGCTGCCATGTCTCTTCTGCAGACCCTAATTGCTAACCTCTATCCTTGCCTTTCAGTTGGGAGGGCGGAAGGAGTTGCCCCTTTTCTGTTTTTTTGTTTTTTTTTTTGTTTTTTTGTTTGTTTGTTTGTTTTTTTAGTTTTTCGAGACAGAGTTTCTCTGTGTAGCTTTGTGCCTTTCCTGGAACTCACTCTGTAGACCAGGCTGGCCTTGAACTCACAAAGATCCGCCTGCCTCTGCCTCCTGAGTGCTGGGATTAAAGGCGTGCGCCACCACCGCCCGGCTTGGAGTTGCCCCTCCATTGGAAGCAAGGTGCATAGCAGCCTGGCTAGGGTTCAGCTCTATTGCCCTGCTGCCAGGTTCTAGTCTGCTTCCCATCCACCATCTCGTGGGACTCCATGCTGACCCCTCTCCTATTCCTCACTGTGGCTCCCATGCTGCCCAATCCACCAATCTAAACTGGGCTTCCTGGAAGGCAGAGTCCACTTGCAGCCTCCAACCATAGCTGTGTGTGGGCTCGGTGTCCTGTGCACCCAGGTGAGCAGTGTTGTATTTCTTAGCTCTGCATCACCTGGGCTTCCAGGCCAGCTCCTCTGCCTGTACAGAGCTAATGGCAGCTGGGCTCTGGAGCTACTCTAGGGATCTGATAGGAGCCCCTCAGCCTGCCCTGCAGGGAAGTTTATAGGAAGAGTACTTTAGGCAGAGGGAGCAATATGACCAAGTGAGAAGTGTACCTACATACCATTAAATGGGAGTACTTGGATATGGATATATTGGGACTGGCCTAGTTTGTAGATGGTGGCATGACACTGTACTCTGGTGCCTATAGCATCTGCTGAAGACAGGATGATTTGCTGCCTCTAGTGATATTGCCCATGTTGTCTCCAGATAGATCTGTTACCTCCTTTCCCTAATAGGGATTGTCCTCCTGTGTCTCTCATGACCTAGTAAAGATTGTGCTCCTCACCCCAATACTTCATCCCTCCACTGACTGCTCTGTCCCTCCAGGTCCACAGCAAGGACAAGAAGTATGTGTGCAAGGTGTGCAGCCGTGTGTTTATGTCTGCAGCCAGCGTGGGTATTAAGCATGGTTCTCGTCGCCATGGTGTATGTGCAGACTGTGCTGGCCAGGGTGTGGCCACACCACTGGACCATGGTGGAGGTGGTGAGGGCTCCCCTGAGGCACTGTTTGCTGGTGAAGGGCCATACCTGGAAGACCCCGATGATCCACGAGGGGAAGGTGAAGAGGAGCTAGGTGAGGATGAGGATGAGGATGTGGCCAAATGGAAGGACGACGTGGGTTTGACACATGAGGATGCACTGCTGGGAGATGACAAGGATGACGAGGACTCTCCCCAGGGGCCCCGCAGCCCCTCTGGGGAACCTGATAAAGACTTTGCCTGGATCTCCTAGGGGCTCTGCTCTGGTGGGCAGGGTGGGTGGTGGCTGAATCGCTTTGTCCACCTGTGTGTGTCTAGTGGGTCTTTACTTACCAAGGAGCAGGGCCATGCTGATTCCTTGAGGCTCTTCCTCTGGGCCCTCCTCTGTCCTATAACCCTCCCCTCTTGCAGAAACTGGTCCTATGAGCTAAGAAGTGGGTGTGACTCCAGTGACTGGGGAGCACTAGGACTAAACACAAAGTGAGGGGTACAGTATGGGTTTAGGAAAAGGGAGAATGCCTACTCCCACCTGTCCAGGTATTAATGGAGTCCCCAGCAGGTGTGTCTAGATGTATGGGCAGGGCTGCACCAAGGCCTGGGCATGCTTCCTCAGGGTATCAAAGGAGCCCTTTGCTGTGAACCTGGCTAGGAATGCAAGATGACTCAGTGGCCAGGTCAGGGTCAGCACTAGTTAGGGTCATGAGGGCAATCCCCCAGCCCACAGGTCTGAGTAGGTGTTGAGTTTAGCATAAATACAAACTGCTCTATCCACAGCATTGCTCGATCTCCTTCCACCCCCATTCTCCGGCAGTCAGGTTATGGGCTCTGGCCCTGTCACTTTGTCCTCTTGGTTCCTGCTGCCCCATGGCAGCTGGTAGAATCTATTGGGCATAAAGCCCTGCAACCCTCTTACCTCCAGGCTTTGGTGCTTAACACAAAGTGGCTGCAGATGCCTCTCTGGAAGCCCTAGGCTCCAGGTGCTATCTCTGTTGGAAGCAGCTACCCAAGTGGCAGGCCAAAGAGGAAGAAGGCTCTGTTCAAGAAGGGCCCTGTGGCTGGATGCTTTACCCTTTCAGGCCCACAGGGTTGAGTTGCAAGGGCCACAGCTCTTTGTTCTGTGTGCACTTTCTTTGAGAGCCCCATTGTGCACCCTGAGTTCTGCCTGAGCCCTTGCTGACCCCTCCTTGGACCAGATAGAGCTCAAGCTCCTGCCTTTGTTGCTGCTAACACTGGAGGTGGGTGTTCCTAGCTGCAGTGTGCTGCTGATGCCTCCCTGCCTAGGAACCAAATTTTAAAGAAGTCAGAGACATTTTCAGGTGGTTACCACAGGTTACTTTGTTTTGAATTGTTTTTTCTCATTTGACAGGACTCTACAGGAGTGGTTTCATTTAACTTTTCATCAAGTCCACTTTCTCTATTTCTAAAGGCCCTCACACTTGTTCTGTGAAAAGTGTAGGCTTCATTTCCATGGCTCTGAGGCCCAGAGAGGCAGCTGTCCACTTAACCTGCAGGGTAGATACAGATGCTGCAGCCTGCCCTCTTCTTGAGGCCATTTCTGACAAACTATCAAGACATTCCATCCCTCACCCACCTCATCTCCCAAAGGCCCACTGCAGTGTTCAGTGAGCAGTGCAGTGAACGCTCTGCTGAGGTGCTGTGGGCTAACCTACTCTGTGCAAGGGCTCATCAGGCTACTGAGCATTAGGGCCAGTTAGAGAATTTTGTTTTCCCTTTCTCAAACACTAAGTCAAATGGCTTTTAGACATTTTTTTTTTTTTTAAACTGGCACATCTGTTCTCTCTAGGTAAGTAAGAGGAAGCCCCATAAAACTGTAACTTAGGTCCCAATTGGTTATACAGAGCATGTCACCTGGTGACATTCCTCAAGGACCAGCTGCCTGAGCTACAGGAGGAAGGAATCACAGCCTTTATTGTTTTAAACAAAACAATAGTCAAGAGGAACAGGGCTAGGACACTCTACAGAGTGTAGGAACCATTGTCTGAAAGCTGTGTGCCCCTCTACTCACTGTCCTCTCCTCTGAGGCATGCTGGTTCTGGAGGACATTTCCGTCCAGTATGGTAGCATAGCTAGACCCCCTTTTACCAACAGAACTCCAGGTTGAGAACGTCTAGCCTTGCCAGGCCCCTTGAGGGCTATCAGACTTAGTACCTTCCTCTCTCTTTTAAATTGCCTTTTCTAAACACTTTCTTATAAAATGCATTTGGAAACTAGACCTTTGCTACCACTGTCTCTGGGTTTTTGTATCAGTCCCTACTTCTCAGGCTGTCCTGCCCAGGACCCAGGACCTCTGGCCCACCTCCCAAGGCACCTGTGCCCTCCACTCTCAGGATGTCTTGCTCTGACTGGCCCCACTTCCAGACTGCCTTTGCTGGCCTTTCTGGAGGTTCCCTGTTGGTACCACAGGGCACTTCCTTAAAACCAGTACTGTACCAGAAAACTAAGGGTCCCAGTTCTGGTCCCACCACCTTCCAAGTGTTTGCCATGTGACAGGCTTAGTTCTGGCTCAGTTTCCAATTGGAAAGTGGAATTCTAGAGATCCAGATGAACACATCCATCTCAGGAGGCATGGAGGGAAAGGACGTATGTATTGAAGTTGTTTTTTTTTTTAATGTGACTTTTTTTTATTCAATGTTCAAACTAATAAATATTTTTTTATGAAGAAAATGTGTAGATTACATTTCACATTTTGTATTTTTTGTGTGTGTATTTTGGTGTTTGAAACACCAAAGTGGAAAATATAGTCCATGGGGTGGGTGTTGTTAGGGTTGAGGTGGGAAAACAATACGATTTTTGTACGGATCTCTGGATCCTGACCAGTTTGCATACTGAACTCTGAGTTTTGGGGAACAGGACACTGCTAGGACTCGACAGGGACCTAACTCAAAAGACACAGCTATGCTTCCAATTCTGCACATCTTCCTTTAAAAACAAACAAAACAAAAACCTGAGAAAATGCAAAACTGGAACTTTTTGCAATATTATGAAAGATAATCTTACTTTGGCTCATTCTATGACATATACAACTCCTAAGAAAGCCATACTTAATGGTGGTGGTATTTTTTAGATCCTATTGTGTTTTGTATGTGGCTCTTTTAGAATCACTTGTAGTGAGGGTGCTGTGTGTATGCTTTTCTTATTTATTTATTTTTCAACATGCTTTCAATCTGTCAACAAAAAGTGAAAAAAAAGGGCAGTGTTTGAAGAGTGTTGTTTTTTTTTTCTGGAGATAATCTATATTATATTGACTTTATATTAATTATTATAAACCTGTGTTTGTACTGAAGATGTGGTTAATATTTGCAGAAGGCTTGTCATAATCAGTTGGTGCGGTTCACAGCCCTGTTGTCCTGCTTCTATATAGCCACAGACAAGTAAAGATTACCTTCTCTATAGTGGTTCTTGCGATTTCTTGTCTGCCTAGGTGTGCTCCAGGTTGCCTGTGGGTTTTCTTTCTGTGATGGGATTAGTGTAGACATTCTTGCAAAATGATCACTTCAAATAAAATGGGAAATTGCTGCTCCATGCAGATGCCTCCTGTGTGGTTTCAAACAGTACCCTTCCTTGGACCTCAACCTGAATGGAGGTAGCCGCCAGCCCCTACTGCTTATCATTCATTCCCCATTACTCTCCTAGTTCCATTTCTTTCCCCAGGAGAAAACATTGGTTTCTGGAAAACTAAACAAACAAACAACCCCCACAGTTTTTAATTTTTCTCTTTGGCTGATATAGCCCAGACACAAGACACCTGAACTTCATTAACATGGTAAAATGTCAGCCCCAGGGGGGCTTGGAACCACCACCTTTAAATGTGGGCAGGAGAATACTCTCCCTGAGACCTCTCAAAGTGCAACTTAAACAGGCTTTAGCAGAGCCCACTGACATCTTTGACAAGTCTGTGAGTGACAGGCAGGGAGGCAAGCTGCCCCTGGAGCTAAAAGGACAACATGCAGTTTGTCTTTAGTGCAAAAGGCACTTTGAATAGTCAGTCACTCCTCCACCTTTAGGAGTCCAGGGTCATCAAATCCACCACAAGTTTGCTGTAGCTTCAGGCTGGGAGTGGGAGAAAGGCCAGGCAGTAGCATCATGGGATGGGCTCAGTCCAGGAACTGCTGGCAGATGTTCTTCCAGCGGCAGGCTGTGTACACAGGTCCCTGTGGTCCATGCCATACACTTTCCGGCACTTCTTGGCATCACCCCAGGGCTTCCTGGAGGGGACATACAGGGGGCATGGAGAATTGTCAGTTAAGACCTTTACCACCTAGTATATGCCCAGCCCCTCAACCTACACATACCTCAGGTTGACCCCAAGCTTAGCAGGCAGGGCTGGTATGTAGGCTTGGGCCTCAGTGGGCTGTGGCATCTCTGGAAGGAGTCACAACCCCTGTTTCTCTCTAGAGTGCTCTGAGACCTGCCTCCAATCTCCATCTGTGGCCTCACCTTGCTGGTAGGCTTGGTCACTGTCATACCTGTGGAACAGCTGAAGAGCTGAGCTTGGGAGATGGAACCCAAGTTAGGGGATGTGGCAGGTTAGGAAGAACTGGGGGTTCCGGTAGCTCTGAGAACTCCACATGAGGAAAGGTAAGTGGCATGGAGACTATAGGAGACACTGGTGTTAGGCTGGACAACCTGTCAGTCAGCTTGTCCATACCAACATCCAGCTCTGTGTAGTAGAAGTCCTCTTCCCCATCATTCTGCTCTGGCTCTGCCTGTCTCCTGCCAGGAACAGCAAAGTGAGAGCATAAATTCTGGCCAGGCCTGACCCCACCCTGACCAACCCCCCAGTCCCACCGCACACCAGGTGGATGTGTCTCTGCATCTCGGACACTGTGCTCAGCACCTTCCCACAGCTCTTCCTTCCACAGGCACTGGAACATGACCTGAATAGAGCTCTGGAGTGATAGGGGCCTAGGTCATCAGTAGCCATCCTGTCTAGCCCACCTCTGGAGGGGATTTTCCCATACTTACCTTCCTTTTTCTCAGGATGGCCTCCCAAACAGAAGGTGGGCTGCTTCTGGGGGCAGTGGGGGTGATGGAGTGGATGGAGAAGACATGGCTGGCCTCCTTCCAAGGCTCCAAGCCAGATTCTGCAGGAACACTCCATTTAGAAGCTCGGAAGTCTCAAGCTGCTTTGCAGAAACTGCTGCCTGCTGGTTCTCTCCAAGTCCCTGATTTTGAGTTGCCTCCTGTTGATGTGAACCTTGAGGAGTAGGGGCAACTAGGAGAATTTGGCCTCAGAGACTTGGAGAGGAGCTTCTCTAGCAGAGAAAGGGTAGGCGTGCTTGGCATGGCCAGGAAGTAACATGGCCAGCAAAGTGGAGGTACAGTTTTGGCCTCAATGAGGGGCACTCAGGGTCCAGATGTCTCTTAGAGAGCTTGAGGCAAGCTTAGAAGGTGGCATATTAGGTTTGAGGCTTGGTGGCTTTAGTATCCTGGAGTAACAGAAGTTCTGTCCATACTTGAGCATAGTTTTCTGAGTCTCACCTGGGCTGAAGGTTGCAGCTAGGGCCCCCACACAGACAGGGCTGGTAGATCAGCTTGTAAGGGCTGCAGCAGCCATGACCTCTTCCAGCCTGGCTTTTTCTGGGGCTATGCTGGAGATGAGGTCAGAGCTCAACAAGTGCTCTAGGCTCCTCCCCTGGTCCAGCATACAGTGCTGGGCTTGGACACGTGGGCATCAAGCTGCCTCACTCCAAGTTCTGGGCAGGAGCCCTGGCTCCACCCCCCAGCTCAGGTAGCAGAGCTGAAAATCCAGGAACCATAGAACAGGATGGGGGTCCACAAAAGGCCTGAGTTCTCCATAACCCGGGCTTTGTTCCACAATGGCTCCTTCAGACCCTGGTGCTGAGCAGAGGTCTGAAGGCCCACCATAAGGGGCGAGGCCAGCTATGGCTCAGCTCTTCCCGCCAACACACATTAACCACGGTTGTACAACAGCAACTGTGGGCCAAGTGCCAGGCCTAGAAGGGCAGAGCAGCAAGCCTTTGGCAGCAGTTAGGGAAACTGTGCTCTAAGCACAGGCAGGTCCCCAACTTCTGCTGCACAGTTAGTCAGGAGTATAGGGCTGGCAAGTGGGGAGGTGGAAGCCAGGGAATCAGAGATTCCTAGATAGGTTGGGACTCTGACTGCTTCTCCACTGAAACCTTCAAAGGCTGACATCTGTGCCAGCATGTACTGCTCCAGCACACACTGGCGCAACACACACACACACACACACACACACACACACACACACACACACACACTCTCTCTCTCTCCTAGTCTTGGGCATCAGCCCCCACCTCACCTCTTTACTGGCACTGGGATGTGATCAGAAGGCGTTGGGAGCATGCTGAGGCTCCTGTGGCTCTGAGAACTCTAAGCCTACAAGGCTGCCACCTATAGAAGGGCCCTGAAAATAGGGGTTGGAGAGCTCTGTGGAGGAGTTGGCCTAGGGACCCTAGACTCCACCTCAAATCTGGCGCCCAACTCCCACACCCGATGCAGCTTGTGTGAACCACATGGCCCAGCCCTAGCCCCGCCCTCTGCTCCGGTGGCTGGAAGCATCTGCTTGGCCTCTCAGCTCCACTTGGCCTGACCCACAGACACGCACAGGCCGACGCAGCACCCCCAGCTGCCAACGCCTTCAGGCCCCAAAGTTTGTGCAGATTCCACACCATCTTTGCAGGGAAAGAAACTTTGGCAGTGCCCATGCCCACTGGTACCTGTGGTGGTGTGGGCACAGTAACCTGCGTGGCGCTGACTCAGGCCCTCTGCATTCAGGCACTGAGTCGAGCTCTGCAGCCCACTAGGATCTGGGGAGGCTACAGACCCTAGGTCCTGACCCTCAGAGTGGGGCGGGTGACGTTCACAGACCCAACCCAGTTCTGGGGGCGCTCGGCCTCCATAGTCGTCTGGAAGCCTATGTTACAGAAGTAAGGCTCTAGACTGCGCCCCAGGTCAGGGCCAGGCCAGCCGACCCCCACCCAGGATCCAGCCTCCACCTGCACGACCCGCAACTGCCTGACAGACTACACCCACTACGACGCTCCGCCCCGGTGCACATGAGGCAAGCACCCTAAGTGGTCCGCGCCTGACTCTGCCCCGGTAGTGGAGGGGCTGGCTCAACTCAGGCTAACCGCTTCCACGCCCTGCACGCACACTGCAGCCCGAGGGCTGGTTTCCCCCAAGGGACCGGGGCAAGCGCTGAGCTATCAGAGTTAGGAAAGGGCTGCACTTTCTTGGCCAGCCTCCTAGGAGCAAGTTATTCTTTAAATGCTGGACTGTCTACCTCTGCCTACTTATGTAACTTCAAAGAATGGTAGCAGAGGCTCCAGGAGGATCTGAGAGTCCAGATCCCACACTTCTGAGTGGCCATGCTGTCCCAGACCCTCTAGCCTGGGAAACCACCACAGCAAAGGGCTTGTTTGCCTTTCTTCCCGCCCACTGACTTCTGAGTCTCACAACCAGGTCATGACATCAGGGGCCAGGGACCAGGTATGAGGAAACTCTCCCAGAGGTCAGAAAGGGATATCTATAACCATTTCAGAAAACTCCCACTCCAACCTTCCCAGCTTTCAAAAAAAGCAACTGAGAGCCAATCTTATGTGACAGAGATTTAATTAGGCCACAAGGACTGGACCTGAAATTTGTGCTGTCAGCTATGGGGGTGGAAGGACACAGAACGATCTGCAATCAAACCCTGCTGAGGCAGAAGCCTTGGTACCCTTACTATGTCAGCTCATGTTAATAAACAGGATGTAAGGCCTCAACTTCTCAGGGGCCCATCTCCCTGATGCTTTCATACACATTTTCTAAGGGATCTTGGTTCATGTCCTGGCCCCTGAGAGTGATGGCCTCATATTCCACATCACTCCCAAGGGCCAGAACTGCTCTCCCACCCTGGGGTTCCGGCTGATCTGTGTCAGGTCTTGGGTCTCTCCTTTTAGGCTTGCAGACCCTGGAGTACAGGAGATCCATCTGGAGAGAGGAAGCAAACCCAGGGAGAGCTTGGCATTGTCCTCTGCCAAAGGTGGGCTCAGTCCCATCTACCCTACCCTACCCCAGCTCACTTTACCTGAGTAGCTGGGATCACCTTAGCCTTCTGCTGCAATTCTTGGTAGCCCTGCTCTGTCTCTTTGCGCTTCTGGATGCAGGCATACTCGGCCCCAGGCCCAAGCTTGGCACAGCTAATGGTCAGCTGTGTTCCAGCCCATACCACAGGGCTAGCAGCCAGGCTGGCCCTGGGAATTGCAGCCAGCCCCACATTGGAATAAGTGGCCTCGGGACTAGTAGAAGGTGCAGTTGCAAGGGCAGCAGGAGGGGCCCTGGGCAGCTGCCGAGGTGGGAAGGCAGAGGGAGTTACTTGAGACCTGGTGCTGCCCCTGGATACCTCCAGCCAGTGTGGATGCAGTAGATCCATGCTAGCAGGCCGTGGGGCTAGGGATAAGATCAAGGCAGAGGCCACTGAAGGGCTAAGGAAATACGACTAGCCCCAGTGGATCGGCCCTACATTTATGGCCTCCCAGGAGCTCACCTATGCTGCAGCGTGGGCCTTGGTGAAGCTCATGCAATCTGGTGTCAGACTTGCTGAGGGAGCAGAGGTGGGTCTGTCTCAGCAGTGACTAGGGACAAGGAAGGCTGGTTGACTCCCTGCTGTCCTTGCCCTGACCCCAGGGACAGTCTGGCACTCACCATTTCCACTGGTATCAAACTGCCCTGTAGCCCAGTTTGTTGCCTTTGAGCCCGCTTCCTGGGGGCAAGAGTGCTGTTAGTCCAGTAGGCAGAGGAAGGTGCAGGGGTGATCAGATGCTGGCCCAGGCTCAGTGTAGAGGCACATGCAGAGCCCTCATATGGACTTCTCTGTTGTGACTTCTGACTCTGAGCCATACAGGAGGAGGGCAGACAGAACCCCAAGCACATACCTGTGGCAGGCTGTGCACAGTGCCCACAGCCAGAGGAGCAGGGAGCACCCCAGGACCCAGAGGGCTAGTGGGGCTGAAGGCACTGGTGGCCTCATCTTGTAAAGCAGGGAAGAGGGACCTGAGGACAGAAAAAATGAGCGCTGGGGGCTGACTGGGGAACCAGTGCACACCTGCAGCTCTACTTGCAGATCTTGCCCAGCTGGTGGGTTCTTCCTCCCTGGTTGACTCAGCACACCGGAAACCCCCAGGCCTTGCTTTTTTGCCCTGCCCCATGGGCACCCACTGATGCCTCTTTGGCTAGGGTTCCTTTAGTTATCAGAGATGGCTATGGAAATGGAGGAGCATGGCCAGGGGCAGCTATGACCTGAACAAGGCTATACTGTACTCACTGTAGCTCAAACCTATTACCTAGGGGAAATCTCTGATATCACTCTGACTTTGAGCCACAGACCACAGACCTCACCTCCAGCCACCACTGCCCAGGAGTGACCCCTTGTGTCAGGTGATGTTCCTAGACTACTCACTACAGAAGCTAAGCAGTTGGGGGGGGGGGGGCACTGAACAGAAAGAGCTGCTATGAAGGCAAAGTATCCCCACCCTACTCCTCCCTTCCCAGGATCCCTGCTTTTCCTAGAGTTGCCCTTAGAAGAGCTGATTAGGGGTTCACCTAAGAGTTCAGGGTGAGCAAAATGAGGGTGAACAGTCTTCTGAGGTAAGGGCCTGTCTGTTCAAGCTTGGGGTGTAGGCATCTTACACAGAGGGGGCCGAGTTCACTAACCTGGCTATAGCCAAATCTCAATCTCCTGACCAGGCAGGACTTATCCCTTCCAGACCCCAGGGCACGGAGAGGCTTGGGGACTGGCCCAGGATGGAGAATGGGGGCAGTACTTACCAAGGCCACCGTGAGGTTGCTGCTTGGCCCTGTCTAGGACAGCCAGGAAGGTCTTTGTGGCTGCTGGTGAGCTCCTCACCTCACTTCCTGTGTATCTGAGCGCCTCCCAGCAGCCACAGAGTTCTTGCGTAGTTGCCCCCACAGTCTCTACTCGCCTCCTCACGTCTCCTTGTGACTATTTGCCACCAAGAGGCAATTATCATAAAACTAACACAGTCCCCTCCACCCCAATGAGGCAGACACCCATTAATGAGGTGGACAGAGCAGGTCAACTGGATGGATTATCAGTGGCAGCCCAAAACCAGAAATGAACCCCAAACCCACGTGAGTCAGGCCTGCCCGCTTTCATCACTGATAGTGTTCCCCAAAGGTGTTTTTACCTCACATATCTGTTTGTGAGTACTAGGCACAAGGGCCACCCTAGGATCTTAATCACTTGGTCAAAGAAGAGAGAAGACGGAAAATGCTCCTCTCTTGGACCTTAGACAGAGGCAGTGGCCTCATTTTGTAGCCCCCACAGCCCACCTGTCTGTTGCCAGGACCCTCACAGATGCATTTGTCCCCAGAGATCCTGAAGCCAGCTGAGTCTCTAGTGAGAGAAATTATGATGAGATCACTTTAATGTCCTCACTAAGGAGATACCCCAAGACACTGGTAAGTGGGCTTGGCAGGCAAATAAGTGTTCAAAATTAGCCCTGACATCCCATATCTATTCGGTAGTGTTCATACACTTTAGGTAGACAAGGCTGAATAAGGGACAGCCTAGGAAATGGGCTGGTCCTTCTTTCAGGTGCTGTTTAGGTGTCAGGGTGACGGCTGTCTTTCTGCCAAGGCAGTTGGGAGTTGGGTCCCAGGGCTCTATCCACAATACAGGCAGAGCTGCTAGAACTCTGTCATCTTCCTGTGAGTATCTGCCTTCTGCTGTTCCCTCTGTAGGCCGGCCTCCTGAGCACGCAGCTGACCCAGCTTCCGCTGGGCTCCTTCCAGCTTCTCCTGCAGATGGGCTGTTGCCATGCTGTGCCTAGGGAGAGCCTGCTGGTCAGCACTGTCCCTGGCTCCCCACTACCAGGCCCCCAGCTTTGTGGCCAATTCCCGTCCTCCAACACTCAGACCACCTCAGACTCAGGGGCTACTCTGGTCAGGTGACCTTCAGCAGGTATCCTGTGAGCACAGCCACTAGAGCCCACACTGCCTCAGTTGGACCCCACACATACCGGCCAGCATTCCGGGTTAGGGCCTCCTGGATGCCCCGGATGTCTCGTTGGGTCCGCTCAATCTTCTCCTCAGTCTGGAAGAGCTGCAGACTCAGAGCCTGCTTGGCACTTTTGCTGGCATGATACATGTCCTTGTTCCTTCTCCCTGGAGAGTCCACCCCAGCATCTGGAGTCCCAGATGCCTGGCTTTGCAGTTTTTCATTCAGAAAGTCAAACACATTCCTCCGAGGGGGTGGGCGGGCCTCGGGTCTACCACCACTCCTCCGACATCTTGGAGGCCTATTGGTCCCAGCCTGGCCTCCCTTTGTCTTTTTCTGTAGTATCTCTGTGCACTGGTCCAGTGATTTCCCTCTAGGCAACACTACGGCATGGATGGGCTCCACTCGGCCTTCTGCATGCCGACCCAAACCTGGGAAAGACAGGGCTTTGTGCTACCTCTGCAAGACTCTTGGGCTGTATTGAGGCATCCCTCCCATCTCAGGGCAGCACACACTCACCCTTGCCAAACTCATAGCCCATCTTGATGAGGAGTTTGGAGCCAATGCCCCGTGTGTGTACCTCCCAACCGGCAAAAGCAGAACTGCAGGTCCCAGTGTCCACTGTGTGTGGTCCCACCACTGTGGGAGACAAAAGGACTCAAGCAGTAGGTTCCATCAATGTTACCCAAGGACTCAGATCCTAGGCAGGGCCTGATCTCCTGGATTTCTGGTCCCCTTAGGTTCTCCAAGCATGCTGTGGTTACTCCTGGCAACTCTGTCTGGACAAAGGGCTCTACTGTAACCAACTCCACTGCTTCAGCTTACTATCTGCTACTATGGATAGGAGCTCAGAAACCACCAATTCATATCACAGGTTCCCTGAGACATCTTCCTACCTTCATCCTAACCAATTTCTCAGGAGGACTATACATTACCTAGTTTCATTTCCTGAAATCTCTATTTTACCTAGACACATTTTCCATCTGCCAAGATCTCTTCTGCCCTACCTACCAGGCAACCAAGCTCTAAATCTGAGAAGCCATCTGAAGAAGAAACCCTTCCCTACACTCTACATTCAGTTACTTCCTGTGACTCCTTGGCAGATCTAGCACCAACATTCCCTTCTCTCTGACAGTGTGGTGCTACCTTGCTTCAAGGAGTTCTGACTGTTACATATGATTGTTGTGTCTGTTTCTAAAGGCAAAAGCTAGGTCTTGGGTCTTACCCAGGCCCATCACACACTCTCTGGTCCCTCAAGCCCTCTCCTGTAGATTACTATGCTATGTATATTCACTATATCACTTGTTCTACAATTATCCTGAAAGCTGAGTGCCTGTCTAGGTGATTGTCACCAATCTGCTCTACTCCCTCACCATCCTGGCTTCTGGGCACTGATTTCTGCCATACCTCTGGCATAGCTGGAGTCACCTGCATCACCACTGTCTGAGTCAGATGATTCTGTAGCCTCAGTGCGCAGAGGAGGCAGGATGCTGTCCCCCTCCACCACAGCCTCCTTCAGCAGCAGTGAGTCAAACTTAACAGTATAGTAGCCATTGTCCACATCTAGAGTGATAGAGACAGGCTGTAGGTTAGCAGCTTCACAGGCTGGGCAACCAGTTAGGACCAAAGGGAGAAACAGGAAGGGAAGGGCTTGGAGCAAACAAAGGCAGACTTGCTCCTCTTGAGCCCAGATGAAGTCAAAGCCCAACCCAGAGGAGGTGGAAAATGGCTAGAACAGCAAAGATGTTTCAAAAAGGGTCCCACCAGGTAGGTCCCTGTAGGCAATCTCACCAGTGATCCGTGCTGGGTGCCAAAGGCCATCCTGGTGCTTGGCCAGACATGCAGAGCCGGTCTGCAGTAAGCTCAAGTCTGGATCCTGGAAGGGACGCAGCTCATCCACAGAGACCACCTGCCCATGGGAGAACCTGTAGATACAACCACAGGAGACAGTGGCTTAGACATGGCCTACCAGGAGCAAGTGAGCCCAGAAGCCTAAAGACCATCAACAGGGCACTGCCTATAATGGAGTGAAATTCAAGAAGTCAAGACAGGCACACCAGCAAAAACATCTACACTTTCATACCTATGGATTTATGCATACATTTCTCTCTAACACACATACATATTCATATATTCTCACTCATACATGAATGTACAGGTACTCTCACACTCTCATGCATATACATATATTTATACTCACATATACAATATCTCTCACACACATGTATGCACATACTACCATATAGCTATGCACACTAAACACACATGTACATATGCATATGAATGCACAGAATGAACCCACACACATACATATACTCTCACAACACATATGCATGCATGCATGCACACATACTAAACATATAAATAAATACAATGTACCCACCCACATACATACACTCTAAAACACACACACACATGTATACACACTGGAATTTACTCTTAGGACACACAGGGCTACTTTGGGGAGATGGCCTGTGTTTCTATCAGCTTCCTAGGTTAGGGTGACAATGTAGCACAGAGCCTTGTGTGGTCTCTCACCAAACATGATGCTCTTGACACAAAATTCAAGGCAGATGTGTTGGATGTTGGGATACATTGAGTCCTCCCTGGGCATGGGCACTTGGAAGGCCAAGGTAGGGTGATGATGAATTTGAGGCTAGTCTGGGCTACACAGAGATCCTTCTCAAAACTTGAAACAAAAACTAGAAGAAATTAGTTACAACAATGGTGCTGTGTCTTTTATACATCAGTGCACCTATAAAATTAAAACCAAAACCAAATCTGACAGAAAACGAAGAGGAAATGTGGAGACACAGAAGATTGCAGCCATGAATTTGCCAAATAAAGGCATGAAAAAGCTAACCACCAACTACCACTACATGCCATCATTTCAGACAGGAAGTTGTTTTAACCCCAAAAGAGCAGCTGAGTGGATTCACTCTAGGATAGCTGGGGGTTCTTCCTAAGCAGTAATGAGTAGGTAGGGAAAGAGGGAGATGAGACAAAGAAAAGGTCAGAACTTGGCATAGCTCACAACTACAGCCTCTGCTACCCCATGCTCAGGCCAGGATTCCAGGAAGTACCTTCTCACACCAACTATCTTAGACATACAGCTAAATGGCATCAACAGCTGTAAGACTGTGCCACCAAAGCACAGTAAAGACTGACTATGAAGTCCTGTTCAACTGAGAACTGAGGACCAACTGATGTATTCAAAGGGGTTTATCCGGAGTTTGATCCCTGGGACTCAGACGGGAGAAGAACTGATTTCCACAAGCTGCCCTCTGTTCTCCGTGCTCACACAGTGGCACTTGCATGCCTCCATGTGAAATAATAAGTATTTTAAAGGGGGCTGGGGAAATGGTGCAACAATTAAGAACATCAGCTGTTCTTACAGAGGACTCAGGTTCAATTCCTAGCACCGACATGGTGCTCACAGCCATGTGTAATTCCAATTTCAGATGATCTGACATCCTCTTCTGGCCTTTGCAGGTACCAGGCATGCAAGTGGTGCACAGACATACATACAAGCCAAACACTCACACACATAAAAACAAAAACAACAGCGAAACATGCTTAGGATCAGAGTGTTTCCAACTTGTATTTTTTTTAAAAAAATTAGTGGTATCATATTAGTGCTCAAAAAGTTTTGGATTTGAGGGGGCTAGGAAGCTGGCTCAGTGGGTAAGAGTGCCCACATAAAAAGCTGGATGTAGACCTGAATGCCTAGAACCCCTGTGCTTTGGGGGAAAACAGAGACAAGATGATTGTTAAGAGTTGCTATCCAAAAAACTGAGAGCTCCAGGCTGAGAGACCCAGTCTCAAGGGAATAAGGAAGCAGTGATAGAGGACACTCAATGTCCTCCTCTGCTTGCACACACAGAGTTTAAAAAAAAGTTTTAGACTTTGGAGCATTTCAGATTTTGGATTATTTGAAATAGATGCTCCACTTGTATACTTTTTTACCCAACAAGTGATTCTAAGAAAGAATTTCTGGGGACTTGATGGGAGCAGATGCAGAGATCCATGGCCAGGCCCCAGGTGGAGCTCCGGGAGTCCAATTGGCGAGAAAGAGGAGGGATTGTATGAGCGAGAATTGTTGAGACCATGATTGGAAAAAGCACAGGGACAAACAGCCAAACTAGTGGAAACACATGAACTATGAACCAATAGCTGAGCAGCCCCCAACTGGATCAGGCCCTCTGGATAAGTGTGACAGTTGATTAGCTTGAACTGTTTGGGAGGCCCCCAGGCAGTGGGACTGGGACCTGTCCTTAGAGCATGAGCTGGCTGTTTGGAGCCTGGGGCCTATGCAGGGACACTTTGCTCAGCCTGGGTGAAGGGAGGAGAGGACTGGACCTGCCTGGACTGAATCTACCAGGCTGAGCTGAATCCCCAGGGGAGTCCTTGCCCTGGAGGAGATGGGAATGGGGGGTGGGTTGGGGGGAGGGGGGCGGGAGGAGGAAGGACAGGGGAATCTGTGGCTGATATGTAAAATTAAATTAAATTATAAAATTAAAAAATTCACATCTAAAAAAGAAAGAAAGAAAGAATTTTAAGGAAGTAATAGTGTTTGCAAAGATTTAGCTACTAAAATTATTTTTTCATTTTTAAAGATTTATTTAATTTTAATTTATGTGCATGTGATTGCTTGTCTACATGTATACTACATGGGTGCAGTTCCAGGGAACCTAGTACCCTCAGAGACCGACCAGAAGAGGGTACTAGATTCCCTGGAACTAGAGTTGATCCAGAGGTTGAGTATGGCAGACTTCAAAGCAGATCCATAAGTGCATAACCTTTAATCCCAGCACTGGGAGGCAAAGGCAGGCAGATCTTTGAGTTCAAGGCCAGCTTGGTTTACAGATCCAGTTCCAGGACAGCTGGGGCTACACAAAGAAACCCTTTCTTGAAATTGAAGAAGATATCAGAAAAATGGAAGGATCTCCCATGCTCATGGATAGGTAAGATTAACATAGTAAAAATGGCAATCTTACCAAAAGCAATCTACAGATTCAATGCAATCCCCATCAAAATCCCAACACGATTCTTCACAGACTTGGAAAAAAAATACTCAACTTCATATGGAAAAACAAAAGACCCAGGATAGCTAAAAGAATCCTGTATAATAAAGCAACCTCTGGAGGCATTACCATCCCTGACCTCAAGCTCTACTATAGAGCTATAGTAATAAAAGCAGCTTGGTACTGGTATAAAAACCAACATACAGATCAATGGAATCGAATTGAAGACCCTGACATTAATCCACGCACATATGAACACCTGATTTTTGACAAAGAAGCCAAAACTATACAATGGAAAAAAGGAAGTATCTTCAACAAATGGTGCTGGCATAACTGGATGTCAATATGTAAAAGATTACAAATAGATCGATATCTGTCACCATGCACAAAACTCAAAGACCTCAACATAAATCCAGTTACACTAAACTTAAAGAAGAGAAAGTAGGAAGTACTCTTGAACACATTGGCATAGGAGATCACCTCCTAAATATAACACCAGCAGCACAGACACTGAGCATAACAATTAATAAATGGACCTCTTGAAACTGAGAAGCTTTTGTAGGGCAAAAGACATGGTCAATAAGACAAAAAGACAGCCTAAAGAATGGGAAAAGACCTTCACCAACCCCACATCTGACAGAGGACTGATCTCCAAAGTATATAAAGAACTCAAGAAACTAGACATCAAAATACTGAACAATCCAATTAAAAAATGGGCTGAAGAGCTAAACAGAGAATTCTCAAAAGAAGAATCACAAATGGCTGAAAGACATTTAAAGAAATGCTCAACATCCTTAATCATCAGAGAAATGCAAATCAAAACGACTCTGAGATACCATCTTACACCTGTCAGAATGGCTATGATCAAAAACACTAATGACAGTCAATGTTGGAGAGAATGTGGAGCAAAGGGAACACTCCTCCACTGTTGGTGGTAATGCAAACTTGTACAACCACTGTGGAAATCAGTATGGCGGTTTCTCAGAAAATTGGGAATCAATCTACCTCAAGACCCAGCCATACCACTCTTGGGCATATACCCAAGGAATGCTCAATCATACCACAAATATACATGTTCAACTATGTTTATAGCAGCACTATTTGTAATAGCCAGAACCTGGAAACAACCTAGATGCCCGTCAACTGAAGAATGGATTAAGAAAATGTGGTACATATACACAATGGAGTACTACTCAGCAGAGAAAAACAATGACAGCGTGAAATTTGCAGGCAAATCATCCTGAGTGAGGTAACCCAAACCCAGAAGGACAAACATGGTATGTACTCACTCATAAGTGGATTCTAGATATAAAGCAAAGAACAATCAGACTGCAACCCACAGAATCAGGGAGGCTATATAGCAGGGGGGACCCTAGGATAACAGTGGCTTATAATAAGTTTTGGTTTTACTCAATTACTGGGCAAGCCTCAATGAAACAATTCACAATTAGGATAAGAATTTATACTGTATCAAGCTGATAATAGAAAAATAAATTTTAAAAAAAAGTAAAAAAAAAAAAAAAAAAGAAACCCTTTCTTGAAAAACCAAAACAAACAAACCCACTTGTACTTGGTAAAACAAAACACCAGTCTACAAATCCAAGAAACTTACCGTCTTGGCTACTGTTCTATTGCTGTGAAGAGGCATCATGACCAAAGCAACTCTTATAAAAAGAAAGCATTTAGTTGGGGATGTGCTTACAGTTTCAGAGGTTTAGTCCATTATCATCATGAAGGAAAGCAGACAGGCATAGCACTAAAGCAGTAATTGACAGCTCACATCCTGATCCACAAGCAGCAGGCAGGCAAACAGACAGACAGACAGACAGACAGACAGACACAGAAAGACACAGACACACAGACACACACACACAGCCTGGCTTTTGAAACCTCAAGATCCACCCCCAGGGACACACCTCCTCCAACAAGGCCACACCTACTCCTTGGCAAAGAGTTATCAACTGAGGACTAACCATGCAAATGGGGACCATTCTTATTCAAACCACTACACTTACTGAAGCCCCAGTGGGATAAACACAAAAATCACATCTAGATAAGTCATAAACTGGTAAAGAAAGTGTAGCAGAAATCTTAGAAAGTCTTATTAATAAAAACAAACCCAGAAGCCAGATACTGGGGTGAACGCTGAAAGATCAGAGAAGCAGAACAAGCCACAGCTACCTCACCTTGCCAATTCCTCAGCTGATCCTGTTTCTTCAGACTGGAAGCCTCTGTGTCCTCATCTAAATGGGTCTCAGCGGAACTGTTGCTTCAAATCCTAAAAGCTTAACCAGGCCAAAAGCTTCTAGCTTCTGGTCTTCATGCCTTGTATACCTTTCTGCTTTCTGCCATCTGTGGTGGTACTGTGTTCCCCAAAATATTGTGTGACCCTAATAAACTTATCTGGGGTCAGAGAACAGAACAGCCACTAGATACAGAGGCTAGAAAATGGTGGCACTCACACCTTTAATCCTAGCCTCTGGAGGCATGGATCTCTATGAGTTCAAGGCCACACCGGAAATAGCCAGGCATGGTGACTCATGCCTTTATTTTTTTGTTTTTTTTTGTTTGTTTGTTTTTTGTTTTTTGTTTTTTCAAGACAGGGTTTCTCTGTGTAGCTTTGCGCCTTTCCTGGGACTCACTTGGTAGCCCAGGCTGGCCTCGAACTCACAGAGATCCTCCTGGCTCTGCCTCCCGAGTGCTGGGATTAAAGGCGTGCGCCACCACCGCCCGGCGACTCATGCCTTTAATCCCAGGAAGTGATGGCAGAAAGCAGAAAGGTATTTAAAGCGTGAGGACAAGGAACTATAGCTGGTTAAGCTTTTAGGCTTTGGAGCAGCACAGTTCAGCTGAGATCCATTTGGATGAGGACTCAGAGGCTTCCAGTCTGAGGAAACAGGATCAGCTGAGGAACTGGCGAGGTGAGGTAGCTGTGGTTTGTTCTGCTTCTCTGATCTTCCAGTGTTCACCCCAATACCTGGCTCCAGGTTTGATTTTATTAATAAGACCTGTTAAGATTCCTGCTACAGCCATCTTTTCCTGGGATTAAAGGCTCACTTCCTGGGATTAAAGGTGTGAGTCACCATGCCTGGCTGTTTCCAGTGTGGCTTTAAACTCACAGAGAGATCTCTGCCTCCCAAGTGATAGGATTAAAGGCGTGTGCTACCACTGCCTAACCTCTATGTTTAATATTATGGCTGTTCTGTTCTCTGACCCCATATAAGTTTATTAGGGTGCACAGTATTTTGGAGAACACAATATCACCACAGGAAAGCCAAAGACAGAAAACCTTAAAAATAGCAAGAGTGGGGAGTGTTCTTCACATATAAGGAAATAACAATTTGACAGATAATTTCTCACTAGAAACCATGGTTGAGGATGTAGTTTAGGAGTAGAAACACTTGTCTAGCATGTGTGGTGTTGCACTCAGCATGACGTGTGTGTGTGTGTGTGTGTGTGTGTGTGTGTGTGTGTGTGTGTGTGTGCTGTCTAAAGCCATTGTAAATTATTTGTAATAGAGGGCTGGAACAGCTCAGTGGTACAGCATGTATCTAGCATGCACAGGCCCTGAATTCACTCCTCAGTATCTCCCATCCCAGTGAAAGAAATTATAAAAAGGAATTAAATAGAAATCCTGGAGTTAAAAAAGTATATTAACTAAAATGAAAAATTCTCCAGAGGAGTTGAACAGTCAGAAGAAACTTGTTTTTAACAAAATCTCAATCATTCAATTTTACCAATAAAGACTCGGGAACCAGATGTTGGGGTCAAAGCCTGTTAGCTCAGAGAGGCAGAGACAGCACCCAGCTGACCTTCTTCCTCCACTGACATCCCAGAAGCCTTCTCCTATGTTGTCTTAAAAACCTCAAACTAAAATGTCCCTTCCTTCCACTTCTCGTGCGTCTCTCTTATCCTCTTGATTCCCTCTTACTCTCTATGGTTTTTTTCTTAATAATCCTATGTTCACTTCCTGTCAACTGGTTGCTTGCTCTTGCCTCTTGACCTATGATTGATTTTACTTAATTCTATTTACAATATTCAAGCAGAAAACTATTAGATTTAAGGTGTGCGCTAGGGAGAAACCTGGTGCTAGGGAAATCTCTTAAGAATCCACGAAGATAACACCAATTAGGACTCCTAGCAATAATGAAGAGGGTGCCTGAACTTACCTTCCCCTATAATCAGAGTAGTGACTACACTAATTGTCATCATAGAACCTACATTTCAATAACTGATGGAAGCAGATGCAGTGATCCATAACCAAACACTGGGCTGAGCTCCTAGACTTCAGTTGAAGAGAGGGAGGAGGGATCACAGGAGCAAGTGAGATCAAGATCATGATGGGGAAAACCACAGAGACAGCTGACCCAAGCTGGTGGGCGCTCATGGACACTCACCTGTCAGCTGGGATGAACATGCATGGGACCGAACTAGGCTCTCTGAATGTGGGTGACAATTATGTGGCTAGATCTGTTTAGGGAGTCCCTGGCAGTAGGACCAGGACTTATCTTGGGTGCATGAAATGGTTTTTTGGAGCACATTCCCTAGAGTGGGATACCTTGCTCAGCCTTGACACAGGAGGGGCTTGATCCTGCCTCAACTTAGTATGCCAGACTTTGTTGACTCCCCAAGGGAGGCCTTACCCTCTCTGAGGAGTGGATAGGGGGTTGGGATTGGGAGAGGTAGGGAGACGGGAGAAGCGGAGGGAGAGGGAATTTGGATTGGTATGTGAAATTAAAAAAAACAAACAACTTTTTAAATGGATCTGATTCCTTCTTCTGGTATGTAGGCATATATGCAGATAGAGTATTCAGATACATACATAAATAAATAAATCTTTAAAAGAAAATGGTAGAGATTAAAGAAATGTATTTATTTTAAATTTTTATTTTTATTTTATTTATTTATTTGTTTATTTATTTATTTGTTTGTTTATTTTCGAGACAGGGTTTCTCTGTGCAGTTTTGGTGTCTGTCCTGGATCTTGCTCTGCAGACCAGGCTGGCCTGGAACTCACAGAGATCTGCCTGGCTCTGCCTCCCCAGTGCTGGGATTAAAAGTGTGCGCCACCACCACCCGGCTTATTTTTAATTATGTGTACCTCTATGTGTGTGTGTGTCCATGTGTGGATATATGCATGTAAGTGTGAGTACTAACAGAAACTAAAGGCCTTGGATTCCTCGAAGCTAGAGTTACAGGAACTTGTGAGCCACCTGACATGGGTGCTGGAAACCAAACTCAAGTATTCAGTAAGAGCCACATGTGCTCTTAGCCAATGAGCTGGCCCTTGTAATACATTTATACAGTTAAGTATTATATCCATCCTTTATTTCCCCCAAACCCCACATCATGTCCTCATCACAACTCTACATCCCCTCCTCCTCCATTTTTAAAAAATAACTCAGTTAAGTCCAATTATTCCTGCCCATATGTGCATGGGTATGGAGCCACTGACTGGAGGGAGTATGGGTAACCTATCAGTGGCCATACACTCTGAAGAGATTTTTATATCCAGTAAAACTGACCTTCAGTGCTGGGGATATAGCTCAATAGTAGAACCACTGCCTAGCAATTGTAGGTCACTAAATTTGATTACAAGCTTCAGAGGACCTTCAATTTTTTTGTATTTATTTTTTAAAAAGACAGTCTCACTGTGCAGGCCCTAGCTAGCCTGGAACTCAGGATGGCCTTGAACTCACAGACATCCACCTTTCTCTGCCTCCCAAGGGCAGGGATTAAAGGCCTTCATCCTCATGCCCATCCAGAACCTTCAAATATTAATAACATAAGAAAGCCTCAATATAGCCCAGTGGTATGCCACCTGCTTTGCATGCACAGGCCCTAGATTTGATTCTCAGCACACACCACATTTTTAAAGTAAATTAAAAAGTTGCATAAATATGAAGAAAACAAATAAAACTTTTCAACAAGTCAATGCTCCAATATTATCCATAAGTGCATCCTAAGGAGTGTCCTAGAAAACATGCCTCAGAGAAACAAAATGCCTCAAACCCCAATATCCAGACAAACAGTATCCACAAAAGACTCATTATTCAGCTGAGATAAAGACCATAAGCTCCTACAATGGAGACCTCACATCACTGTAAACACTGTCAGGAGAATGTGGGTTATAAAAATACTCTGACAGTCATCAGTCACCATCTAGTGGTGTTTGTGTATTTAATTCTGAGTATCATGTATGTACACAGAGATAAAACAAGAAAGCAATGAGGAGGCGAAGTGGCTAGAGAAATGATTCAGCAGTTAAGAGCACTTACTGCTTCTGTAGAGGACCCAAGTTCAGGCAGCTCACAACAACCTGTAACTCCAATTTCTGAGTATCCAATGCCCTCTTCTGCCCTCTTCTGGCCTCTGCAGGCACCTGCACATTCATGTGCATATATAGACACAGACACATACACACATATGGAAGTTGTCTCCTGTGCCCTTAAGAACCAGATCCTATGATTAAAAAGAAAATATGTGACCCAGGAGAGCCTGGGTCATTAAAGAAGTAGTCATTAAAAATACAGGTGTATGATTTTATATGTACATTATACATGTTATGTTCACATAAATGTACATGTCACCAACATTTGCTATTTCTGACCCCAGAAAGGACCTCAAAACAATGTCTGGTCAATGATAATCAACAATGTGGCACCTGTACTGGGGGTCTTAAACAACCCTTATGTGAAGGGAAAGCAGCGCTACTACATTTGGGCAAGAAGTGATGTGACCCAGACAGTAAGGAGGGAGTCAATGTCAGCTGGCTCAGATCAGGACAGGAAAGCCAAACTGAAGAGACCCCACAGGACAAAATTGGGGCAATTGGAAACTCAATGAGGAGTAGAACTGTAAAGGAATAAAATCCATCGAAGCAGGGAGTAGTGGTACATCTTTAATTCCAGCACTTGGGAGGCAGAGGCAGGCATATCTTGGTGAGTTTGAGACCCTGAGTCTACAAAGCTAATTCCAGGACAGTCAGGGTGTTAAGACAGGGTGTTAAACCCTGTCTTTGGGGGAGGGGAGAATCCATCCAATACATTTAAATCTATGAATTTATAAGGATATTACTATTTTTTGAAACAGAGTCTTAACTAGGCAAATTCAGACTGGCCTTGAATTTGCAGATTTTTTTTTTAAACTTTTTTTTTTTTAAGTCTCCTGGGTACTAGAACTACAGGACCGCACCACTTTTCCTGACAAGATATCATGCTTAAAAATAGCTAGGTGAGGTGTGGTAGTGCACAACTTCAATCCCAGCACTCCAAAGACAGAGGCAAGTTGATCCCTTGTGAGTTTGAGTGAGGCTAGTCATATGGCCTATAGTAAGTTCCCGGATAGCCACAGCTACACACAATAGGGAGACTCTGTCTCTAAACAAACAAACAAATAAATTAATTTATTGTCTTGGAAAAGAAGTAAACAAGACAGAAACATCCAGCATTTATCTTCCTTTTCTTATATGAACTGTACTACTGGGTAACCTAACTGTGAAAAAGTACCCCTTTCATTTGGGCTAACATATGACTCCTCTGTTGCAGGATATTTAATCACACTGTGAACCCCAAGATTGCGTTGTTTATTGGAGGAACCTGCTTCTGGCTGTGGTGTGGCTCAGCCCTAGTACACAACTTTAATCCAAGAGCTTCCTGCTTATTGTAAATAGGATAGAATAAAAACATTCCATAGGTCAAGAGGTGGAGCAAGCAACCGGTTGACTGGAAGTAACCATAGAGTGAGGGTATATCGGGAGGTAGGAGAGAGAGATGCACAGGAAGTAGAAGGGAGGAAGATCCAGTTGGAGGAGCTTTTTTGTTTGAGACAGAGGAGGAAAAGCTCTCTTTCTGGAATGACAGCAGAGGAAGATCCAGTTGGAGGAGGTTTTTTTTTTTTTTTTTTTTGAGACTGAGGAGGAAAGCTCTTTCTGGAATGACAGCAGAGTAGGAAGCAGCTGGGTACTTTCTGTGCCTCTCTGAGCTAGCAGGTTTTCACCCTAGCATCTGACTCCCAAGTCTTTATTGATAAAATAGAATGACAGAGACTTAGTTAAAAAACAAAATTTGATGCTCCAACTTATGGCATGACCACATGGACAGAGAAATTATGCCAGTGGTGAACAAACTGAGAAGTCATCATATTTAGTAAGACACCTGGGAAGTCCTTAAGGAGAGAGTTAAGTAATATTTAAAGGAAAAATGTTTCCCACGTTAAGGATAGAAAATATCACGATGCAGAGTGTTAGAACCCTGCATAGTGCTACTTTAGATGGCTTGAAAATAGAAGCAGAAAAATGAAAAGATAAATGACTTAACTGAGATGGACATAATACCGGTTAATAAGTATTATCAGTCTGGTAATTCATATTTTATCCTTAGTAGCCATAGTGGGTTTTTTTTTGTGCCAAATATGTTATAAATTTTAAAAAAAGGAAAAGTACTCAGACACAGACAGAAGAACTTAGTCAAGAACCTACCGTGCCACCAAAGATGAAACTGAAGAGGGGCAGCCCAAAGTTATTAGAAAACCAACCTTAGTTTATCCAATTTCTATACAAGAACTACCAGGAGATGACAGACACACCTAAGGTTATCCAGAAGTTAAATGGAATTCTATAGAAATATTAGATTTAAGGAAGTGGTCATTTAATATGGTATGTATTCACCCTATGTGAAGCAGTTGTTAAATTCATGGGCAACTCAGAACAGAATTATCCCCTGAGACTGGAAAGATTTGGCAACAGTAATATTGGAAGCTGGTCCTCAGTTACAATGGCGAACATAGTGGAAATAGAAAGCTAGGGCCATAGAACAATGAAATAGGGCTAGAGGCATTAGTATTTCCCAAGATTAGTTGCTAGCTGTAGGCCAATATGCTAAAATGGAAAGGCATTTGATGACCACACCTTGGCACTATGCCATTTAGCATCTTTAAATGCTTGGGACAAGGTTGAAGAAGCAGGAAAGAGGTCTGAGTCAGTTACTAAAATTATACAAGGCCCAAAAGAAGCCTTCACTGATTTTTTTAAAAGACTGAATTCAGCTGTAAATAGACTAGTAGCAGATCTAGAAATCAGACAAGTATTAATCCACTCTGGCTTTTGAAAATGCTGATTCAGAATTAAAAAAGGTTATTAGGCCATTAAAGGCAAGATCAGAACCAATAGGTTAAATGGATTAGAAATACAGCTAAGATAAGCAACATGGTGGTTCTCTTAAAGCTGGGTGTCCTCTGCAGTGGCCAAGGAGGCCGAGCTCTGTTACTTCAAAGCCTGGTGGTCAAACCTGCTTATGTCTCAGCATTTCTCCAGGACCAGCCTACCCCAGGATGGCATGGCACACAGCACATTCACCTATGACCAAGCTACCATTCTGGTTTCAAAGCTGCATCTCTCCACTGGACTAGCAAGAGGGTTTTCAGTGTTTTGCTCTTGGGCCTGCTTCCAGCTGGGTACTTGAGTCCTTGCTCTGTGGTGAACTAATCCCTGGCTGCAGCCCTTACCCTGCACAGTCACTGGGGCCTTGGACAAGTGGTGACTGTCTACATTCATGGGGACTCACCAAAGAAGGCTGTCAAGGTAGGCCTCTTGGCAGTCTCAGCTTTGACCTTTGTGGGGCTTTGCTATTTCAACTACCACAATGTAGGCATCTGCAACGCAGCTGCCATGCTGTGGAAGCTCTGACCTCTTTGGTGCAACACCTTAGATTGTATGCCTTACTGCCTCTGCTCTGTCAATGCCATTCAACTCACAATGAGGAGGGAATGAGGGATAAGTCCATTGATGGGCAGAATTCCTTCTAATTACATGGTTATTTTCACAATTCATTTGTTGAGGAAAAGGCTTGAGAGGAATTAGGTTCAACTAGTCATGAGTCTGGGCTCCATATTCCACTGAGTTGGTGGTTGCCCGCTCACAAGACTCACAGTGCACATTTCATGAGCTCATGTTGCCTTTAACTACAGTTTCTTGAGGAGAGTTCAGTTTTTTCCTGTTGGGATAAGAGGAGACTTCTCTATTTGGACTGGGAGGGGAAGGACTATTCATTCATTACTCATAGATTTTACATGAAATTGAAGAGTATTCCATTTGGAACCTCCCACTCTGTTCAGTTGACACCAGCTGTTGATGGCTCAGAATCTAGGGAACTTCAAATCAGGAGGTGTTGATATCTCAAATTACAATTTTTTTTTTTTAAGTCTTAGGAAGGAGATCAAAGAAAGTTGAATTTAGAGAAGTTCAATTTAGGGAGTTCTCCTTTGTAGGTGGGTAAAAATATGGCAGATTCCAAACACACTCACTCTACAAATAAGTGTCACTTGTGCAGAAAGAAACTGTCCACAAATAAAAGACTGAGTAATAAAGTGTTTTCCTACTGTGAGAATTGCTAATGAGAAATTATACTCTGAAAAAAGAAAAAAAATTTTAAATAAAATATACTTAATGGGAAAAAAACAAATACAGCTGATATTGGATCTCACATTTATGATGCTACTCTGATAGAATTTCTGAAAGTTTTAAGAAAAATCAAAGCATCAGTTGTTGTAATTGTAGTAAGCAAGGCCATTTGAAAAGGGGTTGTAGACAAGATGTTCCTAGAAACAATGTTTTTTCTAGAGATAATCCAAACAGAAGGCCACCATCTTCTTGGAGTATGCAGAAGGTATGGAAAAGGCCAGCATTAGACTAATAAATGCAAATCAACAAGGGACAGGCAAGGTAACCCTTTGCCACTGGGAAATGCCCTAAAAGGGGCCTTCCAAAGGCCCATCCATACCAAATTCAATTCAATCATTCCATGTCAACATCAGAGAAACTCATCCACAGAGTAATTAAAAGATTTAATGCCTGTCTGTTATTTAAAAAACAATACTGCTTTGGATGTGATTAAGGACAGAACAGCTTCAGTAGATAAAACAAAAAACTTCAGGAGAGACCAGAAAAGAAGTATTTTGGCAAACTGCTATAAATGATCAGAGACCGAAGCTAAAAATACAAAAAAAAAAAAAAGGCATTGCAATTGTAGGTTTACTAGCCACAGGGGCAGATGTAACAATAATTTCACCAAAATCTTGGCATCTAGATTGGCCTCTTCAGGAAGAAAATATTCAGCTTCTAGGGATTTGAAAGATAATACTTTTCCTGTTGCCAAAAAACATTTTGCCCTAGCAAAGATATAACCTGCCTGTTGTGGAATAATGTTTTTGTACACTATGAAGATGTGTCACTCTGACTGATTTAATAAAAAGCTGAATGGCCAATAGCTAGGCAGGATTTTCAGGCACTGCGGACACTGGGAAGAAGGGCAGAAATGCCAGGAGACACAGAGGAAGCAACATGGGCAATACATAGTAAAGGTAACCAAGTCACTTAAAAGAATATAGATTAAAAGATATGGGTTAATTTAAGTTATAAGAGCTAGTTAGAAACAAGCCTAAGCTATCTGCTGATTTCATAATTAATTATGTCTTTCTGTGGTTTTTTTTTCTGAGCTGGTGGCCTAAAGAAAAGCCCAACTACATATAACATCCACCATGGGGGCTTGAATCCAAACATAGGGCCTGAGAAAAGTTCTAGACAAGGAGCCAGATATGGTTTTCTAGTCTTGCAGTCTCTCACATGGGCTGGTGCTCAGCATTTACTGGCCACTGCCTACAGGATGGAGCCAGCCACCAGCTCCATGTGCTAAGCTGAGCTGTGTGGTGGCTGACATAGCAGTTTAAGAATTATCTCATGCCAGGTGGTGGTGGCACAGCACTTGGGAGGCAGAGGCAAGTGGATCTCTGCCAGTCTGATCTACAAAGCAAGTTCCAGGACAGGCTCCAAAGCTACAGAGAAATCCTGTCTCAAAAACCAAACCAAACCAAAACAAACAAACAAACAAAAAACAAAAAACAAAAAATTGTCTCAAAACATTGCACAGCCTTAGTAAAGCCAGGTCCAGACATAGAAATCCTCTAAACAGATTACATTGTGTTTAAAAAAATGTATGTGAGCTTAAAAAAGAAAAGAAATCTTTAAAAAGAGAATAAAATATAAAAAGAATAAACCATGTAAAGATAGAAAATACATAAAGAGTTTGGATCCTTCTTGTTGACTTTAAATGTTTTGATTGCTAATGAGTGAACAATAGCTGCTGAGAGACACTGGATTATGGAAACTGCTAAATTAAACCAACCTATACATTTAAAAAATGTCTTAACTTCAAAGTGGAAGTCAAAAAATACGTTGCATTGGGGAAGATATTATGCTTTTGTTTCCACAGAAAACAAGAGGCTGTAGATTCATTCAAGGTTGATAGAGAACAAATTTGGTCAGGGGAGACCCCCTGAAAATCCTGGCTACAGACATAAAAAAATAAACCTAGAAAACCTACAAGACAGGTGATATATAGTTTACCTGCTCAAACACAGAAAAAAATCTTTAATTAACTTGTGCACACTGCACACTCCATACTTGTGTTAATGAAGATATGTATGCTACTTTTGAAAGTTTATGTGTTTTCAGAGCAAGGGAACTAGACACCAACGAAAATGGGTGGCTTAGGTGATCCAGATTCTCAGAATGCCTCTGTTGCAGTATCCTCAGAATTCTGCATTCAGAACATCTTCAAGGATCCTGGCTGAGATGTTCCAGCCTCACAGACTATTCTAGCCAGGGCTGGAGGTAAGTCTTGTGCTTTCCCATTGCACAGAGACTGGACAACAAATGTTACGGCTAGCTCTCCCAGGACTTGACCATTATCCCAATTTTCCCAGGGTCCCCTAATAATGCCGGCACGCCCAGACAACAAGGAGCAGTCTAGAGAATACAATACCCACACTCCCAAGAGGTGGGGTAGGTGGTTTTTGGTTGTTTGGTGGATTATGGATGTTTGTCTTCACTTAGGGGGGGTTGTTTACAAATTGTTACTGGTCATGGTCAGGGAGAAAGCTAAACAAAGGAGATTAGATTCAGGGATTTCTTTCTGAAGGGAAAAAGGAGGATATAGTATAGAAACGATAGGTGAAAAGGGTGGATTGTTGATTCTACTTTTAAACAACCACTAGTCTCAAATATTTGACATTGGTATAGATTTTTATATATTGATACAAATTTAAAGTTATTTTTGTTATACTGTATATGTTTCTACTCTTATTTAAGGTATTGTACTTATGCAGTTCATTTTCTTTTTCTTTTTTTTTTTTTTTTTTTTTTTTTTAGGTTTTCTGAGACAGGGTTTCTCTGTGTAGCTTTGCGCCTTTCCTGGACCTCGCTCTGTAGGCCAGGCTGGCCTCGAACTCACAAAGATCCGCCTGCCTCTGCCTCTGCGAGTGCTGGGATTAAAGGCGTGCACCACCACCGCCCGGCTGCAGTTCATTTTCAAAGGTTATATAAAGTTTTAGACTTTGAAAGCTACTTAGGATATTAAAGAAACACAGGTTAGTAGTCATCTATAACAATCAGACTTATAGTCATGTTAGGTATGTTTTCAAGGTAAAACAGATATATTTTGAATAGATAGATGGTCTTCAAACACTTCAAAGACCTACAGAATATGGCATTTAAACTTTTAATATCATAAGGCTTTTCATGACAGTGAGACATGTCTGCTCCTGGCAGCACCAATTAACTTCAAAAAAGGATGATGGGTATCAAGAAACTGCCCTTGCCTCAACTGCTGACAGTATAATGTCTAAATTGGATAACCAGGACACAAAGGAAAACGTCTGCTGAACTTTGCCAAGACAATGTAGGACAATCCTTCAAAATTCCTGCTTCACAGAGAAGTTTACCAGATATTCTAGGCCTGTAGGTCGAAGACGGACGCACCAATGTTACAGAGGAACCTTGGGTGATTGTCTAGGTAGCCAGCTGTTTCTGTCATTTCTATATTTTTAGAAGTTGTTTGCTCTGTACTTTCTGTTTACTTGAATAATATTATGTCATTCTTGGGTCTCTGATGGAGTTGAAGATGAGATATTTATAGTCACAGTTTTCTTTGTTACCAAATTCAGAAAAGAAACTCACAAAAGAGGTATAAAATGTATGGGTTTGAAAGAAATAAAAGCTTAAATTGTTTATCTAGGAGAATGTTTTGAGGTCTAAAAAGATAGTTTTGAGATTGTAATACAAGTTATGATAGAAAATGGTTTAGGTATAAAAATTTGGACTAAGACAGAATAGATAATACAGTACTTTCTCCAAATTTTCCAAATACAAATAGACTGGACACTGAAAGTGTAATTCTTACCTGATAATTGTTCTAATTGTATATACTTTTACTGTGTTAGGGTTAAAACCTTTTGTTTTCATTTAGACAAAAAGGGGATAACCTTTTTGTACACTGCAAAGATGTGTCACTCTGACTGGTTTAATAAAAAACTGATCAGCCAATAGCTAGGCAGGATTTTCAGGCACAGAGGATAAAGAAGAGCAGAGACACCAGATGCAGAGGAAGCAGCATGGGTAATACAGAGTAAAGGTAACTGAGCCACGTAAAAGAATGTAGAATTAAAAGATACAGGTTAATTTAAGTTATAAGAGCTAATTAGAAACAAACCTAAGCTATCAGCCAAGCTTTCATAATTAATAATAAATCTCCGTTGCTGAGGAATGATTCTCTTGTACACTGTAAAGATTTGTCACTCAAATTGGTTTAATAAAATGCTGATTGGCTAGTAGCCAGGCAGGAAATGTAGGTGGGGCAAGCCAACTAAGAATGCTAGGAAGAGGAAGGGCAGAGTCAGGAGTCACCAGCCAGATGCAGAGGAAGCAAGATGAGAATTCTGAACTGAGAAAAGGTACCAAGGCATATGGCTAAACAGATAAGAATTATGGGTTAATTTAAGTGTAAGAGCTTCTCAGTAATATGCCTGAGCTAGTGGCCGAGCAGTTATAAATAATGTAAGCTTCTGTGTAGTAATTTGGGAAGTGGCTGCTGGGTATTTGGGAGTTGTTGGCGGAACAGAAACTTCTGCCTACACTCTGTGTCATTATTGGAAAACCAACGGTCCAGACAAAAAAGTCCGACTACACCTGCCAAGAAAGGATTCCCCCCAAAGTTAGGGTTGGGGCGGGGTTTTGCTTTTATCTTTCCAGGAGAATAAAAGCATCCAACTAAGGAATCCAGAGACCACTGGACAAGTGAGACATCTGAAGAAGGATGGATCATCGAGAGAAAACTGTCCCAAGAAAAAGAGTAAATTGACTTGTTGGGAATGGACAAAAGCACCTTGTCTTAAGTACTGCTATTTTTATTTCAGAGTCCATTTTACCTGTAGGGTGAAACAAAGTTCAGGTGCCTAGGGGAGCTGGGAACCTTCCAATAGCTGACCTGTCATATCCTTAAACCACAGATATAGTTGTTATGCATTTTAGTTCTCTAAAAACATTATGGCTGTTCCCAACAACAGAAAGAACAAATGAATCTGATTGGTTGGACTGAAAGGTTTGCACTGTATCTCAGTTGACAATGATGGACACTCAAGGAAGTCCCTAATCCCTAAATTCTGATTGGTGAAAAACTGTAACTGTAAGTTGGCAGCAAATGTTTATGATTTTTATGCTTACTTGATTCAACTGGCATTCAGGGTCACCGTTCAGCTCTCAAGTCTGTTCTGTGGCCCTGATCAATCAGCCTCCTGCCTCCTCCCGCCCCTTCTTTTGTGCTGCCCTGCATTAAATCTTGCCTTGCAGTAACCTCTTGTCTACTTGGTTTGATTTGGAGCCTTGGACCACGACAGGCTAATATCACCTACCTCCAGCCCTTCTGCTACCAGGTTCTGCACAAACAATGGACACCTTTGAGGTCTCCAAGAAGATAATGGGACCCTGCAACAACGAATCTACTTGGATTGTAGTAACACCACTAAACTGACAAACACCATAGAAAGATTATTTCAGACAACAAACTGCTCAGGAAATTCAAATTGCTGAGTTCATATGAGACTGATATGAACATTTTACAGAACTTGAACTCAAAAATACTTAATTCTAAAATTGCCAAATACAACCAAGTTGGACGCTGTAGAAAGCTTGGCAGAAATAGCTTCATTACTGTAAATAGTTTTACTGTGTTAGAGTTAAAACCTTTCCTTTTTACACAAAAAGGGAGAAATGTGAGATATCACACATTTCTTGGGATCACACTATGAACCCCAAGATTGCGTTGTTTATTGGAGGAACCTGCTTCTAGCTGTGGTGTGGCTCAGCCCTAGTACACACCTTTAATCCAAGAGCTTCCTGCTTATTGTAAATAGGATAGAATAAAAACATTCCATAGGTCAAGAGGTAGAACAAGCAACCAGTTGACTGGAAGTAACTTTAGAGTTAGGGTATGACGGGAGGTAGGAAAGAGAGACGCACAGGAAGTAGAAGGGAGGAAGATCCAGTTGGAGGAGCTTTTTTGTTTGAGACAGAGGAGGAAAACCTCTCTTTCTGGAATGACAGCAGAGGAGGAAGCAGCTGGGTACTTTCTGTGCCTCTCTGAGCTAGCAGGTTTTCACCCCAGCATCTGACTCCCAAGTCTTTATTGATAAAATAGAATGATAGAGACGTAGTTAAAAACAACATGCCTCCTGACAAATGAAATGCTCCTAGTCTTACTGATGGGGTTGGAACACAGTTTGAGCAAGTGATGTGGTCTGGTTACTAATACCCTGGAACCACAGCAACAAATGCAGCCCTTTAGCACATATGTTGAGTGATGAGTTAAGGGGGCTGATTCTTCAATAAGGAACTTGGGCAGGAAAGGCCTGGAGAAGTGTGTAAATGGCTAGATTCAGCTACAATCAGGTTTAGAAAATGGACAGTATTGAACTATAATGTCATAGTCACATCACAGTGACACTCAAGATATAAGCTACAGAAACACAAGCACTTATTATAAAAGTTTTTAATCCTAACAGCTGGGAGGCAGAGACAGGTATATCTACAGAGTAAGTTCCAGGACAGCTAGGGCTACACAGAGAAACTGAGACTCAACACCTACCCTTGTGTAAAAAAACCAAACACCAACAACCCCCACCAACCCCACAAAAAGTTGGTTTTTCTGTTGGAGGGAGCTTGTTTTGGGCTGAGGTACGAGGCAAAAAAGCCCACCTGACTTGCTTCTTGTTAGGGAATCTGGGGTGGCTGGCAAATGGCAGTTGTGATCTGAGTTTGACAGCCAGAGTTCAGTTTACAACAGTTCCCTATACTCTGGTTCCTATATCTGAATTTACTTTACAACACAAGGTAAATAAGTTCACCTGTGCCACTTCAGGGCAGCTCCAAGGTCTGCATTCTATTCCCACTTGCTAGGGACACTTCTCACTTGTTTTGTAGAGGAGCAGAGGAAGATGGAGATTAGTTATAGCAAATGTGTGAAAATGATCAACTAACTATTGAGATGCCATTGCCCAAATACATGGGTTTACAGAGGAAACTATACACTGGAAAGATATACACCAAAGTTATAATAATACAGGTGGAGTTAGGTGTAGAAAGATACTTCAACATTTTTTTTTTCCAATTTATTTTTAGGAATCTAAAGCAAATCCAAGAAAAGAACTCATTAGTCTTGGATGGTGGTAAAGATGGTGTTAGATGTTTTACAGCTTTTTGCTGTGGATATCGTTCTGTATAAATAAAACACTGATTGGCCAGTGGCCAGGCAGGAAGTATAGGCGGGACAAGGAGAGAGGAGAATTCTGGGAAGTGGAAGGCTGAGTAGGAGACACTGTCAGCTGCTGCCATGACAAGCAGCATGTGAAGATGCCAGTAAGCCACGAGCCATGTGGCAAGGTATAGATTTATAGAAATGGATTAATTTAAGATATAAGAACAGTTAACAAGAAGCCTGCCATGGCCATACAGTTTGTAAGCAATATAAGTCTCTGTGTTTACTTGGTTGGGTCTGAGTGGCTGTGGGACTGGCGGGTGAGAGAGATTTGTCCTGACTGTGGGCCAGGCAGGAAAACTCTAGCTACAGCTTTTAGTTCTGCCCTAAAATTGACACTGAAAGCAGCTCCATATGAAGTGGTCTCAGGGCCAGCAACATTGGACCAATCACTTACTGCCTTGGTGTCTGTCTCTCCATCTATAAAATGGGGTAGGGGTTGACAAGATGGTTCAACAAATAAAGGTGCTTTCTGCCAAGCTTGATGACCTGAATTCAATTCCCAGGACCCACGTGGTAGAAGAGAGCCTACACTCAACAGCTATCTTTTGACCTATACATGAGCACCATGGCATATGCATGTGCACACACAAAATAAAACAAAAATTATATAAAATGGTATGAGTGCAGGGCCTACCTATAAGGTTGTTGCACAGAGAAGTGAACATATGTCAATTAGAGAAAGCACTTAGACGTATTAAATCTCTCATCACAAGGCTTTCCACAAAAACTATGGCAGGAAGATAAAGTGGCCACTGGTCACAGGAACATATGTCTTCTTGGAGAAAACCCACTGAACACACTGATTACTTATGCACCTATCATACTGGTATGAGAAGGAAGGAGAGAGAGCAAGGGATATGTCAAGTCTACTATGAACTAAAAAAGATGTGCAGAGTCAAGTTAGGTAGCACATGCTTATAATCATGGCCCTTAGGAGGTATAAGCAGGAGGTGAAGGCAAGAAGATAAAGAGTTCAAAGTCATCCTTGGCTATATATGGAGTTCAAGGCCAGTCTGAACTGCATGAGATCCTGTCTTAAACAAAAAAGTAAAGAAATAAAATGTGCAGAGTACAAATGTAACCATGGAAATAAGAGCTTAAAGTGATGTGAGGGAGCCACAAACCAAGGAATACAGATGGTCTCTGGAGGTTGGAGAGATGTGTATGTAATGTTTTTGAGGAAGACCCAAGTTATTCACTGTCAGTCACTCCTGCTTCAGGAGATCCAACACATTCTTTTAGTGTCCTCAGGCACCTGTACACAAGTGCACATGCCTATTCATAAACACATACACATACACACAATTAAAAAGAAAAATAAATATATAGAGCTAGAGAAACGGCTTGGTGGTTGAGAGCATACTGCTCTTGCAGAGGACCTGAGTTTGTTTCCCAGAATCTATGTTGGGCAGCTCACAACCACCTGTAACTCCAGCTCTAGAACACCCAACACCTTCTTCTGGCACCTGTACTCATGTGCACATACACACACAAATACACATAATTAAAAATAAATCTTAGCCAAAAGTGGTGGTGCACACCTTTAATCCCAAGCACTTGGGAGGCAGAGGCAGTGGATCTCTGTGAGTTCCAGGCCAGCCTGGTCTACATAGTGAGTTCCAGGACAGCCAGGACTACTAAAGAAACTGTCTCAAAAAGCCAAAAATAGCCAGGTCATGGTGCAAACCTTTAATCCCAGCGTTTGGGAGCCAGAGGTGGGAGGCCAGCCTGGTCTTCATAGCCAGTTCGAGGACAGCCAGGTCTACATATTGAGCCCTGCACCAAATCCCCTTTCCAAAAACAAAACAAAACAAAGGAACCTATGGATCCTTGGAGAAAAGTATCAAAAAAAAGTAAAAAATAAATAATGATGTAATAACAATCTTTTTTTTTTTAAAGGACAAGGAAATAGATTCTGGATTCTGCCCTCAGACTTCCAAAAGTATCTAGCCCTACTTAAAATTCTTAAGAAGTTTTAGTAATTATTATTACTAAAGATTACAGCTACATTCTGAAGTACTTGAGGGAGAAAAAACAGATTTAACTTGTGCTTTCAAGTAGTCCGGGAGGGGAAAGTAGAGTAAATAATTAGCAAGCGATTATGTGTTTGAAAACTTCCATAATTAAACTATGGGAGTAGTTAGTAAAGTAAGTAAACTATGGACGCTGTGGATGGGACTAAGGTACAGAGTAGTATGTTGCCTGGTTCCATCCTCAGCACAGCCACAAAATTGAGTTCAGAGGGTTCAGAGCTGTGGATGTAGCCCAGTAGAAGTGGTGGCCTTCACCTGTAATCCCAACACTTGGAAGATGAAGGCTGGAGAATCAGGAATTCAAGGCCAGCCTGGGCTACACTGCTGTCTCAAAGAAAAAAACCTGGAGAAGAATATTGATGGGTTGCCTCATCTTTCCAACATAAGCCCTTTCAAACTTGTTGATTAATGCAAGAAAATCTAAGCCGGACAGTGGGGGCACACGCCTTTAATCCCAGCACTAGGGAGGCAGAGGCAGGCAGATCTCTTGAGTTCGAGGCCAGCCTGGTCTAGAGAGTGAGCTCCAGGGCAGCCAGGGCTACACAGAGAACCCTATCTTAGGAAAAAAAAAAAAAAATGAAAGAAAATCTAAGTAAACACACGGAGAACACTTTTGTAAAAGCCTGTCAGCCACCTGAAGCTCGCCCTTCTCTTTTATCAATTCTGCGGGATAGAGAACAAGACGTGAAGGAGGCAGGCCACAGCGGTGGTCCTGTTTGAGTGGCCCTCATTACTAGTAGCAGATGGTTTTACCTGCAGTTCTCCTTGAAACGGCATTTTCCCTCCAGGAAGAAAGGGCAGGGCTTCAGGGACTTGTGGGTAGGGTACAGGTAGAGTACGCGAACACATGCGGAACCATCCTCTGCCTCTTCAGTGCCTACAACCATTGCGTTGTGATACTCTAGCGTGCCCCAAGCGCTGTGGTAAGGGGCATTCACTTTGGCACCACTCAGCTCCTCCTGATCTGGATCCTCCTCGTCTTCCTCCTGTGCATGGGAGGTGGGTCCCGGCCCCACCTCGCTCCCAGCGACCGTCTCCGAGTCATCCCCGGGGGCGACGGGCACCTCCACTTCCTCCGCCATAGCCTTCTGGAAAGCCAAGTACTCAACATCCTCCTGTGCTGGGTGCTCCTGGTCCACTGTAGCCAGCAGCTTGCTCTTCCTGACCGACAACAGGCTGGCCTCGGTGAGCTCAATCAACTCCTTCAGATCACCCTGCAGCTGGCGCAGGTCCGCCAGCTCGGAAGCGTCTAGGCCAGCACCAAGAGCCAGCTCTACCTGCTGAAGCTGGGCCCGGTAGGTCTGCAGGGCAGTCTCCAGGTTGTCTTCGTCCATCCCTACCCGCACAGGCTAGTTTTGGAACCGCTAAGGCAGACAAGACCTGAGGGAAGAACAGTCAGCAGAGCTCAGGACAACGCCTCCCCACAACCTCCGGAGAGCCTGAGGAGGACCTCGGCTCTGCCAAGAGGGGAACTGCAAGTATCCCGCCGTGTCCTCTGCCGTCCGCAGCCCCGCCTCCCGCCGGTGCTCGCAGCCTACAGAGCTTCCGGCCTCGCCAGCAAAGCCCTCGCGCTAGCCTTCCTTCCTCCACAGGCACTTCCGCCGAGAGCTGATGCTGCCGGAAGTGCCTGCGCTCCGGAGCGTCCAGGATGGGGAGCGCGGGGGCCGCCGGGATGCGGCTCCGCCCGTACCGGACGGTCGGTCCCGTCAGGCACCGCGCGGGGTCAACCCGAGGTCGGTGGGGTTTGCAACGCGGCGTCGGCGGCTTAGTCTCCTAGGTCTGAGCAGGTGCAGGTGGGTCTCAACTAGGCTGAGGGGCCGGGTTCCAGAATCCTGGGGTAGGGGCACGGAAGCGGCTCCGGCAGCTGGTTCCCAGGCTCCGTGGGCCGGGCATCGGCGGGGATCCGAAGCCAGCCCACGGCGGAAGCGCTGCCTCTCTGGTAGCTCCCTAGACGGTCGCTGGCCTAGAACCTGTGCTGGGTTGAGGGTCTGGAAAGAGGAGCCTTAGGAAGGAGGACCAGGGTAGGCCGCCTCGGGTTTTTCACGACTGATGATGTATTCAGAAAGATGACCTGAAGTGGGAGTGACCCAGGCTTATCAGGTGGTCAGCGGTGGAGGCAGAGTCAGGAATCTTACAGAAGAGGGGGGCAAGGAGTCACGAGCCACGAGGCTCCACATTTTAAAACTAGCAGGATAGACGGTTGATGAAGTGGGCAGGAGGCCGATGCCCCCGGTACACACCTTGACATTTCTCAGGGTTCCAGGGCAGGATGTACACGCTGCTTTCGGGGCTGTACAAGTACATGTTCCAGAAGGATGAATACTGCATCCTGATCCTGGGCCTGGACAATGCTGGGAAGACAGTAGGTGCCTGTTCTCTCACCAATTCCCATTTCCTGCCTTATGTTTTCTTATTTGGAAATCTAATCCCCACCCAAGACTACAGGTTAGTTGCCACCAGCCTGCGAAGAGCATTCTACAGGCAGAGGTTTGTGTGCATGTGTATATGGGTGTGAAGGCCCGAAGTTGCCCAAAGCGTGTGGGGGTGAGGGGTATTTAGGAAAGACATAAGAAAACTGCTTTAGCTGCTGCTGCTAACCACCCCTCTTTCTTTCCTCAGACCTTCTTGGAACAATCAAAAACACGGTTTAACAAGACCTACAAGGGGATGAGTCTATCCAAAATCACTACTACCGTGGGTCTAAACAGTAAGGAGGCACCTTAGGCATATGAGCTTAGGGGGGGTCCCTAAGAGATGGATGCTGCAAGCTCCACAGCCCAACTGGCCAGTGGCCAGATCCCTGTCTCTCCATTCTCTGTTCAAGCCTGCTGGAATTGGTACCAGAATGGTTTGCCTCACCCCAGAAAGAGCTGGGACTTTGTGTGTAAAGAGTAAGGTCAGGAGCTAGCTCATTCTGTCCTCTCCCCAGTTGGCACTGTGGACGTGGGGAAGGCTCGTCTCATGTTCTGGGACTTAGGTGGGCAAGAAGAGCTACAGTCTTTGTGGGACAAGGTAAGACACACTATCTGCTCCATGCAGTATTTTTCTAGATGGCTCCTCTTAGCCTCTTCCATGAGAGCTTCTGTTGTCCACATTTACCCTGGAGATTCTCTCTCTATCTATTGGGGGCGGGGGGCATGTCACAGCATGCATGTAGAGGTCAGAGGACAACTTTTCAGAGTCTATTTTCTCACCTTTACATGGCTCCAGACATGAAACTCAGATTCTCAGGCTTGCATAGCAAGCATCTTTACCTGCTGAACCATCTCATTGGCCCTGTCTAAAGGTTTTCTCTTCAATCCTATCCCAGGTTCCCAGGTTGCTTTCTGTCTCACTCTGGCAAAACCCAGGCCTAGAATCACCACAAAAGTGGCACCAGAGAAATTCCCATGGGGGGTACCCAACATTTCCCTGATGAGGCCAGTTTCATTCCCAAAGAAAGAAGCATTGTTCACCAGGGTAGTAGCCAGAGCACTGACTGGGGAACTCAAAGAGGACTGTAACCTATCCTCTTACAGGCAGACAGAAATGGCAGAGATCACATACAGGGAACGCATATGTGATGCGTTTGTTTCCTGGTGAGTCTGTCTACCTCATTTTTTAGCTTGTTATGGTTCTTCCAGATGGCCTCTTCCCCATCTGTGAAGGATGTTCTCAGACACAGATAGCACCTGCTTCTTCTTTGGGCATTGGTTTTAGACAGTTCTGAGACTTTTCTCTATATACATTCCTACACTGGAGTCTCCTCCACCCAGCCTATGTCAGGTATTAGGTCCCGCACTGAGCAGAACAAACAAGCCCTAACTTTTCTTGAGCCATCTCCTGCTCTGAGGGTTGGCATGGTCATTTGGTGCAGCCAGTGCTGTGGTACAGGTGCCTTAGCTACTGTGCTGCTTCCCAGCAGCCAAGTATTACAACTGAGGGCCAATTTTGTTCCCATTTCTCTTTCCTGGGCTTCCCTAAGATGTTTCTTTCTGCTATAACTTAGCAAGAGGGTGGCATCTATCCTATATCCAGAAGGTCTCTGATGGCCACCAGGTTGGACAGAGGACAGGCCTAGTCATGGGGCACTGATGTACATTGGCATCCCCAAGAGTGCCATCTTCTGAGTCACCAGTCACAGTGCTCTTTGGGATGGACAGCCAGAGTGAATATCTGTGCACTGCTGGATATGTACTCTACATTGGGGAGTAGCCTCTTCTAAGAGGAGGGTAGACAGCAGCCTTGTTAACTGGTTGAAGAGTTGTAGTCATCTTGGCAATGATGTGACTTCCTGGTGGCTGGCTAAGTCATCCAGTCTCCTGCCAATCGGGGACAGTTATCTTTGAGCAAAAGGAGCCCAATGTGCCCACTAGGTAACCATGTTTGGTGACTCGGTGCTTCTGCTGAGTTTGTTGCTTTGGTGGGCAGGACCCATTCTCCCTTACCCCCAACCTATATAGTACTCAGAGTTGTGAAGATGTGTAGCAGAGTTGCTTCTAGATTACTAGGAGGGTCAGGAAGAGGGGTCTCTTGTCCTGCCTTGGTTCCTGGATACTGTGTCCTGTCCCAAACCTAGCACCTCAGAAATGTCTCTCATTGTGAGAGTTGGTATCTGGACCTGGTATCCTACTACAATGCTACCACATGGGCACTATGGCCCATTGCTGTCCTGTTATGGCCACAGGCCGTTTGTTGTGACTTGAGTCTCCCCTGCTGACATCGCTTGACATAAGACTGTGGCCTGGTATCTTGTGCCCAGGGAATCTATGTTATTGCTAAGGAGACATGCTTGTATTCAGGTTCCTTCTCATTTCTTTAAGAGATGATACCTCATAGGGCTTAGCCATGCTGCCCTATCAAGTGAAATGCCTAGTAGGGGCTCTATTGGCCTTGGTGAATGGAAGCTATACTGATAAGTTTGTGGTCTGCCAATCTGGCCACTGCTTTTCTCAGTCTAGCACGGTACCACTGATGGGCAAGTTGCTCTGGACAGTGGGTCTCTGGTGAACCTTGAGATAGAAACCAAGTTGTGATGTCTGCTGCTTACATCTGCCTTAGGCTTGGTACCTACTCTGCTGACCAAGCAGTGTGCTGTTGTCTCCAGATCTGTGCACATGCCAGGCTTAGATCACAACTTCTTATACAAGCAAGACCAGGTGGGCTGCCTCTGGCCTGTCTCAACATGTCCAGCTGAGAGTGTTTCCTTATGCTGGTTATGCAGGCCTCTTTGCACCTCCCTGCAACACATACTCATAGCCACATGTGTGACTTCTCTATTAAGGTTGGGTATGCCTCTCCCATCTCTCTGGCAGCTGTTGGACCTTATGCCTGGTGGATGTGATGAGTGGCTCTAGCTATCTGATTCTTAAGTCTTGTGCCTAATCACATAAGATGTTCGTAACAACCTTTGGAGCTGCTAGTGCTGCCTGCTGACCCACTGGGCTTGCTACAAACCTTGTATCATCCACTATTACCATAAATACCTCTGTAGTAGGACCTGCCAGCTCTCAGGCCTCTAGCAATTGGCCAATCCATTGCCTTGCTCCCAGAGCTGGCAACTTCTGTGCCAGGCCTATTGTAAGGCTGGAGCTGTTTTGGATGAGTCTGGCTGCAAAGCCCTGCAGAAGGGACCTGGGACTAGCCTCTAGTATTCTGTGGGAAGCGCAGGTGGGGAGGGAGTTTTACTGACTAGAGTTAAGTGTTCCTTTCTTAGTTGTCACACAACCTCAGTGGTATACATCCTACCCTGTCTGCAGCACATTATTTTACTAGTCAGTGTTGACTTCTCACTGAGACAGGAGAGCCAGCATGGTCCTGCTGTGAGGTGGCAGGTGTGTGCTATTTGCCCCATATTGACAGGCATTATTTTTCTGATTGGGATGGGAGCTCACAAGACGTCTCTGTTACTGTGTGGATCTTCGTTTCCTATGCTTACCTTGCCCTATCTGTTTTGCCTTAGCAGTGCTGTCCATTTCTCACCTTGCTGTTGAAAGCCCAGGACTGGCTACATCCAGCCTGCAGAGGCCGAGTTCAGTGCTGTCATTTTTGTTCAGGCAGGGTAGCTTCATAGGCATTGCTGACCTCAGCCATGAGCCTCTTTTGGTTTCTCAACCTCTAGCCTGTTTCCACCCTTCTCTCAACACCATATAGCCAGGGCACCAGGTGAGTTCTCAGGATCAGCCCCTGAGCAGGAGGAGGTTGATCACCCTGCCAGAGTCAGCAAGCCTTCCTCAAAGGTGCTATGGTATCTTTATCACTAAATCAGTCCCAGAAAGCTTCTTAGCAAGTCTTCCTACTGGGTTGTGCCCATTTCTCCATTTTTGCCCTGAGGTAGCAAAGTTCCCACCACTCACTGCCTGTCTCTTCCTCTTGTGGGCCTCTTCTGGTAGTTGTGACACAGGGTCTTGCTATCTAGCTGGCCCAACTATGAGTACCTCTAGCCCCTAGCTTCCTCCTCTTCCTTCTAGTACTATGCAGAGTGCCATGGCGTCATCTATGTCATTGACTCCACTGATGAGGAGAGACTGTCAGAATCCAAAGAGGCATTTGGTGAGTGTTCTGTGGCCACTCTAGGAAGGAGAGAAGATGGGAAGACCTACATCTAGGGAATTGTGTGGGGAGGGGAGTACCAGGGGGTGGTGTACCAGTCTAATCTGGATCCTCCTACATGTCTGGAACTTGCCTTGAGAGAGGCTGGGCTTACACCTGGATACCAGGGCTAAGAAAGCCTCATTCATGTTGCTTGGGCTGTCTAGTATGTGAGGGAAAGGGTGGAAGGGAGCTGCCTATATACACCTTTGGGCCAGGGCAGAGTCTGCAGTCACAAACAGGACACAGGGTGCAAGGCACCACCTTTCCTGCTTTCCTCAGAGAAGGTGGTTTCGAGTGAAGCACTGGACGGTGTCCCCATCCTGGTGTTGGCCAACAAGCAGGATGTGGAGGTGAGCCCCACAAAGCTGCTGTAGGGCCTCTATCTCCGCTGCAAAGAAAGTGGCTTGTAGGCCTCCAGATTCCAGAACCTAGTGTCTGTACCATTCATCCCAATCTCCTCTCTCTGCCCTTTTTGGGATCCCTACCTTGCCAACTTCAGTTCCTCTCTGGGTGTCACCTGGAGCTGCCACCATTAGAAGAGGCATGTTCTTACTAGAGGTTTTTATAGTTAGAGTGCAGATGCCATCTTCTTTCCCAAGGGAGGATACCCCCAGGGGTTCTGGGAGTATGGGGCTTAGAGCAAGACCCAGGTGAAAGCTCTGGGCTCAGAGAAGTGGATGTGGGGAGCCTCAGAGGTGGCTCAGTGATTAAGAGCATGTACTGCCCTTCCAGAAGACTCAAGTTCGACTCCCAGTACCCATGTCAGATGGCTCACAGCCATCTGGACTGCAGCGCCAGGGGACTCTGACACCCCTAGCCTTAGTAGGTACCTGTACTCATGTGTACATACCCCTGCCCCGACACATACATATATATAATAAAAACAAATGTTTAGTTTTTAAAGTGGGGTTTGAAGGGGTAATACAATGGACATCCTCTGATAATGAGGTGCTACTCCTCTTTGGACTTCTGTCCACATAAAGTCCCTACCATCTTACAAAAGGGGCTCTGTACAGAAACAGCTATAGAGGACATGGTAGCAACTAGTATCTGGAGGGCCAAGGAAGTTTTACTTTTCTGAGGCCCTGTGTATCTACCTAGTTACATTTAACATGACCTGTTCTCCACTCGTTTTCCTGAGGACACTATTCCATCTGTGTCCCAAAACTAGTAATGGAGGTCTCTGGTACTTAACTAAGGAACTCAGAGCATTCCCTTAGATGAAAACAGATATGCCACTGAATAGTACCAAAGCTTCTCAACCCCAGGGCCATGGGCCCTTCCTCACTTGGCTTAGTTCAGTGTTCTGCTGGTAGATGCTCTGAGGGTTGTTCTTGGGTGGTGGGGAATATTCTCTCGAGAGCTGTAGATTCCCAAAAGCCTTGGGTAAAGCCATCAGCAGTAGACTTCGACCAGGTGCATTAGCTTTACCCCTACTGATTTTTTGGGGGGTGAGGGACTATGGCCTTCCTGAAAGCCCAAGTGAAGAAAAAGCTAGATGGAGCTAGGTGGTGGAAGTGTTCCTCAGAGTCTTACCTCCTCTGTCAGACCTGCCTCTCCATTCCTGACATCAAGACTGCATTCAGTGACTGTACCTGCAAGATTGGCCGGCGAGACTGTCTGACCCAGGCCTGCTCTGCTCTCACAGGGTGAGTTGAGGCCTCACTCTGCAGAGTTCTCAGGGCCAAGGCTAGCCCTGCCTTACACATACTGTCTCCACAGAAAAGGAGTTCGAGAGGGCATCGAATGGATGGTGAAGTGTGTCGTTCGGAATGTTCACCGGCCACCACGGCAGAGGGACATCACATAAGCCCTGCCAACTTGGAACTGTTCATCCCCTGGTGTTGGAAGAGTGCTCCCTGCTGGCTCTGTGCCACTGATGCTGGGGTTGAGCTGGCTTTGTTTGTTCATTCTTTTATTTGCTTTATGTTTTCTCTAAGACAAACTTTTCTGTGTCTGGAAAAGTATAGGTATCCAGAGACAAACGTGGGGCATGCAGGCCATCCAGCTCTTTATGCCCTACCCCTTATTCCACCCTGTCCCAGATCTGGGACCCTCCCTGAAGGTCAGGGTCTGGAACCCTCCCAAACTAGTGAGGAGGGGGAGGGATAAGACCACTCCTAGGCTTGCCTGTTAGCCCATTCTAAAGTGGAACTTGAGGGCATCCTACTTGAAATGGGGGGTCTATCTGTGGCAGCTGCTTGTCTAGCTTGCACATGGAGGTGGGAAAGGTCAGGACTAATCTCGCTTGGAGAAAGACGTAGCCCACATCCCAGAGGCCAGCATGGCCCCTAGTTGTTTTGAGTTGGGTGTGTGTGAGACGGGATTTCTCTGTAACCCATGTTAACCTTCGCCTCCTTTCCTGTACCTGTGGGAATTATAGGTGTGGGGCATTACACTCAGCTTTCCACTAGGTTTTGATCTAATCTCAGGACAGGGTTCAGTAGACCTGCCTGGGAAGTCTGACTTTTCTCTTACTAACCTATTCTCACTCTGCTTTTATCTCCAAAGGAGAAAGCTGATATAGAAATGCTTGGAGGTCAAATCTTGCTGAATGTACATTTCAGTACACCCATACTCAGGTTATGTGGTATCCTGAGGTCACAGCTTTCACCAGGTTATTAGGTGTTGCTGTAGCTACTGCAGGTGGGCTGGGTCCCTACAGGGTCCAGGTCAGTGAAATGCTGGGTTTGCATCTCTAGATGGGTGTGAGGTGTGGGTTCCTGGGGGCCATGCCCACTAGGCCCACTGGGTTAAATTCTTTGTCATGTGGCCAGGATAAGGTTGTAAAATAAAGACAGCCTAAGTGGTTCCTGTCCAACTATCCCTTCAAGCAGTCAAATGCTAGTTTCACACTGGTGCAGTGATGACAGCCAGAAGCTGCTATCCTGGAGTGCCTGCTAAGCAGGAGCTCCCAGGGAAGTTTGGAGCTGTGGCAAAGCCACAGGTTCAAGACCTAGCAGCTCCTTGTCCGAGATCAGGTCATCCTCCTCAAGGGGGAAGGGTGACTGAGAAGTTATGAATCAAGAGGAGGGCAGTGGGTGCTCTGATTTAAGGAGAGGTCCCAACCCATAGGTGTCCTATGAGCTGGGTTAAGTCCTTCCTAGGGGATCCTCTAGGAATTAAATAATAGGTTGTTCCTAAGATGGGCAAACCAAGGGGAAGTCTAGCATGGTATACCAGATATCTCAGGTGTCTTTCTGGCCACCTTTCCTCAATTCTGTCAACACTGAGCAAGACTAGGGGCTTCATGGGGTGACCTTTGGGATACCTTATGGTAGACATGGAGCAGATGGGCCTTCCTATGGATGGTGGCCCTCCTGGAGCTTGCTGGATTGTGATCAGAGCCACTACTTGAGAACAATTGCTTTTCTGAAATGAATAGCTTTATAGAAAGTAAATCTAGGAAGTGTTAAGGTTGGCGTGACATTGGTTGGCAGTGTAGAATAAAGTTCTGTGTACAGTGAAGACTTAGCCAGTCACAAGGAAAATGGTGCATTGGCACCTCTCCATATAGAGCAGCCTAGCCTTATAAAACAACTGAAGCAATTGTGACAACAGTACTTGATCCTGAACGTCACTCAAGTTGGAGAGCTGTTGGAGCTGCAGCTCTAAGGCCACCAGGGCCTCCTGTTGTGGCGGGGGTAGTGAGCTCTGTTTTCCTGGGTTTTACCAGGGCCTGCTACAGCTACCACAGCCCTTTAAAGGAAATGTCATAGAAAGTCAAAAAGTCCCTACAAAGAAGTCAGGGTAGGCCACATGGGTCACTAAATTCAGAGAGCTAAGGAGAAATTCCTAAACATTAAACAAGGCATGAAAGTAGGTAATGGGAAAAGTAGGAACAGAATGCCCATGGGAACAAGGGACAGGGCAGCTAATCAGAGAGGAGCTTCAGGCTAGACAGCCTAATGAAAATCCCGAGCCGGGTGGTGGTGGTACATGCCTTTAATGCCAGCACAAGTAAAGGCAGATGGATCTCTGAGTTCAAGGCCAGCCTGGTCTACAGAGCAAGATCCAGGACAGACACCAAAACTACACTGAGAAACCCTATCTCGAAAAAAAAACAAAAAGAGAACAAAAAAAAAAAACAACCTCCCCCTGAGCTCTATTATTGGAAAAGGTAAGGAGGGCCAATATAGGTGGGACTGAGATCTGTCATTTCCTGCAAGGAGCCTCTCAAAAACTTAAGTCTGGGTAGCCTGTTTTTCATTATCAAAAAGCAGCATCACCTTGGGCTAACAAATATATACAGGAGTTCCCTTTCCAGGGCTCTGACCTTGTCCACAAACTTCTGGCTTACCCGGTCCTGGTTCCAAGAGGAGGAAATGGGCAAAGTTGAAAGCCAAATCTAGGCCAGGGCAGAGCAGTTATGGTGAGGGTGACATTGTTCTGAACGTGAGTAGCTAGCTGAGGTGCCTGTAGGGCACAGGCTCCACTGAGTATTCCTGCTTTTAGGTGCCTAATGAAATGGGTGGGAGAGGACAGGGATTACCTGGAGTCTACCTTCTTCCTGAAGCTTAAATCCTAAGCTTCTATACTCTGACTCGATGCCAGGCATCCACCAGAGCAATCATGCCAGTGCCAGATGGCACTGTAAGAGCTAAGAACTCCCATGCTCAAGTTCATAGGGAAAGTGTGCATATACACTCACCAGCTTCCAGTATAGTTAGGCTGGACTATTTCATACAGATGAGACCTGAAACCACCCAGAAGGGCTTTGGAGCATGGCTGGTGGAAGAAGAAATCTATAAAAAGGATGAAGGAATGGGTCCCTATTGGTTTGGAAGCTAACTGGACATGGAGAACACTGTAGGTCTGTAAGAAGGGCTCTTTCCAGACCTTTGTCCTTCCGTGTGTGTGTATAATGGATTTTTTATAGTGTTTCTCTGTGTAGCCCTGGAAAAGGTGTGTGTGTGTGTGTATAATGGATTTTTTATAGTGTTTCTCTGTGTAGCCCTGGAAAAGGCTGGCCTCAAACTCAAAGACAGCTTCTTAAGTGCTGGGATTAAAGGTGTATACCAGCACCGTTTTGTTTGTTTTTGAGGCAGAATCTCTAGCTTTGGCTGTCCTGAAACTAGGAGAAACTCATCTGCTTCTATAGGGATTAAAGGTTTGTACCACTATACCTAGCACCTCCATGACACTCAAATTGTCCAAGCCCAGGACATAGACACCATCTTGACAATTGGTTTTATTGAAAAGCCCATCCCTTTAGTAATACAGGCACAGTGCCAATATAGGCACCCAAAAAAAGCTCTGGCAAGGAGGCATCTAGCAGACCCACTCCATGCCCTGAAGTTTCAGGGTTTCTCACAGGTAGGTTCAGATCTCACTAGATGGCCAAGTATGAGACTTGTAGTGGGTCAGCCAATGTCTAGCCACATCAGGGCTCCCAAGGTTCTCCATTTGTGTTCACTGGGGCTTCGGCCAGAAGACCTGTGCAAGGCTTTGCTTCCTATTAACAGCACCACAATCTGGACACGTTCTAGAGGCCTGTGGAGATATCTGCTAGGCACTGCAGCTTGGCTAAGCGCACACCCTATGCCCCTCAGCCCACCACCTGGGGAGATGCCTGATGGGTTGGAGAAGGTCAGACCCCAACCTTGAGTTGCAGTTGCCAACAGGCCCGACAACGGTAGAAATCACAGGAGGGGCACTGGAAAAGCACAGTGTCTTCAGCTGCACAGGCCGGGCACACAAATGCTGCTGCAGGAGGTCTAAGTGAGCACACAGTTCCAGTGGCCTGCCATAACCAACAGTCCCTGTAACCCCTATTGCTTACTCCACTCAGGCTTCATATGCTTCATGGGCTCTGGGGTGCAATCATCAGACCTTACACTTTGGTCTGGCCTCTGTCTGAGGAAGGATGAGATCTTACTCTGGGTCTTCTCAGGTTTGCTGGACATTGAGGGACCTACAGACAGCAATGAGTATAAGAAGCTTATGTGCTTCCCTCCTGTTAACTCCTAGATGCCATGAGAGGCTCAGGGTGACAGGACAAGGGTGGAGGGAGTCCTCAAGTGGGCCCTCACCTGGTTTTGTGTCCTCATGGGCAAGTTCAGAAGGCACAGTCACGCTCTCTTCCTTGGGACCTGGCAGCTCCAAGCCCTTGCTTGTGGTAGGAAGGCCTGTCAGATCTGCACAGGTCTGTAGGAAGTGAGGCTTGTGGTGGGGACGCACAAACATGCCAAACCCTGTAGGGAACTTTTGCTCAGGCTCTGCACTTCTCATATACAGCCCCCACACCGCCTTTTCCCCAGAACCTATGCTCTACATCCAAGGACTACATACTCTGTAGCAGGGACAAGTGTTCAGGTTTTGCAGTGGTCAGAGCTGCTACCACAGCCAGCACCTTGCCCAGGTCATCATCCTGTTTATATGCCCTCAGAGCTGCCATAAGCTGGCTGCAGCCTGTAGATCCCAGAGCCTTGCGGATGTCAGACAGGTAGGTACGCACGGCAGGCTGGCCAGGTTTCTCTACTGTACATCCCACTTTTGGACAATTGTTGGGGTCTCCTGATGAGAGAGATATTACTGGGGTTCTAATGGCTGGAGAGTCCCTCCCCACTCCACTTCCTTCCAGAAGAGTCTGTTAGCTGCTCAGGACAAATGTGTTTTAAGAGTCCAAGCAGTCCAACACGACTCTTCAAGGATTTTTAAGTCCCACCTAGGGTTGTTAGGAGCCAAGTACCTTTAGGGAGCAGATGGGCAGACAGGTGAGGCCTCCCCTGGTTCAGGTGCTCTCCAGGGTCCAGCTGTCTACCTACACCTTCAAACAAGATCAGTTTAGGCTCTGACTCTCTCCTTCCTGGAGAAACATGCTCCTGAGACTAGACCTCATAATCCTCAGACAAGAAGGGGACCATGACATCAGACACACAGCAGAGACCCACCGAACTGGCTTGGAGGGCCCAGACAACGGGTCCAGCTCAGGAGCATAAGTACAGGCACTAGAAACCTTAATGAGTACCAAGCCCAAAAGGTGAATTCTCCCAATTGAATAAAGTCCCTCTGCCACACCTGCCCTGCATCAAGCAGTGGAACAGGTACTGCCTCTGTGGAGGGGCCAGCTCAGCTACTCAGAAGTACGACAGGTGCCCAGCTGCCAAGACTCTAGCATAAATTCTCTAGGGGCAGGTCTCTTGGATGCCTAGGCTAGGAAACAGAGTTCACCCAACAAATAGTGCTACCCTTGGGCAACAGAATCAGGGAGAATCATGCTTGACTAATCTAGCCAGCCAAGCAAAAGCCTAGGAATGCCTACTATGCCCATCTCAGGTGTAAACTGCCCTTCAAATCTGAGATTGAGGGTCTAGCCTGGGGCCTTGCTCACTGGTGGAGTCCGCAGCTGACTGTGCTTGTTCTCGGAAGTGAAGGTCGTGCCCTGGCTGGTAGCCATAGCCTTGGCCTGTTAGCTGGAAGCAGATGTCTTCAAACTGCTGCTTGTGGTGGGGTCGTACAAACTGGTAGAAGTCTGTGGGAAGTAGATGTCTGAGCCTATAGACTCTATACACTGTGATTGATGGGCTAGGGGCTCTGTGGACCATGGCCTACCCACCAGGCCCTTTCTCTAGGAAACAGAGACACCTTGGGCCCTAGTAGCCCTCTTAACCAGCCCCACCCCACCACTGTGGTGTTATTCCTTTAGCAGAAATTTGAAGGTACCTTTAAATAGGATGTGCTTCTTGGGGTCTTCAGCAAAGAGGCAGGTGAGAGACGCTACTAGGGCTTCAAAGTCATCAGAACCCTTATAGTGCTGCAGGGCCTGGGTAAAGGTGTTGAAGTTGGCTTGACTCAATGCTTGCTTCACAGCTACCATGAACAGCTTGGCTCTGTCTTGTGTGCCAGCCATCGGTTCCTTCTGCAACACATATAATCACAAGCCCTATGAGAGTCAGCCCTTCCCTTCTACCTTGGAGGCAGTACAGAGTCTAGGGTCAGGGGACAATGACTTGCCATTCAAGCTACTGCCTATGAACCATCTACCGGGACAAAAAGCAGAGAGGGCTGCTGGAGAAGGAAGGTCCAGTTCTGGTGTGTAGTGAAGCTTAGGCCTGTCTGAAACCACACCAAAGGCAGTCAGAAACCTATAGGGAACCTATGTGGCTTACTGCCCCACAGCAGATGTAGCTGTGGAGAACACTTCTCAACAGGTTCAGCCCTAGTTCTATACATCTCAGTCCTATATAGAACTATGTAAAGCAAGGCAGCTCCCACTCCTACCATTTCCACTCATCAGTAGGCTCCAGCCCCCCACAGCTAGTCTACTTCCTGTTGCATCAGCCCTCCTGGGCATTGTCTGATGCTTCTCACTAGCAGGATAAGGACAAAAGCCACCACTTGAGGCTTTCCAGCAGGCAAGGAGTTAATGGCTCAGGCTGTAACTCAAGTTTTCATGAGACTAGGAACACACTGCATCTCCTCATATGGATAATTCAGTGTCCATACTCAGAAAAAGCCAGTACCAAGCCATTCTGCTCATTATGGTGGAGGAAACCACAACCAGTTATGAACCCCAAATCAGATGGGCCTAAGAGTCAGGCCAGATTCCAGCAGAAAAAGAAAGATCTCTTCAGCAGGGCTGGAAAAGAGGAGTCTCTTGAGCAGGGTGAGCATGGTGGCACATGCCTGTAATCCCAGCACTTGGGAGGTAAAGGCAGGAGGAACAGGAGTTAAAAGTCATTCTCGGTTACATAGTAAGTTCAAGGCCAGCCTTTTTGTGACCCTATCACAAAACTAAAAAACATGGGGGAAGGGGGAGGCTGTCCTCTTAGAGAAAGAATGGCAAATTAGAGCCCCTAGTTATCAACATCATAGCTATTCAAGCCTAACCACACCCCTGCTTGGTTAGGGGCAATGGGCACCAGAGGCAAGATTGCCACGTTTGCCCACAAGCAGCTAGCTGGCTGCAGGGCTGGCTGACATACCGGATGGCTGACCAGCCTGACCTTCCTCCTTCCTCCTCTCTGTTCAACAGACAGCCTCTTCTCACATCGTAGGGCCAGGGTGGAGGAGCCAAGTGCCTGAGGGAAATACAGCTGTGGTCCCAACCCAAACCCAGAGTTCCCAAAGTACCTGTGATATTCTTTTGGGGCCGGTGGTCCTAAACAGAGGGCTGAAGGGGGAGGGTATCATGCCCTAATCCTGGTGGCAATGCTGAGATTCTGTCCCTTTTATGTCATGCCACTTGCCCTTGTTTGCAGGTAGCAGTGAGAGAGCCACAGGAAGGACAGGTTGTGGTAACTGACTGTCAGAGCAGGAATGGAGGGAAGGAGCTCCAAGTCAGACCTAGGAACTTACAGGGTTTGGGGCAAAGTTGAGGAAAAGGAACTCGAGATTCCATTCACACAACACAGGCTGGAAAAAAGGGCAGCTTTGGGCATAGCTGGGGGCAGGATGTGCTAAATTTAGAATAGACTGTGCCAGACTGACCCACAAAAGACCTGGTGGTGACATCATAGGAGCCAGGGTCTGGGGATGAGGCAAAGTACAATGGAAGTGCTGAGATCTCTCACTCGCCACCTGTGTGCTGGGAAGGGTCCATGTTCAGGCCAGACACCCTCGCCCTGCCTCATACCTGCTCTTTCTCAGATGCCCCACCCTTCTGCTCGTTGTACTCTAAGGCGGCTAGCAGCCCCACAGGCCTCTGCTGGGCAGAAATTGGCTGCTGCTCATACTCAACACACAGGCTGCTCTCAGAGTCTCCAGAAGCTGATAATCCTAAAGAAATGTGTTGACAGGAAAGCTTACCAGGAAGCAAGGACACTGTCTCTGTCACGTGTAGTTTGTACCCAGCCCCACACACCTATGGGCCTCTGCCTCAGGCTGGGCACATGTACATCCAAGCTCATGGCTTTCCGGGTGGAGAGGAGAGGGCTGGACAATGTAGCCTCCTTGACAGAAACTTCTCTCTCACTTACACTTGAGGTCACAGCCTGGGGAACTGGCAAAGGCATCTGTAGAATTATAAGGTAAGGAGGCTTGTATCCACTGCTCCTCAGAGAAGGGACTCCAGCCTCTCTATGTGACACAGGCAAATCAACTGGACATTTGGAGCTCACAGTTTTCTGAGCAATACGGAAGAACTGGGCTACATCTCGGACGACATGGCCAAAGTTGTCATACACCTTGAGGTAGGGGCGCACCCAGGAGGGCAGCTGGGCTCTGGCATCAGCATAGGCGAACCTGGAGGGTGAATGTGTGGCTATCAGCTCAAGGGCCATCCCTGCCCTACAGCCACTACACCCAAGTCTCAAAGTGAAGGACTATAGTATCTATTGGCAGAGCAAGAAAAGTTGCTACAGGCCTCATACAGGGGGGAAGAGGGTTCAGGGCCTAGAAAGTGGAAAGAAATGCAGATTGCCACAGAGCCCTCCTATACCTGTGGTCACATAGGAAGATGGCTCCATAGTCATGGCGGTGTCGGATAACCCTCCCAATAGCCTGGTTCACAGCCCTGGATGCCTGTTGCTGGTACCACTCCTGCCCAGAGAGGCACTAAAGAGGAAAGAATTTTGGCTATTGGGGTCCTTGGTCCCTAAAGTTCCCTGCTTACCCAGCCATGTGGTACCTCACCTGACCTCCAGCCCCACTCCGGCTTCTCAACTCATCCAAGAACTGCATCTTGAGGACCACACGGGGATCCATTCGTGGGGGATATGGGAGGCCCGTGACAATCACACCACGGCCGTTCATGTCTGAGAAGTCCAGTCCTTCACTGGCCTAGAACATAGAAAACAGGCACTCCTCTGCCCTGTTGGTCTCTACCCTGGCTTGGGGTATGCCCATGCCCTAACCCTTCCAGCCATCTATCCCAGGTATTGCAGGGACAAGACGAAGTTCCATTCTCAGATCAGGTCCACAGATGGGCCCATGTTAATTCTGCCACGCTCAGAACCAACCTCCTGCCTCACTTTGGCCTTGGCTACTAGTGCCCAGTAGGGCCCCTAGCATGGCTCCTTACTAATTTACTTGCTAGATGTATGACCCACGGCAGGAGCCTTGTTTCAGCCTATGCAAGGAAAACAGGTAAGAATAAAGAGGATGACCTGCAGAGACCTCACCTTTCCCCGGCACACTGCTAAGAAGGTGGCCCCACTAGACCCAGGGGAAGCAACTCGCTGGTAGTAGGCATCAATGACCTAGATGAAAAGGATGGTCAGCCAGGTTGAGCTTCCTGTCTCTCTCAAGTGACACCCAAATCTTATTTTCTAAGATGAAGGATGGTCTCAGCTGGGTGGGACATCAGGGTTCAGAAAGCATTTTCATGATCCCATTTCCAGCAGAGGCACACCCAACACCCAGAGCCTGCCCAGTGTTTCCAGAAAACACAGGGAACCCCACAGCCAGGATAGCTGCTGGGTCCCAAGGACTCAGGCAGGAGGATGAGGGGCCATTATCTACATGCCAGACCATGTCAGAGGCCTTCTAAAAGGTGATACACTTGGAAGTAAGCACACAGCCCAGAACAGGCAGTCTAGAGCTAGCCAGGGTCCCTGGTCAGAGACAGTGGTCAGCCAGAGGCTCTGAGGGGTGATAGAAACAAACACCACCTGACTCCTAGTTTGTCACAGACCTCTGAGAAGCTGCCTTTGTTCCTGGGTTCCACAAACAGAGGCTTCAGCACCTCCACCTTCCTGGCCAAGTCTTGTGCCTGTGGGAGAAAGCCAGGATGTGAGTGGACAGGTAAGGGCTATAGCTACAGCCCTGTTTCATGGCTCTTTCCAACTACCTTGCCCAGACTTTCAGTCATATTGGGAGTTCCATCTCTCAGGAGCGTATGTAGGGGAACGCACCCGCCAGAACTCCAGGCTTTTCTCCATGACGGGGTAGGAAGGGAAGAAGACCAGAAGCCCCTCGGGTACCACACGAGCGATGTTGCCTGGAAATGTCATAGCAGTGGTCCAGGCAAGGCTTAGTGGTTCTCAGGAATGCAAATGGGGAAGTACCAAATCCCTAACCCCCATGGGATGGAACAGGGTAGAGGGTCTAGAACCAGACCAGTTATGAACAAGGGATTCCTAAGAAGGAAGGAATTGTGTGGAGTAGTACTTACCCAGAGCCTTCCCCAAGGAAGATAAGCACTCCTTAGAAAACCTGTACAATTAGAGGCTGCTGCTATGAGAGAGGCCTAGATCTCAGCAATCCACAACACTGCAGAAAAGCCCAAAAACTAGGACCCCTTACCTTTTGTCATAGGCAGAGCTCAGCTGGACACCATCAGGTCCTCTGGGGACAACCCCCACCCAGAGCTGATTCCTGCCAATGATGTGTGGGTTCTCCAGACAGACTGGAAATGGGCTGGGAATGGCCAGAGGAAATAGATAACAAATAGACCGGAGATCTGAGACCCTTCTGGACACTGACCCACAGGAAGCCCTGGAGGCCAGGCCAGCATCCCCACCCCCATCCACCATGTTCCTAGTTTTTTGACTTCCAGCCAGAGGTGTCTCATACATCTGCATCTCCAGAGCGAAGGAGGACAGCGGAGCCAGTGTGCCACTGGTGAGGATAAGGGTTCGGACTCCTTGGCAGACCAGTTCACGCATGCTGTGGCTGGGACTGAAGCACCAATAGCTCAGCACCTTCCCTGCAGGAGAACTGGGTATGAAGACAGGACCGGGGTCCACCATCTTCATCTACTGTGTTGAGAGAGCAAACCACCTGCAGTCACATAGGCCCAGGTACACATACCAGGACAAAAGGCAAGGTCTGAGCTGGGACCTGAGCCCAGCCTGTAATCTAGCCCCTCTCAGAGGTCCAGAGAGCAAGAAAGAGGTTGACTCAGGATACTGGCAAATACAAAGACATCTGGCCTCAACCTTTAACTTCTGTAGAAACCATGACATGTGGCACTGGACTTGAGTTACTCTGCCAAAAGCACACAGGAAGGAAAAAGCATCCAAACTCCTGACATTTAAGGCATAACTGCTAAAAAGGGTATCAAAGTCCCAGACTCTGGTCACATCAGCAGCAGGCAAGGTCACTGATTCAGAAGCACAGTTCCAAGCAATGCCTCACTGACTAGAACCACACAATGCTCATTCCCAGTGATCTCTGGAAGCTCCAAAATTTAAAACACCACAACTTAAAAGTCACTGAAGGCAAAGTCAGGTGCCATCAGAGACAATTTCCATCCTAAGTTGGAACCTGCCCTGCTTGAGCTTGAAGCTGTCAACAACCTCAATAAACTCATTTCATATAAATACCCTCTAGGGAAGACTACTTTTGAGAACTCTTCAGTACCTGAGCACTCACCAACCTCACAAGGCATCACTATCATGAAGGACACTTTTTGATTGGAAGAGGGTATTTTGTACAGTAGGGAGGCCCCGGGGAGGCAGAACCACACCATGGCTCCTGCTGAACACATCGCACCTCTAACCCTTTCCTCCCTCTAGGCCAGAATGACTTAAATGACAGCATCCACACAAGCTCCATTGGACTGCTTTTGCTAGCTGCAACCTGTAAGTTACAAAGCAGCCTCAGGATGTAGTAGCATGGACTTGGGAGGCAGAGGCTGGCAGATCTCTGTGAGTTCAAGGCCAGCCTGGTCTACACAGTGAGTTCCAAGACAGCTAGAGCTACATAGTGAGACCCTATCTTGGGGAAAAACTAAACAAAACAAAGCAGCCCCCCAAAAAAGTGGTCTACAAAAATGGAAAGATAGGAACAGAAGCTCACAGGCAAGGCATTGCTGGACAATGTGAGAGATGTGGGAGCTGGTGCTGTAGCCTTGCTGAGGAGCAAACTTGACATGTAGGCTGAGTGTTGTCTGAGTCAGTGGTTGCCACAAGGCACATCTGTGAAGCCAGACTCATTGCCTAACTATCGTGTAAGGTAGGTGGGGCAGAATGCAGACAAGATCCTAGTGCTAAGACAGGGCAGTGGTGGTGCAGGCCTTTAATCCCAGCACTCGGGAGGCACAGGTAGATGGATCTCTGAGTTCAAGGCCAGCCAGGAAGAGACTCTGTCTCAAAAAATCAAAATAAATAAATAAATAAGTAAGTAAGTAAGTAAAATAATAATAAAATTCAAAGAAGTGTACCCTAAGTGAAGGAGGGGAGGCCTTGCAGGGCCCTGGTTCTGCCACTGCCCTACTAGGTAACTCTGGGTATATAACAGTGCTTCCAGCTTCCTCCAAGGTCTCTGGCTTTCAGTGGGCATAAGTGTGCGTGACTCCACATGTGATGGTACTACTGTGCAAAAGTTGGACAGAGTAGAAAATTTCCTGCAGTGCAGGTTTGTACCTTGTTTCCTAGCTGTAGTGGTGCTCCAGGCATCTGACCGCTGAGCTGTCCTCCAGTGGCTGGTTTCAGGGTGGACGTGTACCTGGAAGGACAAACATACATACACACCTGCCCAAGTCCTAGAGCAACTCCCCCACAGGTCTATGAGACCTCTCTACTAGCCCACATCCTGGAAGCTGCTCTTACCTTATAGGAATGTGAGATACCCAGATCTACCAGGGAACCAGGGCTGCCTTCAGGAGGGTCCACACTGAACACGACCTGAAAGGCAAGATAGCACAGCAGGAGGATTAGGAACCTGAGCTAAGAACACAAATACCTTCATGCTGAGATGGAAACTAAGGCCTCTTAGCCCAGCATACAAGAGCCCAAAGCTACTTCATCTTTCTCTTCACTCAGATGTTCAGGGGCCTCATCTGCCCAACCGTGAAACTAGAGAGCATACCTAGGCTTAGGAGAAGCCTAAGTTTATCTGGGCTGTCCCCTACTCCAAATGGCTCCAGAGCGCTCTTGGGCTTCTCCTACTGGGAGCTACCTGCACATATTAGGAATGCAGCAGCCTAGACAGCCCTTACTTGACTAACTCAATTTACTCTTCCTTCAGTACCTCTTGGTATTCCAGATTAACCTAGAAATTCAACATTCAAGTTAAGATTATGGCAGGGTTCCTAAAGTCCAGGAATAGGTTGACCTCCCCAAATTCATCTAACAGGGGAAATGCTAAGACAATTTATGGGAACAAAAGTGAATTTATTCTAGCCAGTATCAGAACTTACCAAAACCACAGCAAGTAAGAATTAAACAGTAAAGCAATATGACAACAGCAGCAAGAGACGAAAAAGTGGAAGAGCTGGGTAAAAGCAGTCACCTGCCACTCATACCCTTTATGAGGAGTGGTAGATAGATGCTCAGTCCCCATACAAACCCACACAATTCTACAGAAGATTTCAAAAACCAAAGAAAACTAGGAATGGGTTAGGCAGCATGAGCCAGAGCAACAATGCCTCCGGCAACAAGGAAACCTTTTCATCGAGCCTACCAAAAGACAGAAAAGGCAAGTAGAAGATATGAGATATAAGATATGACCATCATCTGAGGTGAACACACAGGATTTACAAAACCTTCAAATCAGTGAAAAACAGTCATACAAAAGAAGCACCATCCACTGTGAGAAACCACATCCATAGGGTAATAGAAGTAAATGCGAGCCACTGAGGAACAGGTGGAAGTATTACACATGGTTCTGACTTCCCTCAACAGGACCTGTCTTTGCACAGACTGTCTACCTTGCAAAGGTAGCTTGTCACTGCTTCTGGCCTTCCGTAACAGGCAGACCCTCCTTCACTGTGCTTCCCTGTTCACCTCCAGCTAAACTGACAACCCCAAACTCTCATCCCAGGGGTCTGCTCTGAGTAGAAGTCCCACACAGCCTGTGTGAGAACCCCCAGGCACTGTGTTCCACCCAGTGTCCACTGAACCTGTTTGTTGTTGGCTGTGCAGGAAACCACTGTGCCAATCTCTGCACCCCTAGTAGCACTAGGGAGGACCAGCTTCCCACTTGGGCTGAGTGAATAGGGCACCATGTTCTCTCAGGACCTATCTGTGTCTGCCTGGCCTTCTGGCCTTCAGGATATCATCAGTTGGTGCTCTGAACCTCCTGAGCTGTCTGCATCATTCGTGTCCCCATCTGGCACAAACTGTGAGAGGGAATGGAAGTGGTATAATCCATCCTTCCCTGGGCCTTGCATGGGGTGTTTAGAAACACTCTCATACACAACAACTTAAACTGGTCATATGAGGGAAGAGCAGGGCTCCCTGACCCCATGGGACTCATGTGTTTCTCTAAGAATCCACAACACAAAAATTTAAACTTAAAGAACAAGAGACATCTTAGATTGACACATCACCTGGTCCTGAAACACCAGACAGGTTTGTGGGAGATAGAAAACGAATCAGTAAGAATCCCAGGTGACTAAAAGCCTGGTTCTCCAACCTAAGCAAGAAAACTTCACTCCATAGTATGAGCACACATATTCACTCATATGTGAATGTTCATTAAGTATGAATGCCCACTACATGTCTGGCCCAGGTGAGCAAGAGGGAGGAAAAGAAAGTATTCTAGTCTAGAAGCCACAAGCCTACGTCTGGCTGACCCTTCTCTTGCCTGACAAAATCTGACTGGCACCCCAACTCTGAGGCTAGTTGCATTTCTGTGCACATTTCCATGTCCTTGGAACCAACAGTTACACTAGAAGCAGCTGAGAGATGAGCCACTCACCAGTCAGTCACCTGTTCTACTGCTGAGGGACATGCTAGCAAGAAACTAGTTAGCACAGCACCAGGATAGGGAAGGGAAGGTACCAGGGGCTTTTATAGCAGCTGCCGAAGAAATTCCAAATCACTGGGCAAGCAGGTCTATGTTCCAAAAGTCATGGATAAGGGAGCTATCTCTTTTACAAACAAATTGTGGAGAACAGTGTTCTGGGGAATACAGAGGTTGTACTGTTCACATGAGCCCTTTAGGTCTAGGAATAGCAGGGCTCCATGGATACAAGGCACACATGTGGTATACATAATGCATACAGGCAAAAATACCCATTAACATACAAAAATTAAAAAGAAAGAAAGAGAAAAAGAAAGAAAGAAAGAGAAAAAGAAAGAAAGAAAGAAAGAAAGAAAGAAAGAAAGAAAGAAAGAAAGAAAGAAAGAAAGAAAGAAAGGAAGAAAAAAAGAGTGCTGGTGCACTATACCTGAGGACAACTGCATGTCACACAGACAAGGAGAAGAAAGGCACCAAAACAGCCCAGTGACAAGCAGGAAGAGACCTGATGAGGTGGTAAGAGTCTACATGCTTCTCTGTCAGGGCTCTACAATTCCACCTGTCTTTGACAGTGGCTCCATAGTCATCCCTCCCTCTACTTGGGACACACAGATCATGGCACTTACAGGGCCCATTTGCCTTTTCCCTGATATCAGATCATTGGTTTCTGGATTTCTCCCAGTCTGAATCTATCTGGAGCTGCTATGAACAAAGAGGTCCTGCCCGGCTCCAAAGGGCACTAGTGGACTCTAAATAGCTCCTGACCTCACTCTTCATAGGACCTTGGTGCTAAAACACTACTCTAGATGTATCTGGTCACTGAAGAGTCAAAAATGTCCAGATCTGTCCCCTGTTACTTCCCACTGAGGCCTGCATTGCATTCAGGTGAAAGTAAGATGCTAAAGGGTTTGTTAACCGCAGACATGTGATATGAGGACCTTTGTCCATTCCCTGAAGCCCTTGCTGCCACTTCCAAAAACAGAGACACCAATAATTAAAAGCAGTCTCCTACCTGGATAATGTCCATGAGCTTCTGCAACCCAACCGTGTTGGTGAATACACCAGTACCTGTGGAACATCAGGGAGCTGTCATCCACACAAGCAGAAGAGACACTGAATCTCACAATACAAGGAGCCAGCACAGATTCACTTTCAAGCTCTATCTCAGGTCTGCTGGAAGCAACCAGACTCCCCATAACCAGTATCAGGGACGGGATGTGCTAAGGAAGGCAGATGACCGGTTCTGCCTGGTGTTAAGGAGCAGTCAGATGGGGAATCTCCCCAAAGGAGTTCAGGCTTCCAAAATAACACAGTGGTCAAAGGTGGAGGGTGGCTGCTATTCCCCAGCGCATAGCAGATATTGCTGCATGTGGCACTGGAAACCTCACCCCACTCAGCAGAACAGCCTATAAGAACACTGCCCATCTCCCAAACTAAGCAGAAATCAGGTCTGGTAGCAACGGGGAGAAGCCAGAGAGGTTCACATCTCACTAAATCCACTAAGGTCTCTGATATTCCTCCATAAAAAGGGAATAACTAGGACATACTACAGTAAGAAACCACAAACAGGGAGCTGAAGAGATAGCTCAGAGGTTAAGACTAACTGTTCTTCCAGAGGTCCTGAGTTGAATTCCCAGCAACCACATGGTGGCTCACAACCATCTATAATGAGATTTGGTGCCCTCTTCTGACAGGTAGGCAGAACACTGTATACATAACAAATAAATAAATAAATCTTTAAAAAAGAAAAAAAGAAACCACAAAAAGGAAAGCTGCAAAAGAGAATAATGGTTGGCCAAATGCGCTACTGCCTCCATGTCACAATGAGAAAGGAAGCTAGCCGGACCCTGTAATCTTAGCACTCTAGAGATAAAGGCAAGATCCAGTCTGAGTCTGAGATATATAGCATCCCAGAAAAAGAGGGCTAGGGATGGGGCTCAATGGTAGAGCACTTGTCTACCATGAATGAGATCCTGGGTTCAATCTCCAGTACTACCCAAAAATAAACAAGCACAAAAGGTGGGATAGTTGAGGAGCTTCACTGACTAGATTCTTGTTCATGAGGAAGGCATGATAGCAACCTGCTGGACATGGAATAATAACCCCCACCCCCATTCATCTACATCAAAATCACTAGGCTGGCATGCTCCATAAGGTAACCCAAGACTCACGTCCTGCCAGGTGCTGGATTATCTGGTCCAGTGATTCCAAAATGCAGCCTTTGGTTTGAAATGTTATTTGGGCTTCAGCAAATAGCTCAAAGATGTAGCTGCCAAAGAGAACAGAAGCTTGAAACTGAGGAGACAAGGCTATGGTTTCTGGGAACCTACAAGGTATGAGTAAACTTGAAATTTCTGGTACTCAGCAAAAACTGCTGAGTACTTCAACGAGGCCAACACTGGAGATAAGAGGCTTCTCCCTTCAGTGGTCTCCTGGTAGGCAGAGTACAGTGGGTTACTATCACGAGAATCACTACCTACCAAGGAAAAGACCAGGTATTTGGGCATGAGACCACAATCAAAGGTGGCCTGAGTACAGGCGTTTGCGGGTAAACTCTGGGTTGTAACTCTAAGAGCCTTGGAAAGAGATGGGAAGGGGGCAACAGAAGCCACAGAAGTGGGGAGGCTGTGGCAGGGTCTTTAGGTGCAGGTAGAGAAGGCCAAGAAAGCACACTAGAATCCAGGTCAGGCTGGTATATCAGACTTATCTGGAAGTAACTGGGAGTACCTACAAAGGCTATTGCTCAGGGGAACAAAATGGTTGAAGGAGAAAGTAGGAAGCCCAAGACCCCAGAAAATTCTTTACCCTCCATAAGCCCAGACCAGGTCCTAGCACAGCTACTGGCTGTATGTTACAAGAGCAACCCCTCAGTCCCTGCTACAGTCCCTTACCAGCCTTCAAACTAGGCTACCTACAGTTGTTCAGAAAAAAACAGATTATGGAACAATCTAAGAGCCCTAAACAGGCCTCAGTGATAGCACTGATACTCCCAAAGAGGAAGTCTGGTTCCAACTGGCATTTAATACGTCAACAAGAGGCCAGAGAGAGTTGGAGGAAAAAGCTGGAGGAGACACTGTGTAGTAGGGTGTGTTGTTATTCCCAAGGTTTTCAATGACTACATAAAAAGCTGGCAACTGGCTTGGAGAGATGGCCCAGTAGTTAAGAGTGCTTGCTCCTTTTCCAAAAGACCTATGTTTGGTTTCCAGGGCCCATATTGAGTAGCTCACAACTGTCTGTAACTCTAGATCCAGGACATCCAACAACTCTTTCTAAACTCCACAGGCACCAGCACACATGTAGCACACATTTACACAAATACACACACACACACACACACACACACACACACACACACACACACACACACAGAAAGAAAAAAATAAATCTTTTTTAAAAACCTGGTAACTCTTCTTAAGCCTTGAAAATTGAAAGCAGACCCCACTGCTGGGTGAAGTGCTCAGACAGAACCTCGTGAGGACTTGGGGTAATGAGGTCAGCAGCTATCCCTCACCTTCCAGGTTTGGTGACTCCTCTGTCATCCCCAGGCAGCTGGACAGCATCAATAGCCCCCTCCAGTCGAAGCAGGATCACTGTGAATCAAGGGCATGTTAGGGGCATGCCTTCCACCCAGCCCAAGGGGAAGGAAGGGAAATACTTACTCTTCAGCTTTGCGATGTCTTCCAGCTCCATGTTGAGCCCTGGGTAAGAAAGTATGTACACAATTCCATACCTTTCTAGCACTGTCTGTAGCCTCAAAAATTAGGATTCCCAGTGTGGTAGAAAGGGTAGGTGGGTGGGAGGTGAGGTGGGACCCACATTTGAATTGGATACAATAGTACAATACAAGCCCATGTTCACCTTTAGAAATAAACATAAACACATCCTCGCACAGAAGTTCTTTATACTCTGCTCCCAAAGACCTCAAAATAATTAATGGCCAATGACAATTAACATGTGCCCACATATGCTCAGACAAAAAATGAGGACATATGAGAACAGAGGACAGAGAGTAAAACATCTGAAGGGAAACCAGGGCTTGCTGGAGGCTGGCTGGTGTCAGGTCTAGGCAGGAAGTAGTAGAGTTTCACAAGCACAGTGGCAAAGAAGTTGTCAGGTTAGCAGGACACAGAAATTACCTTCAAGAGTATTTCAGTGGGACATTGAGCCTCAGCAGTAAGACTGATAGTTAAACACATCAGTAATGATTAATATTGGTTAATATTGTCAACCTGATAATCTCAAGAATAAGCAAGGACAAAATTTCTGGTCATGTCTATTCATGAAAGAGTTTCTAGGCTGGGTTAATTGAAATGGTTAAGACCCATCCTAAATATGAGCAGAGCCATTCCATCGGCTACAGTTCTGAACTGAATAAAAAGTAAAAGGTGCTGGGCAGCGATGGCGCACGCTTTTAATCCCAGCACTTGGGAGGCAGAGCCAGGCAGATAAATCTCTGTGAGTTCCAGGCCAGCCTGGTCTACAGAGTAAGATCCAGGACAGGCACCAAAACTACACAGAGAAACCCTGTCTCAAAAAAAACCAAAAAAGTTAAAGGTGACAAAAATAAATAATTAATTCAAAACAAAACAAAACAAAAACACAGATTTCTGTGAATTCCAGGCCAAACTGGTCTATATAGAGATCTAGTACAGCCAGGGTTACATAGAGAGACCCTGTCACAAAAAAAGAGGGGGGGGCGGCTCAGCAGCATCTCACTCTCTTCCCTCATTCCCTCCCCTTTCTCTCTTTCTCTCCCCTCACTTGTTTCCTGACTAGAAACACCAGCTGCTCAAGCCCTTGCCACCACAAAGTCCCAGTTATGATGGACTGTACCCTGAGAATGTGAGCCAAGATAATCCTTCCTTCCTTAAGTTGCTTTGGTTAAGTATTTTGTTATGACGAGGAGAAAAATAACTAACCAACACTCAGACATGCTATTTAAACACTGTTCCCCTCTGAAGACAACACTCAATCGCTAATTGAGAATCAGCTCAAACTTTCAGATTTGAAATGGGTGGTGTGTGTTAAGCATGATCTTGCTTTTCCAATATAAACAGTGTCACTACAGAGCTGAAGAATCTTTACATTATTTCTGCTAAAAAATTAAAGGGCTGAGTGAGACAGCACCATCTTGAAATCACTCATCAAACAGCCACAACGTTACCACAGAAAAGGAAGGAGGTAACCAGGAGTCATCAAGAGATGAATTAGAAGTTGGGTAAAAGACCACTCAGAGAAGCAGAGCTATGGCTGTGATGGCAAACCCCCTTCTTGACTGGTGGCAATTCCCTGGGTGTTTAGTTCATCATGTATCTCACAAGAAAATCAATTCTCTTTTGTGTGTGTGTATGTGCTGTATGCATACATGCCTGTGTGTATATGTCCATGTATATCAGCTTGTGCACAGAGAGGCCAAATGAGGATATCAGTTGTCTTCCTCCTCTGCTCATTAGCTTAATTCCCTTAAAACAAGGTCTCTCACTGAACCTGAAATTCAATGTTTTGGATAGGCTGGCAGGCCAGTGAGCTCCCAGGATCCACTTGTCTCTCTATCTGTAACACTGTGGTTATAAGCACAAGCAGACATAGCTGACTTTTTTGTGGGGATTTCCTATACCTGTGCATTGCTTTAAAATTAAAAGCAGGGCTGGGTATGGTGGTGCATGCCTTTAATCCCAGCACTCAGGAGGCAGGGGCAGGCAGACCTCTGAGGCAAGCCTGGTCTACATAGCAAGTTCCAGGACAGCCAGAACTGCACTGAGAGACCCTGTCTCAAAAAACAACAACCCCACCCCCTAAAAAAAAAAAAAAAACTAGGAAAAGATGTAAAGACTTTAGAAAACACTGGAAAAACTAGGGTTGGGGATATAGCTCAGTTGGTAGAACACTTACTTAGTATGCACAAAGCGCTGGGTTTGATTCCAGCATCAAATAAACCAGGAATGGTGGCCTAAGATTAAAATCTCAGCACCTGGGAGGTAAAGGCAAGAGGACCTGAAGCTAAAGTCCACCCTTTCTTTCTGACATAAGTTGGGGGCCAGCCTGAGCTACATGAAACTCATCTCAAAGAAAAAATGAAAAGCACTGAAAATATCCAATGAGCCAGTGCTGTGTGATGTATGGCAAATGTGTTGCTAATTAATCAATAAAACACTGATTGGCCGTTGGCTAGGCAGGAAGTATAGGCGGGGCAAGGAGGAGAATAAAGCTGGGAAGTGAAAGGCTGAGTCAGAGAGACACTGCCAGCCACCACGATGAGAAACAGCTTGTGAAGATGCCAGTAAGCCACGAACCATGTGGCAAGGTATAGATTAAAGGAAATGGATTAATTTAAGCTGTAAGAACAGTTAGCAAGAAGCCTGCCACGGCCATACAGTTTGAAAGCAACATAAGTCTCTGCGTTTACTTGGTTGGGTCTGAGAGGCTGTGGGACTGGCAGGTGAAAGAGATTTGCCCTGACTGTGGGCCAGGCAGGAAAACTCCAGCTACAAGCCAGTCCCCCATGGTCTACAAAGATGTTATATAGCATTTTCCTACAACTAAAACACTCCACCCAGGAGGGAAGAGGGAAGTCCATAAGACTCAATGTACAAGAGTCACAAGTTCCCTCCTTAAGGTTATACAGGCAGCAACAGTTGCTAGGGAGAAGAGGCTTTGCCCCTTGAGTACCTTTTACTCATGTGGCCTGCTGTCATTCTTTTGTTTGTTGGTTTTTTGAAACAGGGTCTCTCGATATAGTCTTGACTGTCCTGGAACTCACTAAACTAGAATGGGTAGAAGTATTTCTTTGGTCTGTTATTGGTGCCCTCTCTGGGATAAACAGATAGAAAGTCACACAACAGGAACCTTGAACCAAGTGTCTCAGCAAACTCCTGTCCTAGAGTGCTATCTAGACAAAAGGTACCAGGAAGATCAGACACTGCTCTAATGCAGAATATACTTCTAAGATGCCTCTAATAGGCCCAGACTCTACTTTTCAGTTCTTGGTCATAAACTTACCTGTGCTGGGGGTATCTGCACTGAACTCCAGTTGGAGTTCACCCTGCTGAGCCACCCGGGCTTGCTCCTCTAAAACCTGGTTAATAGCCTCCAGTCCTGAAGCCACATCATGGGGGGTCAAGTCAAAGGAGGCTGACTCCTCACATATCTTCTCCTGAGGGCCAAAGCAAATCCATGTTACAGCAGAGTAGAGCAGAATGGGGACTCTAGGAAGCAGAAGTGAAGACGCAAGAGGGACTGGAAGACAACAGCTAACTCCCCAGAACTCTAGTTCCTGATCTCTAAAGTCAAAGCTGGTCCAAAGATAACTCACTGACCACACCAATATTTTAAAACATTATTTCACTTGAGTTGCCAAGATTTTGTTATAGGAATATTTATCAACAAAAGCAGTATTTTTGGCTTCAAAAGTCAGAAGATACCACATATCAGCTCAATAATTCCTATAGCAACAGTTGCCTGGAGCCAAGTAGGAAGTAAGGTCCTGCTTGGGGTAGGGTGGAGCTGGCTGTCTATCAGTCGCATCCCAGGCTCCATAGCAGCTAAGGATGAGGCTATTCATTCTAGACAATCCTGAGCAAACAGTGACAACAGAGACAGGGGTGGCGGAGTCACTGTGATAATGTGCTGGTAAAAAGGGACGAAGGGACCCAGGAGGGCCTCCAGGAACCACTCTTGTTGCTATTGCCACCAAAGATGAGCAGCTGTCTCCACAGAAGTTTCCTATGGGCCAAGCCAAGTAGCCTAAAGAGCAGAGACATGTAAGAAACACAATAGAGTGCTCGCTTCGGCAGCACATATACTAAAATTGGAACGATACAGAGAAGATTAGCATGGCCCCTGCGCAAGGATGACACGCAAATTCGTGAAGCGTTCCATATTTTGCAGCTGCTACACTTCTTTACAAACAGGGTGATTGACCGAAAAAAAAAAAAAAAAAAAAAAAAAGAAACACAATAGAGTATGGTACAAGAGACAGCAGAGTCAGGATATCCCTACCAACTGGCTACAAGGGCAGAAGCCCAGTAAGAGGTTCGCATATGGACCCTGTACCTAAGGGAACATCTGAAACCCAACTGGCCAGTCCAGGTGAGGCAACTGATAGACCATCAGGGGAGCAGTAGCACCTGGGTCTGCTTGGTGCTGAGAACTAGGCTTCTGGGTCTAAGGCAGAGCTTCTCCAGAAAATATCTAGCAAGCTGGGAGAGATAGGAAACACAGCATAGAAGCTAAGGAGACTCACCACATTGTGGGCTTCATCAAAGATCACGACTGTCCCCTTCAGGTCAATGCTGTGTGCCTTACGACTCTACAAAGAAGGGAAGTTACCATGGGCTGGAGCTGAGTCAGGCAAGGCCAACTTAGAGTGCAGGCCTGCATATACAGGAAAAGGGGGAACCTGAGGCATGTGGTGGGCACCAAACATCATAAACAGGTCACACACACATTATGGAAGAAAGAACAAAGGTTCTCATACTCCACTGTAAGGACTGGCACTTGCTCCAAGTTGACTTAAAGCAGATTTACAGTACCTGTTGTGGAATATTTGTATACTGTGTGAAGATGTGGTGCTATGATTGGTATAATAAAAAGCTGAATGGCCAATAGCTAGGCAGGAGAGGATAGGAGGGACTTCCAGGCAAAGAAAGCTGCTGTCAGAAGGATGAATCTAGGTGCATGGGAGATGCCAATGGGACATACAGGGCAGAGGAAAGGTAACCAAGCCACATGATAGAACATAGATTAATAGAAACAAGTTAATTAAATTATAAGAGCTAGTTAGAAAGACGCCTAAGCTAAGGCCAAGCTTTCATAATTAATAGTAAGTCTCCACGTTATTATTTGTAGGCTGGTGGTCCTAACAAGAAAGTACTACTGTAAGTACCTATCCAAGCCTGACCAAAGTTGGATGCTTATGGCCATCTGTATCAGGGAATTGCTCACACAGCAGAAAGGAGTATATGCTATAGTCAAGAGGACAGCCAAGTAATCCAATAAGATGGGATTGCCTCTAAGCCTGACAACCTGATTTCAATCCCTGGAACCTATAAGGTAGCAGAGGAAGAGAACTGAACTTACAAGTTAAATGTACAGTTATATTTTGTTTTGTTTTGCAACATTAGGCACCAAACCAGGCTCAAGTGATCTATCACTAAGCTTGGGCTGGCCTTGCTCTCATGATCTTTCTGCCTCTGTCTCCAGAGTGCTGAGATTACAGGAGTACATTACTATGCTCAGCACCACAGCTGGGTTTTTTTTTTTTTTTTTTTTTAAGATTTATTTTTATTAGCCAGGCAATGGCGGTGCACGCCTTTAATCCCAGGAGGCAGAAGCAGGTGGATCTCTGTTCCAAAAATTTTAAAGAAAAATTACCAAAACCAAATAAATAAATAAAATCTCAACTTACTCTGAAGCTGCATAGACCTCCCCTATTCCTTCAAGAACTTTTAGTTTTAGCCTTTGCATTTCGACATGCATAGTGAGGACTAAGACTCATTTTTTTCCAAAAGAATATCCACTTATTCCAGGACCATGTTTTGAAGATAAGATAAAAACCACAAATTTCAATTCCCCACTGAATTCCTTTGGTGTGTATGTCAAAACCCTACGCTGCAGTACTAAGCTCACTAACCACTACTCCACTAAGCTATAAGCACAAATTTGCCATTCTGGATTTTGCAATGATTTCTAACCTAGTTCTTTAAAACTGTCATGCTGAAGCCAGCAAGATAGCTCAGCAGGTGCCATCCACTGGAGCCTTCTGTCTGTCTACTCCAGTTATCACCAATCTCCATGTGTCCTTCAATAGTATCTTCTGCTATCTACTCCCCCACTCCAGACACAAAAACCCAAGCTGTATAAGAGATACCGGGGATTCCCAAAGGGTGCCACCATGCCCGGTGCACGAATTATTTTTGAATTCCTGGTATCCAGAGAAGTGCTTGGCAACAAAGCTCAAAAGCTGTTGAGCAAATTAATAAAGACAAAAAACAATGTGGAAAACACACACACACAAAAAGAGATGCCTAGGCTAGTACCCAGCACTGTAAGTTCTTGATGATTACTTACCACAAGGATTAGAAGCAAGATGCCCACCAAGTTATTTCTGACACTACAAGTTACTGAACACATGGAGTATATCCTAAGCTATGGGAGCCAAGAATGTTAACAGAGTGCTTGCCTAACATGCATGAAGCCTTGGGTTTTATACCCAACATTACATAAAACAGATCTAGTGGTACATGCCTACAGTTGTAGCCCTCAGGAGGGTAGAGGTAGGAGAATAAAAAGTTCCTCAGCTATATAACAGCTTAGAAGTCAACCTGAGATACATTTGACCCCATGTTAAAAAAAAAAAAGTCCTAGCTTTAGGACCAACAAGAAGGTTCAGTGGGTAGAGGCACTTGCTGTCAAGTATGACAACCTCAGTTCAATTTCTGGGACTCTGCCGGGCGGTGGTGGCACACACCTTTAATCCCAGCACTTGAGAGGCAGAGCCAGGCGGATCTCTGTGAGTTCGAGGCCAGCCTGGGCTACAGAGCGAGATCCAGAAAAGGCGCAAAGCTACACAGAGAAACCCTGTCTTGAAACAAAACAAAACAAAACAAAAACTAAAAAAAAATAAAAAATTTTCTGGAATTCATATGGTAGAAGGGAGAAGTTCTGATTTCCACATACACAACACACATGTATTCGTGCACACACATAAACTAACTAACTAAATATTATATATAAATATATATATACAAACATAAATATATAAATATATAAAATATTTAAATTTTCTTTTCTTTCTTTCTTTTTTTTCTTTTCTTTTTTTTTTTTTAAAAGATTTATTTATTTATTTATTATGTATACAGTGCTCTGCTTGCATGTATCCCTGCAGGCCAGAAGAGGGCACCAGATCTCATTACAGATGGTTGTGAGCCACCATGTGGTTGCTGGGAATTGAACTCAGGACCTCTGGAAGAGCAGCCAGTGCTCTTAACCGCTGAGCCATCTCTCCAGCCCTTTTTTTTTTTTTTTCTTTTAAGACAGGGTTTCTCTGTAAACAGCTTTGGCTGTCCTGGAACTCTCTTTGTAGACCAGGCTGGCCTTGAACTCATGAGATCCACTTGCCTCTGCCTCCTGAGTTCAAGGATTAAAGGTGTGTGCTGCCACTGCTCAGCCATAATCTAAAACTTTTAAGAAAGAGAAAAAATTCTAGCTATGTTAAATGAAACGAGTAGTACACAAAAAGATGGCCAGATAAACATACAAAACATCCAGGAGGACAAAAATGCTCAAGTTTCCCGAGTCATCTGCACTTCTTGTGATCTGATCAGTGACTGAGCTGAACTATCAGGACCAAGGGTAAGCAAATACTGGGCTCTTCTCACTCTAGTCAGCCTGCCTATGCCCAGGTAGCTCAGAATGATGAACCCATTTCTCTAGGTTATTCATAGCTGCATCTGTACAGGTCTTCCGCCCAATCAGTGATGGAAAAGAGGCCTCCTCCCCACATTTGCTCTCTGAAGACCTAACAAACAAAAGCTCAGGTAGCCACTCCAAAGCCCAGGAACAACCCTGGACATAAGTAATCACCAACTCCTCACCTTAGCATCCAACAAGTAATTGTATGGCATAAAGATGATGTCAGCTTGCTGCTTCATGTTTCGAGAAAGGTAGTATGGGCACACTCTGGATGTAAAAGGAGACAGAAGACCCCGTAAGTCCCTTCACAAGGGATATGCAAAAGGTGCAACCATTACATGAACCACTGTGCCCTCTGATAAAGGAGGAACCTCTCCTTCTATACACAGAGCATCAAAGAAATTGGTACCTTGGATAAAAGGGCAGCCCATGTGAGTTTTTCACTATGTGAAAGTATCATCTGTCTTAAAATTTGATGGTGTTGGGCTTGGTGGTAACATCTTTATTCCTAGCACTAATGAGGCAGAAGTAAGATCTCTGATCAGGCCAGACTGATCTTAAAAATGAGTTCTGGATCACACAGTTCTGGGCCACACAGTGAGAATGTTTCAAAAAACAAACAAGCAAACAACCCCAAAACTTGATGGGATCATGGAAATGTCTCAGCAAGTAAATCACTTGCCATACAAACCTGGTAACCTAAGTTCGATTCTTAGAATCCATATGTTCAAAAAAGAGAACCGATTCCACAAAACTGTCCTCTGACACTCACACCAACCATATATACATACACACACAAATAATAATGGGCTGAGAATGTAACTGAGTTAGCAGAATGTTTGTCTGATGTGTACAGCCCTGGGTTCAATCCCCAGTACCATGTAAGCCCGACCTAGTGGTGCATGCATCACCTGAACACTCAAAACTTGAAAGCAAAAAGATCAGCTCAAGGTCATCAGGCTAGGGATTTGGCTCAGTGAGTAAGTACTTGCCATATAAGCATGAAGAACATAGTCCAGATCCCCAAAATCCATATAAAGCCAGAAATTATAATCTCAGAGAGATAGGAGGCAGACAGGATAATTCTTGTAAGTTCTCGAGCCAGTTAGCCTGGCATACTCAATGATAACAAGAGATTCTATTTTAAGGTAGAAAGCAAGAACCAACACCCAAGGGTGTACACCTACACGTACCATACAAACATGCAAATATTAAAAAATGGGGGATCATCTTGGTCACACAGTGAGCTCAAAGCCAGCCTTTTATTTATCTGCCTAACTAAAAAATAAGAACAAAACCAGAAAAGTCTCCAAAAAAATCAAAATCTAGCCCCATTCCTGGGCACAGGTCACCAAAAACAAAAAAACAGAAATATAAGAAATACAAGAAAGAAAGGAATAAAGAAAGAAAGAGAGGGAGGGAGGGAGGGAGAGCGGGAGGAAGAAAGGAAGGAAGGATATAAGTAAGTTAGTTTGGTTTCTCCTTGGTATAACAAAGTCTCAAGTCTCAATCTGTCTTTCTATTTTGCAGTAATAGGAAGGGAACCCCAGGGCCTCATAGAAATCAGGCAAGAACTACATACAGCCTTGGCTGTTGAAGTTTTTATTATCACCACTTCAATCTACAAAACTACAAAAGTCATAGATGTATAAGCAGGCTTGGCAGTGCACACCTATGATCCCAACACATGAGAGGTAGAGGCAAGAGGACCAGTTCAGGGTCATTCTCAGTTATGTAGCAAATCTTGGAAGTCAGCATGGACTATATGAGACTCTGTCTCAAATAAAAAAAAAAAAAAAAAACCCATTGCTGTGGGATGTTCTGTACGGCAAATGTGTTGCTAATTAGTCAATAAACACTGATTGGCCATTGGCTAGGCAGGAATTGTAGGCAGGACGAGGAGGAGAATAAAGCTGGGAAGTGGAAGGCTGAGTCAGAGAGACACTGCCAGCCGCCACGATGAGAAACAGCATGTAAAGATGCCGGTAAGCCACGAGCCATGTGGCAAGGTATAGATTAATAGAAATGGGTTAATTCATGATAGAAGAAGTAGATAGCAAGAAGCCTGCCACGGCCATACAGTTTGTAACCAATATAAGTCTCTGTGTTTACTTGGTCGGGTTTGAGCGGCTGTGGGGCTGGCAGGTGAGAGATTTGCCCTGACTGTGGGCCAGGCAGGAAAACTCAAGCTACAACCCATAGATTTGCTATCCTCAGAAGGAAGGGATTTAAGCTTCATATACCCACAAAGAGAGCCATCCACGGTGCACTAAGTCAGAGAGCATTTGGAGAATAAGCACAAACAAAACTGTGCTTGTACACACAGACACTGTTCACAATGGTCATCCTGGAGTGGGCTAAGAGACAGGGAACAGGAGCTGATTTCTTATTTTTCACTTTATATTCCTCAGAACTGCTTAAATTCATTTTACATTATTAGTTTCATAAAAAGAAAAGCAAACGTTTTGTGCTTCCCATATGAGAGACTATCAAGGAAGGATAAAACAGCCATGGCCTCATGGGGAGAGGTCTCACTTGTGTTTGCTTCCATTCTTGACAAGGTCTTCAATGTCCAGGATGGGGGTAGCCAACTCCTGCTCCAGGCTTTTCTCTGCAGGTAAGATATAGAGTAAGCACACATGCTCAAAGACCCCGAGAGACACCCTAGAAAAAGAGCTCCTATAAAGCTGGTAACACAGCACTCTATTACCTTTGGACTTATCAGAAAGAATCCTTACCAAGTAGGCCAAGTCCCTACCAGGAGAGACCACAACCTGAAGTGATCTCAAGAGAGCCCTATTCTGTACTTGGGAATCAGGTACCAGTCTAAGATACCAATACCTCCCAAGGTTCCAAGCAGCCTGTCTACTCCTGGACATCCCAAAACAGGACAGAAAAAGCTTTATAAGGCCCCCTGAGGTAGAGTGGGGCAGAGCAGCCCAGACTCACAGTTTTTCATCATCGTTCACAGAGCATACAAAATAAGCTGGGCATGGTGATGCATGACTTTAATCCCAGCACTCAGGAGGCAGAGGCAGGCAGATCTCTGTGAGTTCGAGGCTAGTCTGGTTTACAGAGTAAGTTCCAAGATAGTTAGGGCTGTTACACAAAGAAACTCTGTCTCGAAAAAACCAATAATAAAAATAATAATAATAGTACCACTCGCTCTAGCTTTCTACCAATCAGTGGACCCAGATTGGCACCAAAAGGAAAGCTGGCACCTCAAATGCCAGAGCAGGGCACACAGGCAGAGCCTACCCAGTTCAACTTGTAGTCCATTCCATTCCTTACAAGAGCAGCTCAAGAACAGGCACCATTTGTGCTGGCTACAATGCACAAGGCAGAAAGGCCCTTAAGGACTACACTGTCATAACACAATCCCCCAACCAGAAACTACTGGAATGCCTTGGGAAGTGACTGCCAACTATGGAGCAGCCATATACGGAACCCAGCAAACCTCCCCACAGCTCCCAGCTCTACTTCCTACTGTGTCCATTTCATGCCCAAACCAGGTATCAGACAACCCTCTCTGAAGGTAGAACTAAGGCCCATCTCTCAGCTGCAGAGGCTAAAACACAGACACACACACAACCACAACCAGTTGTGCCCCCAGGAATAGCAGGGCTAGTAAGAAAAGAAGATCATATCCCTCAGCAGCACCATGTAACAGATCAGCTATTCAGCTCATACTGTAACAGAGACCCAGTCTGCCATATTTTCTGCAGAGATAAGAAAGGGACACCTGTAAAGGGATAGCAAAGAGAAGTAGGGCAAGAAGACAGAGGTGGAGAAGATGACAAGAGTTGTTCCAGAACTGTTTCTGAGTAACTCCTAGGTGGAGATGGCTTGCCATCTTCCTCCCCAGGTCCTTTTGCGATGCCACACAGGCAGCACTCCAGCTCTTTACCACCTTCCTTTCTCACCAACAACACAAGCCTTTTTTGCTCCCTAGTTTTATGTCAACTTGATACAAGTTAGAGTTATCTGGAAGAGAGAACCTCAATTGAGAAAATGCTCCACCAGACTGGCCTGAGGACAAAGATGGATGTGGAGGAGAGCCCAACTTACTGTGGGTGGTATCACCCCTAGGCTGGTGTTCCTGGTTATTATAAGAAAACAAGACAAGCAAGCCACAGGAAGGAAGCCAGTGAGCAGCACCCCTCCACAGCCTCTGCTTCAGTTCCAGCCTCCAGGGCCCTGTCTTGAGTTTCCTACCCTGTTTCCCTGGATGATGTACTACAAACTGTAAGATAAAATAAACCCTAAGATACTTTCCTCTTGAACCCCCATGAAGTTGCATTCTATTCCAAAGATAGGCAACACTGGCCAGTTAGAACAGACAAGCAGGTGTGCAGATAAGCAATCACCCAAAAGGCCAAGCAGTGAGACAACCAAAGCTAAGTGTAGAAGGAGCTGGTTTGTAGCTCATAAAACTAAGCCTAGAAGCCTAAGAAGATAAACAGATGTCAGAGCTGTTAAGCCAAGAAGAATGGCTCCTTTCTGTCATAGGAACGTAGGTCCCTGAGGAAGGAGTTGATAGCACAGGGCCACTGCTGTGGTCAAAACTCCCTCATCCCTCAGGACCTGTGAAGGGGAAGGACAATGTAGATGAGGGCTAGGAAAATGAAGCTTACAGGATCAAAGTGCTGACTTGCACAGTGTAGAAAACTGGCTAGGGCTGTTCCCACAGGAACTATACCAGAACCCTCTGGCATAATGCAAAGGAACACTTACATCTACCTCCTTTACTAGGAGTATGAATGGAGGTAGCCAGGATGAAGCAGAGAAAATGAGTGAATCAAGTAAACACAAGCTATGGAATAGGTAAGGGCAGAACCAGATGGGAGGGCTGTAAGCACAGAGATGGACAAGGTGAGAAGACAGAACACCTTATAGGACTGGAGATGTGGTTCAGCTGGTAGAACTCTTCTCTAGTATACAAAAAACTGTGGATTAATCCCCAGCATTGCATAAGCCAATGATGCTGGCACATGCCTATAATCCCAGTACTTGGAAGGTAGAAACAGGAAGACCAGAAGTTCAAGTTCATCCTTGGCTACAAAGCAAGTTCAAAGCCAGCCTTAGCTATTTGAGATGCTGTCAAAATAGAAAAAGAGAGGAACTGTTAAGATGATTTGAAGGTTAAGAGCATTTGCTGCTACTATAAGTATCAGTTTGGATCCCAATACCCACTGAGATCAATCAGTTCACAACCACCTCTAACTCCAGCTCCAGAGGATGTAATGCCCACATCTGGATAGATACCCACACTCATGTGTGCATATGTACACTGACATACACATACTCTTTAAAAAAAAGGGGGGGGGTGCATGCTGGATAGACGGCTCAGCAGTTAAAAGAACTGGCTGCTATCCAGCAGTTCCAGGTTTGATTTCCAGTACCTACGTGGTGGCTCACAACTGTCAGTAACTCCAATTCAGGGGATCCAATGCCCTCTTCTTACCTTTGCAGACACCAGGCACTCAAGTGATACACAGACACACATGAAAGCAAAACATCATACACATTAAAAAAAGGAGGAAGAGGAGGAGGAGGAGGAGGAGAAGAAAGAAAGAAAGAAAGAAAGAAAGAAAGAAAGAAAGAAAGAAAGAAAGAAAGAAAAAGAAAAGGAAGAAAAGAAGAAAAGAAGACCACCCAGGAAACTCAACACCCATGGAAGAACTTACTTAGGTTAGTCAGTAGTCTCCCACCAGGATACAGGAGCAGTGGCCAGAGACTATCCATAAGCAGGGCACTGCAGAAATGCTTGGTATTGTCTGTACATATCTTCCTGTTTCCCACAGATCCCTGATATATAGGCTTGAGGACTTCCAGGAGGTCCTCCCTCTAGGAAGCTAACAAGGACAGGTAATGACAACTCTGATCATGGAGAATTTCCAAAATGGTCACCAGGCCCAGACTCACAGTATCCAGATCAGAAACCTGAGGGCTGGCACAGATACACATCCGTATCTCAGGCCTAGACAATCACATATTGAGACAACTAAGAGTCTTCGGTGACATCAAACCAAAAAACAAAGCAAGCAGGAAGGACCAAAGCTGAGGTGCTCACCACAGAATCATGTCATATCTTATCTCTCCAAAAAGCTCAGAACAAAGATGCTGAGTGATGGGAGACCCTCTCCCCTGAGCTCAGGCTTCTGGCTAGACCAGCAACAGATTCAAAGGCCTCAGTTCTAGTGCCCTGGGCACTCAATAAGCATCAAAGAAGACAGTAGCCCTCAGATCATCAAAGCCTTAAAAGTGCTCCAGAGCCACATCACCTGAGCCCTCCTACTTAATGTGGGAATCTCAGCCTCAACACTTTGGCAAGAAATAAAAGGAACTCTAATCCTGTAGAGGCTGAAGCCCTCGGCCATGCAGCCAGTTATGTAGATGTATGACCCCTCAGGTTACAGAAAACAGCGTAAGAAGCTTGTCTTGTCACAAGCCAGAAAATGAAAAAGAGGGAAGGGACAAACCCAGGGGAAGAAAGGTAAGTTCAACTCTCATATTGTCAACTGAACAACCTATAGAAGACTCAGTATCCTAGTTCTTCGGGAGACTGGTCAAAGGCCACCTCTGTCAGGCAAAGACTAGGCTCCCAGAGGGAAAGCAGGTACTCAATATCAATTTTGTTTGAACAGGTCACCTGATGATGACAGCCATTCCTGAGTGAGGGTTCCTGGACTACATGAGCTCTTCTCCATATAATACCAATGCAGGCAACCCCTCACGTCCGAAAGGGATTACCCAGGTACATAGCCATACTCTGTCCCACAGGGTAAACTAGATAGGTTGTGGTGCTACTAAACTCTAAAAGGCTGCACAAGCCTCACTCATACTCTGACAACAGGCAGCAGGAACAGCTTTAAGAAGTTGGTCTTACCTTCTACATTGTTGTAGAAATGGCAGGAGCGACTTGCTACCTTCTTGCGGCATAAATGGATCTGTAAGAGGAAAGATAGAGTGCTCACCTGGAATGGCTAAGAAATGGTCCACGTGTGGCCCTCAGCCCTCACCAGCAACTTCCCTATGTCTATCTTCCCTGTGTTCTCTAAGCCCTGAACCAGCCCAGCAGGGAGCACAGTGGTCAGGATTAGTATCTGTTGGAGCACAATTCTGGATTCTAAGATCCAGACACCACCCAACTAGTAGAATCATGGAGAGACTGAGTGCCCCAAAGCCCACCTGCATGTGGTTACTCTCCTGCTTCTTCACTTCAGGGTGAATACACAGCTGCTCCCGGGAGCCCAGCACACACACCTTGGGCCTGACAAATGAAAGAATGGAAGAGTCAAGAAGGAGCTGCCTCAGAACATGCAGATTACAATGTGGCCCAGCAGCATGAGCTGTCTTGAGACACATGGGAGCACACAGAAAACTTAGGGAACAAAGGAAACAAAAAGGTTAAAATGTGGTAGGTAAGGCAAGAAAAACTGGACAGAGCAACCTATTGTACAAATTCTTTCACACGGGAGCCATAGCAAGATATCAAGACTCAGTTGGACTTTGTCAAAAGGCACATTCTTCTTCCATCATGAACAAAGCTGCCTTGAGGAGCCAAAGCTGACCCTAACCACAGGCAACATGACAGCCCTGTAAGAAGCCCAGAGTTCAAGAACAAGGACAGCCATAAGTTCAATGTTCAAAGATACTTTCTCACAAGTAAGTATTTCAAAACCCAGTCAGTCTTCATCTCCAATATACTACACACATACACTCAGTTGGCTATAGAAACAGCTCCAAACCAAGATCATTATGCAGATCATCTCTGGAGGTGTGAATATGCTGACATACCGGTAGGAAGTATTCCGAAGCTCACTGATGACCTGAGTTAGCTGTGAGTGCGTTCTAGAAGCATAGATGATCTTTGGGATGTCTGTGTAGCAAGCTGCACGAACATAACGAAAGGGGGTAGCTGTGAGGCAATATCTTCATGTGTGTTTATATATGCAGCACTGAGTTAACTCAGCCTTGCAGGCATCCACAAATCTGACAGTAGACATTGTGGGTTGCTGTGGTACCCTAATTCCAGGAAAAAAGCTCTGGCCCCAGGTATATACTCAGAATGGTGAGTATGGATGATACAAAATTCTCCTTTCTTAAATTCTGTTTCAGAGGCCGTGGAAGCCTAAGTGAACTGGCCCTATCCCAGGCTCTATCCCTTCCCTATCATCCACACAGGAGGCCAGGAGAGATGGGGGATAAGAGTCACCTATCAGAGCTGGTGGGAGTGGCACACACCTTTAATCCCAGCACTTGGGAGGCAGAGCCAGGTGGATCTCTGTGAGTTCGAGGCCAGCCTGGGCTACAGAGTTCCAGGAAAGGTGCAAAGCTACACAGAGAAACCCTGTCTCGAAAAAAACAAAAAAAAAAAGTCACCTATCGGGTCTCCACTGGTAGCAGCAGTATTCCAGGATGACAAAGACCGACTGGCAAAGAGTTCACCTTGAACTCTCTCAGCAATCTTTAGGGAAGAAACAGCATCACGGAGATGTTCCTGCCAGGCCAATGTAGTGCAGAGGAGGCAGAGCGTCTTCCCAGTGCCTGTGGGGCTCTCTAGGATGCCATTCACTCCCTAAATGGAGTTAGCAACAAGGAGAGGAAAAGTAGGGTATGTGGAGAAATGGGGAAAAGTAAGATGACTCTTAGGTGCCCAGCCCACACCCAGAGGACATAAATTAGTTTGTGACATTTCCCACTTTCGACCTAAAAGCCATAGGTTAAGCCTGCCCTCATTAGCCAAGTGTGGTGGTACACACCTTTAATTCCTTGCCTCTGCCTTCTAGGCAGAGGGGAGGCAGAGGCAAGTGGATCTCTGTAAGTTTGAGACCAGCTTACATAGTAAGCTGTAGAACAGCCAGGGCTATGTAAAGAGACCCTGTCTCAGAAAACCAAGAAGCATACAAAAAAAAAAAAAAAAAAAAAAAAAACCTGCCCTCATTAGCAAAATAATTTCAGAGTATTACTCAAAATCTGACAGCATATTTCAGCCTAATATAAATAGTTAGATGACTAATTAGGTGTCAAGTCTCAAAATAGGAACCTGTTCTGCAATTCTGGGTCCAGCCATTCACCCTACCCAAACAGAATTTGATGCCCTATATTCCAGATATCAGATGGGAACCTGAGCAAGACATTTGAGGAAAAAGTGATTAGAATACAAGATGGCACCTCAAGAAACTCAGTGAAAGTCATCTTCCCCACACACTCCTAATAGTGAAAGATTTTTTTTTTATGTCTCAAACAAAAAAAGTCAACCATAGTGATACATGCCTTTAATCCCAGCACTCCAAAGGCAGAGACACACAGATCTCTGTGACTTGGAGGCTAGCCTGGCTTATCCAGGACCATTAGACCCTGCCTCAAAAAAAAAAAAAGAAAAAAAGAAAAATCTTTTTTTTTTTCCCACAGGGAGAGCTGGGTTTTCCCACCCTCTAAGTAACACTCCTCCAGACCCTAAATGATAGTCACTCCTATCCACTGGACTCAGCACAAACACCATCTACTCAGAAAGGGCACCAAAACATTCTCAAAGCTATCACTACCTGGAATTATCTCTTTTGTTTACTTATTATAATCTCCCTTAACATAACCAGAAGCTCTAGTGACCAAAAAATGCAGACAGAGCCTTTCTGGAATGGATGAGGGTAGAGGTATAATAGGGGTCTGCTGAAGGTACACCCTCATTGTCCCCTCCCTACAAGAAATGTCTTGGGCTCTGTAGCTTTACCTTCTGGAGACATTCTAGCACCTTGGTCATGTACTCCTGTTGACATTGGTAGGGCTGGAAAGGGAAATCCACTGTCACACCATTCAGGACTACCCTGGGCATATCAGCCTATATTCAAGAGGACACAGTGTTGGGCCAAGATGCAGGCTGTTTGGGTCTGTCAGACAAATCCCTCTGAACATCTCAGGGTTTCAGCCACTCCAGGTAAGTGATGGCAACATGTGGCACCAGTTTTCTCTCTGCAGGAATTCCCTACAACACAGACAAGGAAAAGACAAGCCTTTGTAGCCACAAGCTACAACCAATCATTTTAGGAAGTTATTCCTGTGAAGGTCAGAAAGCCTGTTATTTCTTATCAAAAGGTCATGGTGTCACACGCCTTTAATCCCAGCACTTGGAAGGCAGAGGCAGGGGCATCTCTGTGAGTTCCAAGCCAGCCTGGTCTACATAGTGAGTTCCAGGAAAACCAGGGCTATGCAGAGATCCTGTATATTAAAAAAAAAAAAAAAAAAAAAAATTCAAAGGCGCTTGGAGAAGTAAAGATAACAGCTGGATGATCTCCTGACTCACACAATTCAAACCTACTCTGAAAAAAAAAATCTATTTATCAAAACAAACTATTTATCAAAACAACAGGCACATGAATAAGAACAAGCAGTCTACAACTCTACCCGAAACTCTTCACAAGAAGTCTGCGACTAAGATCCTGGCAACATCCCTCGTGGCCTGGGCCAGCACACTGAAGCATGGAATACCTCCTGCCTCTGAAGCTCTTAAGGTTGGGCCTGTTCGCCATTCAGTCCAGATGGACACCCAAGTGCAGATGAAGTAGCGAGACAGGCCAGGTGTGGTGGCACATGCCTTTGATCCCAGCACTCGGGAGGGTTTCCAGCCTGGTCTACATAGAATGCCAGGATAGCCAGGGCTATGTAGACACCCTGTCTCAAGGCCGGGGGAGGGGTGGGGGGGTGACAAAACAGAATCATGGTATGTAAAGCCGTGCAGCCCTTGGCAAGTCATTCATGTTCTCCAGACCTCCGGGTGCACTCTAAGATGGGACTGACAGGCGAGTGAGTGTATATCCTCCGCCTTAGAGATAGCCAAGTGTAGGCGCCTCTAGCTAGACTCTACCGGGAGGAAGAGCCCCCCCCCCGCCCCAGAATGCACCGCGGCCGCTCCAGAACCGGCGCTAGCGTGGTCTAAGACCTCCTTCCAAAGACTGCTCAGATAAAACTGCCAGTGGCAGGGCCTGAGTGACTCCCAGCTCACTTGTCTCGGTGGGGGTGCCTTTCAGAATCCGGGTCTCGAGAGATCAAACAACCGTGAGGACGCCTATCCAGTGTCGTCCGCAGTCGGCTGATTAGAACTTCGCGGGCTGATTCGAGGATTGCAGCTAATCACTGCACTTCCGCCTCCTCCCTTCCGGTCCTCTGCTTTGCTATCCGGGCGGAAACCGTTCCCCAACCTCTGGGCCCGCAGCTTCTCCCGCCTCTAGACGCCCGCGCGCGAATTTCGCGCGGTGGACCTAGCCGCATCTCTGTATTCTAGCCGGAGCACTTGCAGTTGTCTAGAATCTCGCTCGTCTCCCACTTCTGCATCGTGAGCTCGATCTTCTGTCGTCTACTAGCTCACTTGGCCAGGCCACCACCATTATCCACAGAACTGCACAGATCCTAGCTTTCTCATGGTTACTGACCTCGCCTCACAAGAGGCATCTTTTCACAGCTGGAGTATAAGTCTGTCGCTTTTATATAAAATCCATAAGTGGCTGTATCTTGTGAGTCCTCACTACCTTCTCTCTCACACTGGGTCTAGCTTATTTTCCAGTCATCCTCCACCCCACTCCCAACAGTCAGGGAGTACTCTAAAACTCCATCACCTAGCACTAGTTGACAGTCAACCAGGAGCTCCAGGGAAGAGATAGCAGCATGTCCTTGAGGGCAGTCCCGACATCAGAGATGTTTGTTTCTGGCAACCCTAATATGTGCCAAAAGGCACCAGAAAAAAAAATTGATGTTTCAGTGGTTGTCCACTGCCAGTAGACACTTGTTTTAGGGCTTTTCTTTGGCTCTCTTTAATACCCAGGTAGTTTCCCACAGATATGCCCATACTCATGCATGTAAGAACATACTTACAGAACACCATGACACATCTATACACTGCCAGTAGACACTTGTTTCAGTCTTTCAGACCCTCAGCTGTCACTGGGAAATTGTTGATTAGGGAGGCCATACACACTGGGATGGGCACCAAGCACAGACAAAACTTCCTGGGATACTAGTGGAGCTGAGGCCTGAACTGATTCATGTGCCGCCTGGGTTCATAGCAAGGCAAGTCTAGCTCCACAGCATATAGATAGTTACTTTGAGGCAGCATGAACAGCTTCCAATGAAACCATTCTGGCAGGAATGAATACATTCTAAAGAGATCCTTCTGATATTCCCTTTGACTATCAGATTATTTAAACAATGGACCACCAAGAAATTGGAATTTCCTAGGAAAGGAATGAAAAGAATGAAGTGGTATCAGCTGAAGAAGGGACTTGTCTTAGGGAAAGAGATTTTACACAGTTATGCCAACTTGTCAGACCACTCTGCCTGAGAGACTGAAGCCAGAGACAATGATGGCTAGGACCCAAGACTGCTTTTTTTTTGGGGGGGGGGGTTCGAGACAGGGTTTTTCTGTGTAGCTTTGCGCCTTTTCCTGGAACTCACTTGGTAGCCCAGGCTGGCCTCGAACTCACAGAGATCCGCCTGGCTCTGCCTCCCGAGTGCTGGGATTAAAGGCGTGCGCCACCACTGCCCGGCCCAAGACTGCTTTTTAATCATACCTCTTGTCCTCTAAATAAACCTAAACCTTATGTCAGAACCCTGAAGATCACCTGAGAGATCATTGTTCCTCTGCTTAATGTTGCCACATTGAAGAAATCTTTTTCTGCTTTTACTATTGCATTGTCTACTTAATTGATGTATTTAGAACCAGTTGTTAAGCACATAATGTTAGGGCTGCCAGAGCCCATGCTCTGATTCTAACAACTCTAGTAACAAATCATGTGAAAGCTATTCTCCTGAATCTAACCTGAGAGATGTGGGGGTAAACTGAAGCAGGATATAGCAAGTCTCACACAGGATGCTAAGGAATCTCAACCAAGTCAATAAACTTGGATTTAGTGTCTGCTTTGGCAGACACCAAGGGGTTCTCTGTGGACAAAATACTCTCAATCACAGGGTAGATGTAAATCAACCACATATAAGATTGTGATAAATATAAAGAAAGGAAATAATAGTGAAGGTGCTCCCTTGGCTAGAGGCCAGAAAAGGCTTCCACAAAGACTGTTCTGGGGATAGTATGAGAAAGGCCATGTTGCTGGCTCTGGGACTCTGAAAGGTGACTGGGACATAACAAACCTTCCAGAGAGTAAAAAGCTCAAAGAGACTCATAAGAACAGAGTAAAGATAAGTTAATCTAAACACTCTCACTCTGTTCAGGAGTATACTGATGCCTGCCTTGAGGTCTAGGAGATTGGAAATAACTAACTGAGTGGATCCACCTGCATCTGTCTCCAGGCGCCTCCTCATTCCCAGCAGCTGCCAAGTACCAGAACTCTGGTACACCTCTCCTGTCCTCTTTTGTCTGATGTATTCTAAGCTTCGGCACATAACAGGTGTTTTAAAGGTGCTGTTGAATGACTGAATATCCTCTGAGATGCAGAACTCCTCCTAGAGGTCCACAGTTATTCAGATCAGTAAAGAGTTCTGATCTGTAAACTCTTAGTTCGTAAGTAACATCCCAAAAGCAGCAGCTCATGAACTTTCTTCAGTTGACCTTGGTGAGCACTCAAGGTCTGCTCCCAAACATGGCACTATACTGAGATATATATATATATATATATATATATATATATATATATATATATATATTAATATGCTGACTGACTGTACATAGTATTTTCCTTACTTGTGCCTGACACTGTGCCAGGAACAAACAACACAGCTGGTCTGTGGGGTTCAGACAAAGATAGAAGTTCATGAGAAGGCACGCCCAAGGTGAGATTGTGGCAATACAGTCCTGTGAACCTGCCTTGGTGTGTGCTCTTCTATCTGCAAGAGAAGACTGGAAGGTCGAGAGGGTTATTTCTCTTCATCTCAGCAACTGAGTTTCAGCTTCTGTATCTGAGTCCATCTAAAGGATACTACAATACCCAGGTGTAGGTGCATTAACTAATCTAGAAGACATGGTAGTTTCCATTAGGATCAAGGCCACTGTTGGGAATAAATCTGTGAGTTTCTCCCTTCTTCCAAGTCCCTTCCAAAGCAGAATTCCAATGATAGTGTGCACACAGAAAAACTGTGCTTTCTGTGTGTGAATGAGCTTGGTATTTCTTTTCTTGTCTTTTCCTTTCTTTTCTTTTTACAAGACATGGTTTCTCTGTGTAACAGTCCTAGTTGTCTTGGAACTTGCTTTGTAGACCAGGTTGGCCTTGAACTCACAGAGATTCCAAGTGCTGGGATTAAAGGTGTGTGCCACCAGCGCCTAGAGAGCTTGGTGTTTCTACATAACGAAGTACCACAAGTAAACAGCTCAAGACAATCTCTAGTACACTCTCCTCCATCTTTTGGGGTCTGGCATCATAGCTTCATCTTACATGAAGATGTAGAAGCTCAGAGAGGTCAGAAACTCTCCCTCCAATAGAGAATGTTAAATAGAGAATGCCAGAGCTGGTGCTGAGACCTGACTCTAACTCACACCAAAGCCCTGTTCTAGGCCTCATGTGTAAGGCCTAGACTTCTGTCTGGAGAGTCTGAAGGCAAACCTATATCCAGGTTATTCATGTTGGCAGCATTTGCTTCCGGTGATTTTGGTTCTAAGGTCTTGCTTACTACAAGATGGAAACAGTTTTCATATCTTTGCTACTTGACTCCATAATGAGAACTGTCTTCCCTGATTTGAAAGTACTCCTGTTAAGGTTGGAGAGATGGTTCAGTAGTCAAGAGCACTTGTTGCTCTTAAAGAAGACCAGAGTTTGGTTCCAAGCATCCACACTGGACAGATCACAACCACAACTTCAGATGATTTGATGCCTTCTCTGGCCTCTATGGGTATCTGTACACAAGTGCACACAGGCACACACACACACACACACACAGAAATAGAGACAGAGAGAGAGAGAGAGACAGAGAGAGAGAGAGAGAGAGAGAGAGAGAGAGAGAGAGAGAGAGAGGAGGTCTTTAGATAAAAGAGGGGAACTCCAAGCTATACAAATCCACTGGATATTCCCTTTGAAGGTATTCTGTTCCATACAATGCAATTTAATCATGACTGTCAGATCCATAGGCTCAGGCCCAGGTATATATACTAGGTGCAAGATTGTGTGGAACCCTACTGGGCTGGCTCCATATGTACCTGGTTCTCAGATTTACCACAGACTTTTGCCTTTCTGACCTGTCTCATCTGCCTTCAAGTCATGGAGTATTCTCAGAGTTTTATTCCTAGCCATATGTGTTAAATGCTTGTGAAACAATCTTTTTTCTCTTGGCTTCAATGGCTCCATCTCAAATGTAGATGAGATACTCCATTTGGATATCAGGCTTTCTCCTCAGGAAAGGCAAACCAGGTTCCTCACTTGTCCTAGTCAGCCCTGACTGTCAACTTGATGCAACCTGGAGTCACAGGAGAAGGGAATTTCAATTTGGGATTGCCTGAGTCAAGATTTGCCTGTGTGCATTTCTTTGGGGGACTGTCTTGATTGTTAATTGCTGACTGTGGGCAAGACCATCTCCAGGTAGGTTGTCTTGAACTATATAAGAAAACTAGCTGGGTGGTGGTGGTGCATGCCTTTGATCCCAGCACTCAGGAGACAGAGGCAGGCAGAGCTCTGAGTTCAGGGGCAGCCTGGTCTGCAAAGTGAGTTCCAGGACATTGAGGACTAAAAAAAAAAAAAAAAAAAAAAAAAAGCTAGCTAATGACCCTAAGGTTATAAGAGTGAGAGAGCTGTCCCTGCCCCTCCCAAACCAGCTGCAACACTAGGAAGAGCAGGTCCTGCACCTCACCTAGCCAGAACAATAGAGCCAACCTGTTGACAGAGGTGTGGATTAGCCAGCCAGAAAGTTGTGAGCATAGGAGAGCTGCCCCTAATACTCGTCTGTCTGTCATCCCATCTGGTGGTGTGGGTAGGAGAGAGATGCCCCCCTTACCCCTCACCCCTTAGCACCTGTGACAGATGATTGAGCTGACCCTCTCCCTTACCAGCTGCAGCACTCAGGAAATTGGGCCCTGCTTCCTGCCTGGGCAGCACAGTAGAACTGACCCTGTTGGCAGAGGTATGGGTGAGATAGCCCTGAGGGTGTGAGAATGGGATAGCTGGCCACATCCCCCTATGTGGTGGTGGTAGTGAGGATGAGGGGAAGATGCCCTTCCCCTCTTGACCCTGCCACCTGTGGTGGGTGAAGGAGCTGACCCTCCCCCTTACCAGCTGCAACACTCAGGGGAGTGTACCCTGCACCTCACCTGAGCAGCACAGTAGAGCTGACCCTGTTGGCAGAGGTGTGGATCAGCCAGCCCAGATGTTGTTAGTTTGGGAGAGCTGTCCCTATTACTCATCTGTCATGTGGTAGCATTGGTGGGGGAGAGATGCCCCCCTTCCTTCAACACGAGACAGGTGGAAGAGCTGGCCCTGAGGTTGTAAGAGCGGGGGAGCTGTCCCTGCCCCTCATCAGCTGCAGCACTCGGGAAAGCCTGGGCAACACCATAGAGCTGGCCCTGAAGGTGTAGGTGTGGGAGACGGGAGGACGGGAAAGCCAGAGAACTGACCACACTCCTTGCTCAGTGCTGCTAGGGGTGAGCTAGCCAGGGAAATGCTGGAGAGCGCACCCTGGTGGTGAGGACAGGAAGAGCTGGCTACCCAGGCCCAGAACCAGGGTTATGTGCTGGCTCACCCCAACATCCACCCCATCTGTGATCTGCTGAAGGACGGGGTGGGGGGAAGATGGGTGGGGTGGTGTCAGGTTGGTCCTTCAGACCCAGGGCTGCAGGATCTCCACGAAACAGGGCAGCAAAGGGATGCCCAGGAAGAGACCCAGTGAGGGCCCAGTGTTGATGGTGTAGCAGAGACCAGGGGCCTCAAACCAGACCAGTGACTCTTTGCAATGAACGCCTGCATGTAAAAATGTTTGGATAAAGGAGTTTACTGTGTGACTCACTGTGCTGCACTGTAGCTTCCGTGACGAGATTTTTTCCTTCCTTTTTTTCTCTTAAATTTTATTTTGTTTTATTTGGGTAGGGGAGGGAGATGGGTGGGATTGGAAGGCATGATGTGAAAGACACTAAGAATAAATAAAAAGAAAGTTAAAAAAAGAAAAAAAGAAAGCTAGCTAAATATAAGCCTGCTTGTGGGCCAGAAAGCAGCATTTCTCCATTGTCCCTGCTGCATTTCCTTAAAAGTGACTGGGTTTCTTGGTCAGAGGTAATCCTTTATGGAATAGCAAGCAGACCTGATTTCAAGTTCTGGCCTCGAAACCCTCAATGATAGACTGTAACCTGCAAGCTGAAATAAATCCTCCTCCTATGTTGCATTTTGCCAGAGCTTATTTTTCCCCCTCAGGTCTCACTATGCAGCCTTGGCTAGCCTGAAACTCAGAGATCCTACCTCTCAAGTGCTGGAACTAAGGGCACGCACAACCACACCCAGCCCTTGACCAGAGAATTTTATCACCGCAGAAATGAAACTAGAACAAAACTACATGTATACACTCAGCTCTGGCACATCTTCTCTTTTCCATCTTCTGGGGTCTGGCATTTTGGCTTCATCTTACACCAAAGAAGCAAAGGCCCAGAGAGGCTAGATATTGTTTATCCATCAAATAGAGAATGTCAAAGCTGGTGCTAGAACCTGACTTGAAGTCACATCAAATCATAAGCCTCATCATTCTCTTTATTTAACCAGAACCTGCTCATTCCCTGGACACAGAGTTACCTCAGACATTCTTGCAGGCCAGTATCACCCCTTGCAAACCAGGGAATCCCTTCCTTTCGGCACAGACAAGGGGCTAAGTGGTCATCCAGCCTCCAGCAGCCTCTGTCGCCTACCCTGACTATGGAACAGGTCCACATTAGCCTTGTTCCTTCCTTGCCTGTTCTGGGGAATGAGTCTTGTCTCCATATCCTCCAAAACACACAAAGCCATATTACAGAAGTGTCATCCACGGTTGCCTGCAGATGAAACACAGGCCTCTTGCTACATCCTTTGCTCTTCTCTCCCTCCATCCCCTCCCACTGTCTTTCCTTTGATAGTTGTTACCCTCAGTTGTTCTCTTTCTCCCTCCCTCCCTCTCTCTCTCTCTCTCTCTCTCTCTCTCTCTCTCCCTTTCCTCTCTTTCTTCCTCTCCCCTCCCCTTCCTTCCACCCCCTCTCCCTCCATCCATCCCTCTCTCCCTCCCCCTCCTGCCGCACCCGCCCTTCCTCCCTCCCCTCCACAGCATTGCAGCATTCGCCGACTGCAGCTCCCAGACGCCGCCCGTATCCCTCCGGCCTCCGCAGCCCCAGCCACCGCCAGCACCATGGCCAGCACCGTATCCGGTAGGGCTCGGGGGCTTGGGGGTGGGATCGTGGGACCGCGGTGGGTCTGAGCAGAGGCCATTGTCTAAGCAGAGGCCTTGCCTGATGCAGGAACAAGTTACTGACTCCGTTTTCCTATGTTGAACCTTTGCATGGCGAGACTGGGCTGTGCAAGAACGTGGGGTCCGGAGCCCTCAAGAGCGGGAGGGGACTCAAGTGCGGGAGGAGCCGCAGTCGACGCGGGGCAGCAGCCGCGCTCTAGGCATCACTGCGTGAAGTCGGGCTCCCGGGCGCATTGCCCCTTCGGGCGCCGGGGTGCGGGGCCAAGGTGTGACTGCGGCAGAGTGGCTCTGCGGATTCTTGCTTGCAGACACATAAAAGTGTCTGCAGTGGAGCTAGGAGGTCCTCTAAGGCTCCAGAAACCTTGGATTTCAATGCCATTGAGTCTTCTTGGGGAGTTGAGGGGGAGGTGGGACCTTCCGCAGAAGCCTGGACCTCGGTCCCTGAGAAGTGGGGGAGGGGCTCGGGAACACAGGAGAGGACCTCTCAACAGCTCTCAGAGGGAGGCTTGAGCCTGCAACAAGGGAGGCTTCTCCACCTCGATTTCCCTCTGTGACCGCTGCAACTGGGGACCACCTTCTGCGACGTTAGGGCCACCTGCTCCAGCCAGAAAAATCTCCGCCCTTTGCGCCACTGGGTGTAAGTGAAGGAGAGGCTGTTGAATTTCCAAACCTTTCTGGGGTGTGGTGAGGTCTGCTTTCGTAGGGAGTCTTCTACACCTCAGACTGCATAGAGGGTCGAAAGCAGGCGGAGGGGAGGACACCAAGAGGATACTAGGCTCGGGGTGGTTGCTGTGGCTCCTTTCCTGACCTGAGAACCTAAAGCTGGACAGCCCCTCCCACACTGGATGCCCCGCCCAGTCCCCAGCCCCAGCAAGGCTTCGTCTTTTTTTCTGGGCGCTTGAGACTGCAAGACCCATGACCTCCCACCCCCTGACCTTGGTTTCCTCTAAGAACCACAAGCTCTTGCTGTCTTTCCTTCCCTCAGCCCAGGAGGCTGATCTCGTCGGTCAAATAGGTCAATGCGTGGTTCTCCCACTCCTTGGCTTTGGCCCTTGGTACAAACTCCACCCATCATGCGGTCCCGCCCTGATCCCACCCTTCACGCTCAGAGAATTTCAGTATCATCCTGGGGGGGGGGGGCAGGTGTGTAAAAGACCCTTTAAGCTCCAAAAACATGGACACAACTTCAGCTTTGTGCTATAGCCAGACCTCGCCCATCAGCCACAGGTAAGGTCTTCCTTTTGCTTATTGTCTCTAAGTACCAGTTCCTCACCAGTTGTCCTGTCCTCCCCAACATGCTCACTTTTCTGCAGCCAGATCATAGAGCAGGCCCTGCCTATGGTCACTTTTCTATTTGCTCCTTGAAGATCTGTCTTATGGGAAGAAAGTTCCTCATTGTCTATCAGACTGAGAGAAACCATACCAAGGAATGTCCATGACCACCAGACACTGTGCCCCTGACTGCAGCTACAACATATGGTACCTCACTTGCCAGTTGAACCCTTATTTTTCGAGCTTTGACTTCAGGGATCTCTGACTCAGGTGGATAGCACCCTACCCTTCTCTCCAGATGCTCACACCTGCCCAGGCTGGTACTGCTCCCTGAATCCCTGCCAGCCTTCCCCATGATGAAGTGATAGTTATCTAGAAGACAGCCTCCTAGTACTGGTTCTTAAACTTGATGCTATCTGCTATGAACTTGCCGTCCTTTCCCTGTGAATGTTTCAGGCTCAAGCAGAAATGGCCTTTGAACAACTGTCAGGCCCCAAGTTCCCGGCCTGACCTTTGAGGACAGCCTATCAGGGGTTTGGATACAAGATGAGAAGTGATAATATGAAACACTAGGACTGGCAGGGGGGTGGGTGCTAGTCTCGTCAGACTTGACAAGAACAAAACTCCTCTCTGGCCTCTCCCAGGTCCAGGTCTGTCCTGCCCTAGCCAAGACCCTCTTCTTACTCCTGCCCTCCTGTCTCCTTAGCACAAGACTGACATCTTCTAGATGCACAAGATATCTACTAACTTGTTGCTGTTAATCTCTCAAATTCTCTAGCTCCTTATCACATGATCTGGAGCATGCCCCTCTACCTCCTTTGCTGGATTAACCTTTTCATAGCACAAATCCATGAGTAGATGTTGTTTATGAAAAAACAAAACTTGGCTAAGCACAGCACACTCAGGAGGTGGAGGCAAGATGATCAGGAGTTCGCCAGGCTTCAATACATAGTGAGTTCAAAGTTAGCCTAGGCTACATTATACCTTCTTCTTCTTCTTCTTCTTCTTCTTCTTCTTCTTCTTCTTCTTCTGCTTCTTTTCCAAGACAGGGTTTCTCTGTGTAGTTTTGGTGCCTGTCTTGGAACTTGCTCAGTAGACCAGACTGGCCTCAAACTCACAGAGATCCGCCTGGCTCTGCCTCTAGAGTGCTGGGATTAAAGGTGTGTGCCACCACCACCGGCACCTTGTCTTAAAAACAAACAAAAAAAAACAGAAAGGAGAAAGGAAGAAAGTAGGAAAGGAAAAAAGGAGGGAGGGAGTAGAAAGGAGAAGAGAAGAAAAAACAAAGCAAGGGGCTGGAGAGATGACTCAGAGCTTAAGAGCACTGGCTGATCTTTCAGAGGACCCAGGTTTGATTCTCAGCACACACATGGTGGTGGCTCACAAACCTCTGTAACTCCAGTCTGACCACACTCTTCTGACCTCCATGGACACCAAGCACAAATGTGGTGTACAGATGTACATGGAGGGAAAAAATGCACCCATACATATAAAATAAAATAAAAATAAAAAGCATGAAGTCCCCTTTGAGGCCTGCCTCTTCTTGCCTCTATCTCCTTTCTTTCCCAAATTCTTCTTAAGACAATGACTAGCCTTGACTTGCCCACTCGAGTTCCTTTCTGCCCTCTCTGCTGCCTTTTGGGCTCCATGCTGCTTCCAAATAAATCTGAGTTATCAGAAAATTTAAATCAAAACAGCATTCTCTGTGCTTGTTGTGGGAGGACAAAACTTACCATGAAAGTTTTGACCACTTCTACCCCATATATTTAATTCTATGCCAACTCATCCCGCCCCCCAGACAGGGTTTTTCTGTGTAGTCCTGGCTGTCCTGGAACTCACCCTGTAGACCAGGCTAGCCTTGAACTCATAGGTCCACCTGCCTCTCCCTCCCTAGTACTGGGATTAAAGGCATGTGCCACTGCCTGACCCAACTCAATTTTTAAAAATTATTGGGTAAAACTTGATCAGAATGTTTCTGGTCTATCTAAATGCTTGTCCAGGTTCCTCTTGTCTGTTCCCTCAAAGGGTGCTAGTAGATAATCGACATGGAAGCAGCCTTCTTCTTTCCCCCTCCTCTTCCTCCTCCTCCTCTTTTTCCTGTGTCTATCTAGAGACCTAGGTCTGAGTCTCATAGCCTACCAGACTTTGGGAATTGCTAGGATGGAGGGAAGAACAGTGATAATCTAGAATTGCATTTCAATGAATGTTACTAATGTCATACCAGTAAACTAAGACCTAGTATTGCCCTGTGGAATGGAGTAACTATACTGGGCTTGCAGGACTGTTGAACTTTACCAAGACAGTAGTCTCCAAGGAGCTGGTTCACAAGTGAATGGTCTCACAACAGTAAGATTACTTACATTTTAAAAGTAAGTGTCTCTCCAGGTAGTGGTGGTGGTGCATGCCTTTATTCCCAACACTCAGGAGGCAGATCTCTGTGAGTTCAAGGCCAGCCTGGTCTACAGATCGAGTTCCAGGACACCTAAAGCTACACAGGAAAACGATGTCTCAAAAACCCAAAACCCAAACCAAACAAAAACAAGCAAACAAACAACAACACACACAAACAAACAAAACAAAACAAACAAAAAAGGTGAGTGTCTTTTTTTTTTTCCATCTGGGGTCAGGGTCATAGCATCAGGCTTGCCTCCCTTTCTGGTTGGGTAGCAGGGGCACTGGATGGTTGGCACTTGAACTGGAAGGAAGCAGTGGGTTTGAAGGGCTGAGTGGACATCTCCTTTGTCTTTTTCCTTGGTGGAACGTGGGCTCCAAGCCTACCTGAAAGGGCAGTGAGTGGATGTCTGGAGAGACCAAAGATTCACCTCAAAGTGGTAAATGATGTGGAGGTGGTGTCTGAGATACAAGTTTACAGCTAAGTTTACAAGCCAGAGACAAATGCCCTACAGGTGGAAGTCTCAGCTATTTGGGAGTTGCGGGCAGGAGGATCACTTGAACCAAAGCGTTCAAGGCCATTTTGAGCAATATAACAAGATCCAGTCTTTGGGGAGGAAAAAAGGGAAGAAGAGAGGGAGGCAGGAATGAAAGGGAGGGCTACAGGAAGGGTTCCCTACATTTGTACTTTTCCTGGTCATGAGAATCTCGTAGCAGAGATAGGCAGACTTCTGTGAATTTGAGGCTCACCTGATCTACATAGGGAGTCCTAGGCAAGCCAAGACTACATAGTGAGACCCTGTAAACCAAAGATACAAAGTTACAAGTAATCACAGAAATAGATGCTCAGAGAAATAAATAGTTTGAACACCTGTAACCAGAGATACAGAAAGACCCAAAGAAGCTGGGTGCAGTGACTTACATTTGTAGTCTTTTTTTTTTTTTCAAGAGGGTTTCTCTGTGTAGCTTTGGAGCCTATCCTGGAACTCGCTCTGTACACCAGGCTGGCCTTGAACTCACAGAGATCTGCCTGCCTCTGTCTCTCAAGTGCTGGGATTAAAGACGTGTGCCACCACTGCCTGGCACATTTGTAATCTTAACACAGGAAGCTGAGGCAGGAAGATTATTGGGAGCTGAATGCCAGCCTGGACTGGAGCAAAACCCTGTTTAAAAAAAGAAAAACAAAACAAGCAAGCAAAGTTCCAAAAGGAAAAAGACACAAGAATAGTGATTAAGTAAAAAAGACAGAAGGACAGAGACCCTGACAGAAGTGTTATAGTTTGTTCAGACTAATCAGAAAAAAATAACTTTAGACTGGATGTTTCTTCTAAGAAGTAGAAATTTATCTCTCTATAGACTAAAAGCTCCAGGTCAAGGCATCACTAGGTTTGCTTGTCTAGTGAAGGTGTGTCCTTGTGACCTCACACGTTAGAAGAGCTGAAGAATTACTAAGGATACTGTGCAGTAAGGTCATTAATCTCATTCAAGAGTCTGCACAAAACAAAACCCAAAACTGTTTTGATTTTCTTATTTCAGGCAAGGCTTTACTCCAATTTACACCTTTATGACCTGCTCACCTCCTGACATGGAAGAGAACATTCAGACCACAGAAGGAAGAGAGAAACATACAAAAAATATAAGAGACAGAGACAGGCCAGGCAAGGAACATGAGTTAAAAAACCAGCTTGGTATACGTAATGAGTTCCAGACCAGCGTGGGCTATATAACAAGACTGTCTCAAAACAGAGGCATGGTGGTGCACAACTATACATCCAGCTTTTGGGAGGTGGAAGAAAAAGGATAAAGAGTTCAAGGTCATTCTTGGCTACATAGTGAGTTTAAGGCCAGTCTGGACTCCATGAGATCCTGTCTCAAAACAAAACAAAACAAAAAACAAATATGCACATAGATAAAGAGCAATGTAGAAAAGGAAGACACAGAAATGTCAGGATGGTCATAGTATCTGCTCATCTTGACTTCATATCCACAGCCTACAAGGAGAAGATGAAGGAGTTGTCTGTGCTGTCTCTCATCTGCTCCTGCTTCTACTCACAGCCCCACCCCAACACCATCTACCAGTATGGGGGTGAGTGTATCCACACAGCTGCTAGCCCTGCTCAGCTAGGGCATGACCACCTTACTTCTCTTGTTTCTTCTGACCCCTGGTAATACTGTGGCCTGTCTGGCTGCTGCAGAGAGTCGTTCTGGGAGGAGGGACCCATGCCCAAGAGTACTACCTGAGCAACTGCACCCCTTTCTCAATCCTTGCTAAGATGTGTGCTGGGAGAAGGCCTCTCATACTGCCTATATCCTCTGGCTAGGCCTCATTAAGTCCCCATCTGGTCTTCCCTGCAGATATGGAAGTGAAACAGCTGGACAAGCGAGCCTCTGGCCAGAGCTTCGAGGTCATCCTCAAGTCTCCTTCTGACCTATCTCCAGAGAGCCCTGTGCTCTCCTCTCCCCCCAAGAGGAAGGATGCTTCCTTGGAGGAGCTGCAGAAGCGGCTGGAGGCAGCTGAGGAGCGGAGGAAGGCAAGGACTCTCCACATACACGTGGCACTGATGACCAGGCCCTTTGCTTGACCAGGACATTGGGTTGGGGAGTGCAGGACTTGCTGCTGAGCAATTGGGATGAGAGAGAGAAGGATGGTGCTGAGATGGTGACATACATAGGACATCAGGAACCACATTCTTGAGGGGGACCTCAACTTTGATCATGGCAGAGGGAGGTCAGGTTGTGTTCCCCCAGGAGGAGCCTTGGGGATATAAAGCGGAGGCTAGCACACTTTCAAGGCAGAGGAGTGAGAAGAAAAGGTCTCACATTCGAAGATCCTTAGTTGGGTTGGTTAGGTAGTTCAGCGGGCCCTGGGAGGTATGAATGGGGCTCCCAGCCCCTCCTCACACTAGCCCCTTTATAACTGAAACACAGAGAACAAGATTTGTTCTAGGATTGAGATCCCAGAGGCAAAGTGGACCACTGAACCGGAGAAATTACTTAATCCATGCACAGAAGGGCCCAGGATCAACAAGTTTATCTTGAAAACTGATGTACCCATGGGTCCCCAGCATCATTCAGGAGGCAGCCTAGGCCAGGAGCTAATCACCCTAAGGATCCCTGCTCTCTTCATTATCCATTTTCCCAGCAGTCATCAGACATTCCTTTCCCCAGCAGGGTAGGGCAGTGTAGCACCACAATGTCCCTTCCCAGATCCCTGTGCACACATTTCTTTGCTGAGCAATAGTGGGGAGCTGGGAACTTAGCTGCCCTAGCTGCATCTATACCTGCTCAGTGCTCAACAGGGAGTTGTCTGGAGAGGTCTGGAGAAGCCACCACAGCTCAAGGTTCAGAATTTACCCTGCTTCTTCAACATTTGTGGGCTCAGGAGTTCTTAGTCCAACAAGGAGACTGTGGCTAAGGGTAGCACAAAGCAAGCCACTGCGGTTCACCTGGCTCTGGAGGGGCCTCCTGGCAAGCAGAATTTTCAGTGCAAAGGCCCCAGAAGTCCCAGGCGGATTGGATGCAGGATAGTGTAAAGTCCCTAAGCTCACAGAAACTAGTCCCAGGGACGGAGGGAAGAGTGATTGATGGGTATTAGATGGAGCTAGGTCCATGTCCTGGCAGGTGAAGCACGCAGGGTTTGTCTAGCGGTTGGGCACCAGAGAATGAAGGCCTGGCTCAGGAAGGGGTCTCAGTCGCTGCTTACTAACTCCTGGCTCTGCGCAGACGCAGGAGGCTCAGGTGCTGAAGCAGCTGGCAGAGCGGCGTGAGCATGAGCGTGAGGTGCTGCACAAGGCGCTGGAAGAAAATAATAACTTTAGCCGCCTGGCGGAGGAGAAGCTCAACTACAAGATGGAGCTGAGCAAGGAGATACGCGAGGCTCACCTTGCAGCCCTGCGCGAGCGGCTGCGTGAGAAGGTGGGCGCAGGGCTGGGGGCATGATCACTGCTGGGCAGGCTCCAGGCGTGAAGAAGGGGGTCCTAATAATGTCTTTACAGCTTTTTTTTTTTTTTTTTTTTTTAGTTGAGCACTTCCCTCAGCGTTGGAATAGGGCCCAGAATCTGGTCCTAGTGAGACATATTTAGCAATCACAGTAATATGTAGTTAAATTAATTATGAAGTGCTCTGAAGGAATTTGTATCCCCACGGGGCTCAGCTCCAAGAGGGAATGGAACTTGTTTACGCTGGAGGTCAGATGCCCAGTCCCTTGGTCTGATCCCTAAACACTGTGGCTCCAGCGCTCCTGGAGTGCGGTGATGCCTGCCGACTATATATGTATATTTATCTGGAAGTTCCTAGGGACACCCTTACCCTTGGCTGCTCCTCAGGTCTTCACCTCTCTTCACAGGAGCTGCATGCCGCTGAGGTGCGCAGGAACAAGGAGCAGCGGGAGGAGATGTCTGGCTAAGGAGCATTGGACCCAGCAGCGATGAGAACATTTTTGGGTTTTTTGTTTTGTTCAATTCTGTCTAGATGCAAATTTTGTTCCTGCTCCTACCCGCTTCCCTGTACCCCCAGCTTCCTGCTTCTCTTCCCACACTGAACTGTCTAGTCCTTAAAACGTGTCTGACTTTGGGCTCTCCCTAACGGAGCTCCCTAGGCAGGAGGTATGGTCCCCTGTTCAGACACCAGGCCAGGTGCGGCTGGGGCTTTCTTGATGGCCCTCTTAGTGGATGTGTTGGCAACCTTAATAAATCTAGTGGCAGTGGCACAAACGTGTGGATTCTCATTCAGGTTCTCAGACTCCCAACTTCTGCAAGGCCAGACAGCAGGATCTGCCCATAATTTTATGGGAAACTTTGTGGACAGACTCTATAGAGGGCAGAGAAAAACTGAGGACCCCAGAGTAGGTTGGGCCTGCTCTGTCATTATGGCCAGTCCTTGAGCCTGTGAGCTGCAGAGCATCCTAGAGCAGGAGAGTGAGAGTTACAACATTCTAATGTAACGGTTCCACAGGAGTCCTGAGGTCACCTAGTCCAGTGGCACCTTAGGCCAACCTTAGAGCCTATACTCACTGCACAAGGACTATGGTGGAGTATTATCTCACCTGAGTTGGTTTGGAGTAGGTATTCTCCACCAAGAGCCCATGAGTTTCTGTGGTTAGGAGAGTTATGGGCAGCATGGACACCTCCTAATGTTCCTACTATCTCAAAGTGCATGCTCTTTGCAACACCTTAGCTGAGGTATTCTGTGGAGCCAGTCTCAATGCCCTTGCCCCCTCAGGGGTTTTATAGCCCCTTGGAATCCTGCCTCCTTCCTCCTGTCCTGTGTTCTGATCTAAGAATGCTCCTGGACAGTGGAATTTTACCTCACTTGCTGGCAGTCATGGCCAGGTGTGAGAAAGCAGCAGCCATGAATTCTCAGGGAGTTCTTGGGGGTGGGAGGTTCCTTAGGACCAGCTGCCTGCAGATTCAGATGCTGGAAGGGTCAGAATTCCCAAGTCACCCTTTCCATATCCATCCTGGAATTCCTTACCAAAGGCAGAAAGCCTGGCTCCAGGCCTCTCCTGCTTAGCATCTAAGCAGGGTCCTTTTTTCTCTCTCAGCCCAGGGGCTCCAAATGTCCCAATGGTGGCCTTTGAAGATGGTTACCTGCTTGGACATACTGGGGATCCCATGCTTTTGTGACACTGTGGCATCTTCTCTCTTCTCTATGAAGCCCCACTCCACCACTGAGTTCCAGAAGCGGGGTACCTTCTGACCTGCCTGGTATGACGTGTAAGAAAGATGCATGACATGTTCTTTTTTGTTTGTTTGTTTTTTTGTTTTGTTTTGTTTTGTTTTTTGAGACAGGGTTTCTCTGTGTAGCTTTGCGCCTTTCCTGGAACTCACTTGGTAGCCCAGGCTGGCCTCGAACTCGAACTCACAGAGATCCGCCTGGCTCTGCGGATTAAAGGTGTGTGCCACCACCGCCCAGCGCATGACATGTTCTTTAACAACCCAAAATCAAGGCTCCAGAAACCAGGTGGCTGTGGCCATGAGTACCCTCACCTTCCATCAGGCAGAGGAACTGGGAATGGTCTTCCAAAGTCTATGGACACTGAACATTTCAGTGGCTCAGGGGAAGTAGGATAATCACAAGAGGAAGCAACAGTCAGAACCTGAACTCCACAGTGCCCACAAGTGGCTTTTGTGGGACTCAGAAGGGGAAGAGGGAAAGGAACTGAGACTAGATTTCTTCCAATGGCAGCTCTTAAGTAGCCAAAGCCCATTGTAACATGTACCCATCCCATCCACATAGTGAACTTACAAATTAAATTAATAAGAAAGAGATCCTGAGCTGGGTGGTGGTGGCGCACGCCTTTAGTCCCAGCACTCAGGAGGCAGAGGCAGGCGGATCTTTGTGAGTTTGAGGGCTGCCTGGTCTACAGAGAGAGTTCCAGGACAGCCAGGGCTACACAGAAAAATCCTGTCTTGAAAAAACAAGAAGGGGCTGGAGAGATGGCTCAGGGGTTAAGAGCACTGGCTGTGCTCTTCCGGAGGTCCTGAGTTCAATTCCCAGCAACCACATGGTGGCTCATGACCATCTATAATAGGATCTGATGCCCTCTTCTGGTGTGCAGGTATATATGCAGAGCACTCATACATAAAATAAAAATTAAAAAGAAAGGAAGGAAGGAAGGAAGGAAGGAAGGAAGGAAGGAAGAAACAAAGAAACAAAGAAAGAGACCTTGAACCAACAAGCTGGTTCAGCAAGTAAAGGCACTTGCTTCCAAACTTATGACCTGAGTCCAATCTTCAGGACTCACATTGTAGAAGAGAACCAATTCATACACCTTGTCCTTTTCCTTTGACCTCTATAAGCATGCTGTGGCATGCACACTCACAATACATACACTAAATAAATAAATAAATAAATAAATAAATAAATAAATAAATAAATAGATTAAAAAAAAAGATATCCTGTGTGTTTAGAAATAGCCATGTTACCCCGTATGATGTCTGCCATTTGTTGAGCAAAGGAACCCTGTGAGGTCACTGTAAGGGAATGCTTATATTGGATACAACTCCAGACTGACACCAGCTGTCAATCATATGTTTAAATCACAATTGTTTTGAGGAGTGAGTATGTCAACACAATGCCACAGGAATAAGATAGAGTCAGACCTGAGGCCTAGCCTGGCTGCTACAGGGACCACCCTTGATCTCCCAAAAAGGAACCTCTCTAAGGAGTATCCTATTGGATTGGGGCTTTCCAACTGGTCAGTTGCTGCTGATAGAATCTAGTCTAAAGTCTGAATCAAATTCTGTCTTGAGGGGGCTGGAGGGATGGCTCAGCAGTTAAGAGCACTGACTGCTCTTCCAGAGGTCCCGAGTTCAATGCCCAGCAAGCACATGGTGGCTCACAACCATCTGTAATGAGATCTGATGCCCTCTTCTGGCCTTCAGGGACACATGCAGGCAGAATACTATGTACATAGTAAACAAATAAATCTTTAAAAAAAAATTCTGTCTTGAGGCTCAGGGCTTAAGGGATTCCTAAAATGGAACTGCCCGTCAGGGACTTGCCCTATAGCTCTGTGGACTTGTTCCTGGTCACCACTACACAGCTGGTTTTTCCAAGCTCCAGGGAATGAGAAGATACCTTGACTGATTTTGTAAATATACTTGTTTCCTTAGGATCCAAACAGTCACTGGAGATGCCAAGTGGGAATCATGTGCTAGAAAGGACACATGCCTCTGTTCAGGTTCATATGTGGGCCTCCAGCCTAGTCCCTAGAAAGATGCCTACTTTCCACAACTCAGGGAGAAGCACAAGAGTAACATCTTTTCTGGTGACATCACTCTTCTATCTCCTGCCCAAGAAGGATGGGTCAGTCAGAATGTAAGACACTGGAGGAAACAGAAACATGAGAATTGTTCAGGAGGGGATGGGAGGAAAGGGGTACACTGGAGTATCATACGAAGATGAATCTGCCTGCATAGGTTCTGGGTATCAATGTTGTATATCCCAGAACAGCATACCTAGCTCTGGCGTAGCAGATCTGATCATGGGCCAGAACTTCTTGGTTTGCATGTTAGGGAATTGAAGGAACTTGGTAAAATGTCAAGGGTAAGATGGTACTTGTGACAGTCACTATGTGGAGCCTCCAACAACAAACAGGGATGGGAATCCTTCAGACTGACTCCATTTTTTCTTAGCAAAGAAAAGAAATAAAAATGGGATTCCTATGGGAAGCTGGTCAGGATATATGTGTCACCTATTATATATAACATATTATCCTAAGGAGCAACTAAAAACATCATTGTTATCTTGTTTCCATAAGTACAGATACAGTTGCTGAGCATCTATGACTTAAGCTACAGACAGAATGTCAACAGTCTCTGATTATTCTGAGGCTGCCCTGGTGTTAAGGGTCCCTTCCAAGAAGGACTACTTCCACTCATGCTAGCAGGACATGGGCCAACATTCAACTGCTTGATCCTAGTTCCCCCAGAGTGAGCCATCAGAAAGTGATGGAAAAGAAGATGCCTGAACTCATTTCAGGAGTCATTCACTTCTGCTCGCCAGAACTGAGTCAATAAGAATAGACCACACTTGGCCGGGCGGTGGTGGCGCACACCTTTAATCCCAGCACTCGGGAGGCAGAGCCAGGCAGATCTCTGTGAGTTCGAGGCCAGCCTGGGCTACCAAGTGAGTCCCAGGAAAGGCGCAAAGCTACACAGAGAAACCCTGTCTCGAAAAACCAAGAATAGACCACACTCAAGGGAGTGCCAAAGATTTTGTGGTCCTATTTAATTTTACTCTTGCTTAGACACTTTATAGCTCTTAAAGGCATGAGCTTAAAAGGCATGTGCTTAAAGGTATGTGCAACTGTCCTCAGCTTTGTGGGCATATTTTAAGTCACTTCAAAACTGGGTGGAAGGCTGTGGTGGTGTACATCTTTAATCCCAGTACTCTGCAGGCAGAGGTAGGTGGATCTCTGTAAGTTTGAGGCCAGTCTGGTCTATAGAGCAAGTTCCAGGACAGCCAGAGCTATATAATAGAGAGATCTTGTCTCAAAAAGAAAGTGACTTCAAATGCTATGATTGAAGTCACTACTGAAATCTGCATGTGTACCTCAAGCTCAGTGCTGGAAGCATAATCCCAAGACAACAGTGTGGGGCCTTTTGGAGAGCATTTATTTGACTCCTGGAGAGTCTGTTCTTACCTGTTGATTAATGCTGCCATGAACAGGGCTTGCACCTCTCCTGTTCTTCTACAACATAAGAATACAGTTTCAGTGCTGGAGAGATGGCACAGCATTTAAGAGCACTTGTTATTGCAGAGGACCCAGATTCGATTTCCAGCACTCACTGGTGGCTCACAACCATCTGTAATTCTAGTTTCTAGGGATCCAATTCCCTCTTCTGACTTCCATGGGCACCAGACACACACATGATGCACATATATTCATGTAGGCAAAACACTCCCACACACAAAATAAAATAGAATAAACCTAAAAAATACAATCTTAGAGAAGGCAGCTGGTACCTGGGCCATGTATTTCTCAGCTTCTAGAACTGTGCGGGCAGTGGGGGGAGGAGGAAACAGGACAAATTGTCAAAGGACAACTTGAGATGTTGTAGGGTATTCACTGGAGACGACTTCTTGGACATGGGTTGAAGCCAATAGAAAGCCTTTATTAACTGGGTGTTTGGGATCCCAGTGTAGCCCCAAGCTTTTCTCAAGGTGAGCTTTCAAGCACAAAAACCATATATTAGGTGTAGATGAACGGTCTTGTTAAATAAGAAACACAGAGCCAATGCAGAGATGAAAGCCCAAGAGGTCAGAGCTAAAAACCTTACCCTTCACTGCTGCTGTTGTCCTCTTCAGCAAGAGAGCTACTTCCTGTCTGTTTGTCTTTTTTATAGACTTTCTATTCTGCCTTCTCATTGGTTGTAAACCCAACCACATGACCGCCTCGTCACTGCCTGTCTGTACAGACCTCCAGGTTTTCTATGGTTGGTATTGAGATTAAAGGCGTGTGTCTCCATGCTGGCTGTATCCTTGAACACACAGAGATCTGCCTAGCTCTGCTTCCCAATAGCTGGGATTAAAGGCATGCACCACCACCGCCCAGTTTCTGTTATGGCTTGCTATTAGCTCTGACCCCCAGGCAACTTTATTTATTAACATACAAATAAAATCACATTTCAGTACAATTAAAATATTACCATAATTAGGTTGACATAATTCAGTTAACAAGAATGGCTAGCCAGAAACAGAACTACAAAAGCAAGGTTAGTACATTTAGAAACTTTCCAAGTAACTATGGATTTTGATGGATTAGATCTTTGTTTTTATTTTGGCAGATGGTGCTGTCTATGTGCTCAGTTGTATGGCCTGGATGGTACTTCCATCATGGAGTCAGTCGTGCTAAGGTCTGGGCTGTTACAGAGGGAATCAGTCCTCTCCTTTCACCATGTGGGTCCCAGGAATCAAACTCAGGCCATCTTTTTGTTTGTTTGCTATGTTTTGTTGAGACAGGGTCTCACTATGTAGTCCAGGCAGGCCTGGAATTTCTGATCTTCTTTGCCTCTGTTCTCTGGGTGTTGGGATTGTAGGCATGTGCCCACTACTGGCATGAAAATGCATCTAATATGCCTAAATTATGAATAACACAGCTTATCCCAACTGTGCTGGTTAACACTGGTTGTCAACAGGAACTAGAAATGCCTAGAAGACAAGGAGGTTTCTAGATTGAGTTAATTGAATTGGTAAGTACCAATACCCCCAAATATGGGCAGCACCATTCTATGAGTTTGGGTCCTGGACTGAATAAAAAGGAGAAAGAAAACTGAACATCAATATCTATCATTCTCTACTCCCTGACTCTGGATGCAGTGTGACCTGCCACATGACTTCTCCACTATGATGATGGACTGTACCTTCAAACTGTGAGCCAAAGTAAACCCTCCCTTCCTTTTGTTGCTTTTGTCGATCATTTCTTCATAGCATTGAGAAAAGTAACTAATACAATAGCCATCCTTATATGCTGAAGACATTTTAGCTGAGAGTTGGACAGTCACTCACATAGAACCTACCTTATAATAAAGTGTTGGATGGGCATCATCAAGATGTCTCAATGGGCCAGGTGTGGTGGCACATGTCTTTAATTCCAGCACTCTGGCAGGCAGATCTCTGTGAGTTCAAGACCAGCCTGGTCTACAAATCAAGTTCCAGGACAGCCAGGACTCTTTCTTTTTTTTTTTTTGAGCTGAGGATCAAACCCAGGGCCTTGTGCTTGCTAGGCAAGCACTCTACCACTGAGCTAAATCCCCAACCCAGCCAGGACTCTTATACAGAGAAACTCTGTCTTGAAAAACAAAACAAAAAAGATCTCTCAATGGATAAAGGTACTTGCCACACATGGATGAGTTCAGTTCCTAGAGCCCACATGGAAAAGTGAAAGAATTGTTTCCATAAAGTTGTCCTCTGATACACATCACACAGCCACACACACACAAATAAATAAAAACAAAGTACTGGATGTCTTAATTTATTGAGTATGTATAGAAAAACAGAACCAATAGGATGGATATAGAAAGGGGGATTTATTAGATTTATTATACAGGATATGGTTTAGGTAATTCAACAATGGCTGCCTTAACACTTGAGAAAGAGAGAACTGTTAGCTGCTCCATCTACTCAGCTAGGAGCCTCAGTAGTCCCAATATGGTGTTAAAGTCCCAGAAGATTCTTGGAGAGCCATTGGTCTTCAGTTCAGGATGAAAGGCTGAAGAAGCTGGGTTCTGATGTCAGCAGCAGTGACAACAGCAGCAACAATGTAAGTGAACTCGTGAACAGAGAAGACAAGCTCACTGACCAGACAAAAAAGCAAACAAGTAAAAACAAACAAACAAACAAACAAGCTGTTTTCCCCTTAGCCCTTGTTTTGTGGCTGGTGCTAGAAGGTGCTACCTACAGTCAAAGTGGGTCTTCCCACTTTAGCTAATGTAATAAAAATCCTTGGGCTAGAGCAATGGCTCAGTAGTTAAGAACACTTGCTCTTTCAGAGGACAAGTGCTTAGTTCTAAGCACCCACAGGTCAAGCAGTTCACAACTGTCTTTAACTCCAGATCCTTTGACACCTCTGGTCTGTGGGCACCTGCACTCACATACACATAACCCACATGAAGACACACACCTACACATAATTTAAAAATTTCTTTCCGAGACAGGGTTTCTCTATGTAGCCCTGGCTGTCCTGGAACTCATTCTGTATACCGGGCTGGTCTCCGACTCAGAAATCTGCCTGCCTCTGCCTCCTGGGATTAAAGGCATATGCCACCACTGCCCAGCAATAAAAGTATTTTTTTAAAAAGAGAAAATTCCTCACAGCCATGCCCAGATGTAGCTTGAGTTTTCCTGCCTGGCCCACAGTCAGGACAAATCTCTACCACCCGCCAGTCCCACAGCCTCTCAGATTCAACAAAGTAAACACAGAGACTTATATTGCTTACAAACTGTATGGCCGTGGCAGGCTTCTTGTTATCTAGTTCTTATATTGTAGCATGAATCTTAAAAGTTCTTATTAATAAAATCAAACCTGAGGCCAGTTATTGGGGTCAATGCTGGTAGATCAGAGAGACAGAACAAGCCACAGCTATCTCGCCTTGCCAGTTCCTCAGCTGGTCCTGTTCCTCAGACTGGAAGCCTCTGAGTCCTCATCCAGAATGAATCTCAGCTGAACTGTGTTGCTCCAAAGCCTGAAAGCTTAACCAGCCAAATGCTTCTAGTTTCTGGTCCTCATGCCTTATAAACCTTTCTGCTTTCTACCACTACTCCCTGGGATTAAAGGCGTGAGTCACCATGCCTGGCTGTTTCCAATGCTGCCTTGAACTCACAGAGATCCAGAGGGATTTCTGTCTCTGGAATGCTAGGATTAAAGGCGTGTGCTAACATTTTCTAGCCTAAGTATCTTGTGGCTTTTCTGTTCTCTGACCCCAGATAAGTTTATTAGGATACACAATATTTTGGGGAACACAATACCACCACATTATATCTTAAATTAATCCATTTCCATAAATCTATACCTTGCCACGTGGCTCGTGGCTTACTGGCATCTTCACATGCTGCTTGTCATGGCGGTGGCTGTCAGTGTCTCCCACTCAGCCTTCCACTTCCCAGAATTCTTCTCCTCCTTGTCCCGCCTATACTTCCTCCTGCCTGACTACTGGCCAATCAGTGTTTTATTTACTAACCAATCAGAGCAACACATTTGCCATACAGACCATCCCACAGCACCCAGAGGTTAATCTAATCTAGATAATACCTAACAGGTGCACCCAGAGGCTTGTCTTTCAGTTGATTTCAGATGGAATCAAGATGACAAGTACAATTAACCATCACACTACTGACAAAACAGTAGGGTGTGCATGAGTGTTCAGAACCACATAATACATAACGAGCTGTCCAAAGATGTGAGAGTATATCATATCACACCTCACTAGCCTGGAGCACAGAGGCTAAGGGTACAGCTTGGTGGTGGAGTATGTGCTTAGCATGCATGAGGCCTTGGGTTTAATCCCCAGCATTTCATTTGTAGAAAATGAAACAAAAAATAGAAAATTCTAACTCCATAATATCACTTTCATATAGGATAAAGTCACAAGTTGAGTTACAATAAGACTGAGGGGAAGGAGGGATGGCTCAGTGGTTAAGAGCACTGGCTGCTCTTCCAGAAGATCAGAGTTCAATTCCCAGCACCTACATAGCAGCTGACAACTGTCTGTAACTCCTGTTCCAGGGGATTTGATGTTCTCTTCTGCTCTGTAGATTCTGCACACACATAGGGCACATAATTTACACAAGCACATATAGATACACATACAAACAAAAGATAAATGCATTAAAAAATGACAAGACTAAACTATAGACTGCCTAAATTGAATATGCTTAAAACATTCAAGTACTTAGAAAAAAACTGAGTGCATATTATATGTGTGCTATTTTACCTCAACAGATAAATTTTGTTAATTTAAAAAAATGTGTTTGTGTGTTTCTGAGAGTAGGTGCACATGCACACACATAGGGGCCAAAAGTCAAAGGACAACTTCTGGCACTTATTTTGAACTTCTTTTTGAGTCAGAATCTCTTCTGTTGTTTGCCATTGCAATACATACTCCAAGCCAGCTGGCCTACAAATTTCTGAGGATTCTCCTGTCTCCACCTCCCGTCTTTATGTACCTTTGTCTTTTCATGTGGGTTCCAAGGATTTGTCATCAGGTATGTATTGTGACGAAAGTGCTTTTACCTACCGAACCATCTCCCTTGTCCTTTTTGTTTTCTCACCCTTAATATTTTTTTGTTACATTTATTTATTGTGTGTGTGTACAAGAGCACATCACATCACGAATGGGGAGGTTAAGAGGACAACTTGCAGGAGTTAGTTTCCTCTTTCCATCATGTAGGTCCTGGGGATCAAACTCAGATCCTCAGGCTTAGCAGCAGGTGTTTTAACCGAGGATCCATCTTACTAGCCCTCTTTCCTTCCTCTTTTGAGACAGGGTTTTCCTACTGTGTAGTCCAAGCTGGTCTTAAACTCTTATGTAGCCAAAACTGGTCCCAAACTTATGATCCACCTGCCTAACCTCCCACATGCCAGGATTATAGCACCAAACCTTGAATTAAAGGACCCCCCCCCATTCCATATTGGGTTAGAACCTAGGGTCTCTCACCGAAGTAAGCATTCTACCATCTTATTTAACACTCGACTGCCAGCCCTGTAGTAATGAGCTGTGCTCACAGTTCTCTGAAAGAATTTGTAGGTAGTGAATAGAACCTGATCATGGGGGCTGGGGAGATGGCTCAACCAGTAAAGGTACTTCCTGCCAAGCCTGACAACCCGAGTTTGACCCTGAACCACATGGTTGTTCATACATACTCCATTGGTGTGAATGTGCACACGCACTCACTCTCATATACACACCACAAATGTAAAGAAAAAAAACTGATGTATCAGTTTATTTTTTAAAAACTTTTATCATTTTCAAAGTAAATTTTTGTTTTGTTTTTTTGAGACAGGGTCTCTCTATGTAGCTCTGGCTAGCTTGGAACTCACTATATAGACCAGGCAGGCTTTGTACTTCCAGAGATCTGCTTGCTTCTGCCTCCTGCGTGCTGGGATTAAAGGCATTCCCCACGATATCCAGCCTTCAATTCTTTACAAAAGATTGTATTTTTATTTATGTGTATGTATGTGTGTGTATTCTAAGAGTATGCATATGTAAGTGCAGGTGCCCAAAGAGGTAAGAAGAGAGCATTGGATCCCCTGTAACTGGAGTTGTAGGTAATTGTAAGCCACCTGATGAGGGTGCTGGGTCCTCTGCAAGAGAAGCAAGCTCTTGTAACCTCTGTGCCATCTCTCCAGTCTCCTATTTTCAAAACTCTTTAAAACGTGTTTTAAGCTTCACAATATATATTGAAGAAAGTAGGATAAGGCAGTATCTTTTGACATTAGCCTTTTTCTCTATATACAACCTAAAGTGTGTTAACTCATTTTGGATTGCTCAAGACAGATCAGCCACGTCAGGGTCTTTCTTCAGGAGCAGTTCACTGGCTGTGTTGAAGTACCAGGCTGGCTCCAACCCAGAGACCCGAGTGCCTCACTGCCACACCCAGGGCATCATCTTAACAGTTGCAAAAATACCTATTTTGTTGGTGTAATAAGACTTCAAGGAAACATTCAAATTTTTAAGATAAGTTGTAAACTTTTGCCTACAACAGGGTCCCTTATCATGTTAAATTTATGGACAACTGTTGGTATAGTTGAGTGATAGAATATGCTTAGTATGTGCGAGGTCCTCCTAGGTATGGAGCTCTGTCTTTGTCTCACTAATTGCACTTACATTAAGACCATGTTCTGTTAAAATGTCTAGAATTTTTTAAAAAACGTTTTATATACATTAGTGTGTATATGTGTATGTGGTAGTGGGAGCTTGTTTGTGCCACAGCATGTGTAGAGGTGAGAAGACAGCTTATTGGAGTCAGTTTTCTTCTTCCATCATATAGGACCTGGCGACCAAACAGGCAAGCATCTTTGCCAGCTGAGCCATCATGATAGCTCATGACAGTTAATCTTACCATCAACTAGGTTAGATACCTAGGAGATCAATAAATCACACCTCTGGGGTGTCTAAAAAGGCATTTCCAGAGACAATTAAATCATGATGACTTTATCATTCTTTAATATATAGCGTCTTAAACTGAGTAGTGGACATATATGGTAGAATAATAGAATGTGGGGGTCACAACTTCTTTGGCAACAGCAAAAGGTTTCTGAATGTGTAATGAATGACCAAAATTAATTCAAACTAAAAGGCCTAATGAATCCAAATGGTTTCTGGCAATACTCTCATATTATATCCTGAGATTTTGCTTGTAGCCTTCATTCTGAACATACAACATGAACACTTTGCAGTTGTGTGCCATCAAGCCACACATAACAGCAATGAACCCTGCCTGAAACACTTTGGTTAGATTTGAGACTACTGTATGCTATACATTGCATTGTTTTTACTGTACATACAAAGTTTTCTCTCTTATAGAAAAGAAATGGTTTAATTATGGAAAATGGATTTTTAATATTTTCCTACTCCTTAGTATATGTCAGATTTGTGTATCTTTGGATTTTATTTTTAGAATGTTTGACTTTTTAAATCGCTATATGAGTTGTCTCAACCTCATGAAGTTGAACATGCTTTGAGTCTCTCTGAATCTTATGCTTGTCTAGAGCAGTATTTTCAGGGTATATGGATTCATTTCTGGGTCAGAGCATGGTCTTCTGGGGGTGCATGCTTTCCAGTTTGCACCTCCAGCACATGAGTGTTGGCCTTGGAGAAGCACAACAATCTAACTAGGACTGTAAAGCTTGGATTTTAAATTGGGTTTCTGTTTTCATCCCACATTGCTTATATTCTCCAAGGCTTTCTTTGAATAACACCCAGCTCTTCACTTTCTTTTTATAACCGCAGCCTTTTCTACTTCTGTACCTCTCCCCAGCTACGTAACTTGTTGATCCTCTCATGGACTCCTACCATCTTATTTACCTAAAATCCGAGTAACTGGCTCTGGTGTTCACTGAATATGTTTTTGGTGACCTAGATGTAGTCTGGTGGTAGATCAAATAAATGTTCAACATGCACTGAGGCGGTGGGTTCAGTCCATAGCATTTGTATGTGCACACAGAGGCACCAAAAAAAAACTTGGAACTTTTTTTTGTAAGCCAAAATACATATAACAGTTGGAAAAATACGATAGTAGTTCCACATATCATTTACCCAGCTCCCCCCAATGCAAGTATCTTAACAACCACAGTCCAGCTATTGATACCAGAAATCATCACTGGCACACTATTAACTAAACCAAAGATCTTATGCAAATTTTACTAGCATTTCACCAATATTGCAAGAATCTCTCTTGCTGTGGGATGTATGGCAAATGTGTTGCTAATTAATCAATAAAACACTGATTGGCCGTTGGCTAGGCAGGAAGTATAGGCGGGGGCAAGGAGGAGAATAAAGCTGGGAAGTGGAAGGCTGAGTCAGAGAGACACTGCCAGCCACCACGATGAGAAACAGCACGTGAAGATGCCGGTAAGCCACGAGCCATGTGGCAAGGTATAGATTAATGGAAATGGATTAATTTAAGCTATAAGAACAGTTAGCAAGAAGCCTGCCACGGCCATACAGTTTGAAAGCAACCAACATAAGTCTCTGTGTTTACTTGGTCGGGTCTGAGTGGCTGTGGGACTGGCAGGTGAAAGAGATTTGTCCTGGGCCTGACTGTGGGCCAGGCAGGAAAACTGAAGCAACACTCTCTTTTTAATTTTTTTTCGAAACAGTGTTTCTCTCGCTGTCCAGGAACTAGCTCTGTATGCCAGGCTGGCCTCAAACTCAGAGATCTGCCTCTACCTCCTGAGTGCTGGGATTAAAGGCATGCACCACCACTGCCTGGCTGCAAGAATCTCTTAATGTCTTTGGTTTTGGGTCTCTAAAGCCTCCCCCAATTTGTGGTAGTTTCTCATTCTGGTTTTTTTTTCCATGTACTTTACATATTGACCACAGCCCCCCACCACCCCTCATCTCCATTCAGAAAGGGGCAGGCCTCCCATGGGAATCAATACAGCAAGGCACATCAAGTTGACGCAGGATCAAGCTCCTCCTCCTGCATCAAGGTCAGGTAAGGCAACCTAGCTTGGAGATTGGGTTTCCAAAAGCCAGCTCAAGATCCAGGGACAGGTCCTGATCCCACTGCTAGGAGCCGCACAAACAGACCAAGCTACACAACTGTCACACCACATTTTGTCCTTTATGACCTTGTATATTTTTAAAGAGCATCAATCAGTTATATTGCTGATTTCATCAATATGAATTCGTCTGATGTTTTCTCAAAGATGGATCAGGGTTAGACATTCTTGGCAACAGAACCACAGAAATGGTTGTTTCCTTCAATGGACTGTTACTGGAACGAAGTCTGTCTGCTTGCCATTTAAAAGCCAAAATATTCAGGAAGAGAGATTAGTAGGAAGGGAATCATCCAAAGGCTGATAACCTGAGAAGATAAAGAGGGTGCTATCATCATCTCTCAAAAGATCACCCTGGAGAACTTAAGTGGAGGAGCTATTACAGGGAAAGAAAGGAAGTATAATTAGACACTGGGCAGAAAGGCTATATTCTGAACAGGATCTTCTTCATCCAGTGTGTCTTTCCCCCCCCCCCTTTTCTTCTTTTTATTACTTTGGCTAGAATATTATAGTAGACCTAAACTACATTTCCTGAGGCTAGTGTCTTTAGACAAACACATTACTTTTCTGCAAGCATTACATTACACATTCCTACACATTCTAAAGCTCACCAGATGTGTTGAGTTTTGTTAAGTCTGAAGAAAGATTATTTAGCAGCTAACATTTTAATCATTAGGTGAAGTGTTTCTTCAGAATTTAGAAGCCAGTCAAGAGTGGAAGCAGCTCTGCAAGGGACAACTCATGAAGGAGTAGACATTGTTTTAAGATCACTTCACTCATTCCTATAATTAATTTTTAAAAAGTATTTTATTGAGCTGGGCATGGTGACACACATCTTTAATCCCAATACTCAGGAGGTAGAGGCAAGCGAGTCTCTGTGAGTTCGAGGCCAGCCTGGTCTACAGAACGAGTTCCAGGACAGCCAGGGTTTTTACACAGAGAAACCCTGTCTTAAAAAAAAAAAAATTACAAGCCGGGCAGTGGTGGCGCACGCCTTTAATCCCAGCACTTGGGAGGCAGAGCCAGGCGGATCTCTTTGAGTTCGAGGCCAGCCTGGGCTACCAAGTGAGTTCCAGGAAAGGCACAAAGCTACACAGAGAAACCCTGTCTCGAAAAACAAACAAACAAACAAAATTACTATCTTTCCTTTTATGGTTTATAAGTTTTGGGAAGGCAGAATTATCACCCTACAAGAGGTCCATGTTTTCATCCATGGAATATATGAGTATGTTTGGTTATGTACAAAGGGGAATTGAAGTAGATGGGAAGAAGGTTGCTAGGTGTCTTAGGGTTTCTACTGCTGTGATAAAACACTATGGCCAAAAGCAACTTGAGGAGGAAAGGGTTATTTCCCTTTTCAACTCTCAGATCACAGTCTATCACTGAGGGGGGTCAGAGCAGAAGCTAAAGACAAGAACTGAAGCAGAGTCACGAAGAAACGCTGCTTACTGGCTTGTTCAGCCTATTTTCTTTCTTTCTATTTTAATTAATTAATTAATTATTATTATTATTATTTTTTTTTTTTGTTTTTCGAGACAGAGTTTCTCTGTGTAGTTTTGGTGCCTGTTGTGGATCTTGCTCTGTAGACCAGGCTGGCCTCGAACTCGCAGAGATCTGCCCCGTCTCTGCCTCCTAGGTGCTAGGATTAAAGGCATGTGCCACTGCCACACGGCCAGCCTATTTTCTTAGGCAACTAGGACTACCAGCCCCCCTTCCATCCCATGGGAAGGATCCATCTCAATCATTAATCAAGTAAATGCACTATGGACTTGTCTACAGGCAAATCTTATACGGGCATTTTCTCAATTGATAGTCCCTCTTCTCAAATGACTCTAGCTATGTTAAGTTGACATAAAACCAACCAAGGCACCAGATCACCGTCCCATGTGTCGTCCACGTCCACCCCACCCCACCCCACCTCCGTTTAACAGTTCTGGCTGTCCTGGAACTTGATCTGTAGTCCAGGCTGGCTACACACTCTCTTTAAGTGGGGGGTCTTAGGCTTTATCCAGATGGGCCCAATATACTCACAAGGGTCTTTAAAAGTAGGTAAGAGAGCAGAGAGCAGGGCAGTGGTGGCTCACACCTTTAATCCCAGCACTCAGGAGGCAGAAACAGGCAGATTTCTGTGTGTTCAAGGACAGCCTAGTCTACAGATCAAGTTCCAGGACAGCCAGGGCTACACGGTGAAACTCTATCTCAAAAAAAAAAGTAAAAACAAAAAAAGTAGGTAAGGGAGACAGGAGAGCTGGCTTTAAAGATAAAGGGTCCCCTTCCCTTCATCTAGAAGGCACCAGTCCTGGAGCTCATGGGCTTCAGCTCACTCAACTTGGGCTGGGCTTCAATTCTGGCTTTCAGAGGAGTAAGAGAATAAACTCATGTTATCTGTTTGCTTGATCAGGGTCTTGTCATGTAACTCAAATTGTCACTTAACTCTCAATCTTGCATCCTCTGTCTCCTAAGTGCTGGGATTATACGTGTGTGATACATCTGACCTAAAAGTTGTACTTTTAAAGCATTAAATTTGAGGTGCTTTTTTGTTTGTTGTTGTTTTTTGAGACAAGTGTTTCTCTGTGTAGACCTGGCTGTCCTGGAACTCACTCTGTCCAGGTTGGCCTCAAACTCACAGAGATCCACCTACTTTTGCCTCCTGAGTGCTGGGATTAAAGGCGTGTGCCACTACCACCTGGCTTGATTTTTTTTTTTTTAACTTAGAAATAGTTTATTGGAGGCTTACCTTTTCAGAGGAGGAGTCCAGGACCATCATATATGACTCATTTGGATAAGCAGGGATAGTGTAAAACCATGACCAGGTGAGGTAAAAACCATGGTCTAGGGCTGGACATGCTGTGTGAACAACCTCTACCATGAATACACAAATAAGTTTGAAAGGCAATGTAATGTTTAATAAACTTTAGGCCTTTACTGGAGTTAGGTACAATCTTCCTAAACTTTGTCTCATTCACTCTCTGGATCCCTCCTGCTGTTCCCAGACTGTCTTCCGGCTCAGCAGAACAAGCTTTCCCAGGACATGCCAACCATTGGTTGGATATGAATGACTGGTAAATTTTTGTTTGTTTGTTTGTTTGTTTTTGAGACAAGGTTTCTCTGTGTAGCTTTGGAGCCTTTCCTGGAACTCACTCTGTAGCCCAGGCTGGCCTCAAAGTCACAGAGATCCACCTGCCTTTGCCACCCGAGTGCTGGGATTAAAGGCGTGCACCACTACCACTTGGCTTCGGTAATTTTTTTTTGTTGTTGTTGTTTAACAGTAGTAATAGAAATTATTTTAGGGGAGGTATCTTGAAATCATGCAGAACTTGTTTTACCTCAAACTTTCATTAATTTTCAAAACTATCCAGTGGATTTTGTCTGCCACAAAGTAATGGTTTTTTTTTCCATTTCCTATTATATTTAGTAATCAGAACTCTACTTATGAAGTATTTGAACCTACACAATCTCCTGTTCTGTGGGCATAATGAAACACTAATATCATGAGTTGGTGCTCACATCGACCAAGCTCTGACAGGTGGGGTTTTTTTGAGCTACTCTATTCCCTGTGAAGGGCTATCTGCTTTGGGAGTATTTCCTTAATTGCTGGGAACTCATTTAACATAGGCTTAGATCACTGAGGCTACTGCAACAAAAATAGCCATATAGGAGGTAACTTATAAATGACCCAAATTTATCACTCACAGTTCTGGAGGCTGGCAGTCCAAGATTAAGGCATGGTGTAATACATGAAGAGGACTGCTTCCTGTCTCAGACATGGCACCTATCACCTCCTCAAAGCCCTACTTTCTACTATCTTCTTAGGGAGTTAGGATTCAACATGTAAAAGGGGTGAGTGGGTCATGGACAAACATCAATACCAGCTGATAACACCCTTCATTCCCTCCACAGACAGGGAGGGCTCTGCTCAGATAAAGGTTGCCCACAGCAGGACTAATCTCAGGCCTTGGTGATCAGAGTCTGTGAGTCTGAGCAGGTGGGAGAAGCTGATTTTTACATCTGCTAGATCCTGCAGGGAGAGTTTACATGTATCTTTAACTAAGGTGGTAGTCTTTAACTACTCTTTTCAGCTTCCCTGAACAAATGCTCATGCTGGGCACCAGTTCATTCCACTTACCTACTGGTAGCAGCAGACATCAGCTCTTGCTGCTCATGCAGGCTTTGATTTCCATTCCACCTCTTCTCTAGACTTACCCTTTAACTTCATTAGCATTTATTTCTGCAATGACAAACTTGCATGTTTATCACATAATAACCAAAATAAACAGCATTGAAGATTTCCTCATTTCAGAATGAAAGCTCAATTCTCTGAAGACTGTAGGACAGACAGAACAGGGATCCTGAAACCTTTGACTGAAGTCTAGTGACCACATTCTGAGACCTTGGGAGAGCTAGCTCAGTGCTTAGAATTGGCTTTCTCAGCTAGTAGGCCTGTGGCTGGGAAAGTAAGGGTTTTACTGCCAAGACCACAATGTCTAACATGGTGCCCAGGCTCCACCAGGGCCAAGATAAACACAGCTTGTTGTCGCTAGGGCATAATGCTGCTACCTTTGAACCACACAAGAACTGCTTGTCTTTGGCTCTCAATTGCAAGAAACATAATAAATGTTGGCTGAGGGATTCTTATGTTCTGGAAAATCCAGGTATCTTAAATACTAGACCTTTCCCTACAAGTTAGAAAAATAAAAAAAATAAAAGAAGCAATTCTTGGGCAGCCAAGACACTCTATGAAACTTTTATGGCTTCAAGATACCTGAGACATTTAACTTTTTTTTTTTTTTTTGGTTTTTCGAGACAGGGTTTCTTTGTGTAGCTTTGCGCCTTTCCTGGATCTCGCTCTGTAGACCAGGCTGGCCTCGAATTCACAAAGATCTGCCTGCCTCTGCCTCCCGATTGCTGGGATTAAAGGCGTGCGCCACCACCTCCCGGTCAGACATTTAACTTTTATTAACTTTCATTTAAAATTTTAGAATAATGGGCCGGGCAAGATGACACACGCCTTTAATCTCAGAACTCCGAAGGCAGGCAGATCTCTAAGGGTTCCAAGTAAGCCTGGTCTACATAGAAGTCCCCGTTTGGACTATCCACTGCAATGTCGGTTGGTCAATCGCAAGAAAACACCGCTCCTCCATGAGCAGGTTGCGAAAGCAAATTCGCAAAGCCTTGAATTTCAAACAAGAAAACACGATTCTGCCCGAAATGGGTAAGAACGCCCACACTCAGTCGTCGCACTCGAATTCTACGGACGCGTCGGTCGCGGCTCCCTAGTGGAGGTGACACGCGAACTACAAACCAAACGCCAACCTGGACTTGAGCCACGGAACACCTAACCACGGAGCACAGAGGCAAGACACAAACGCACGCGCGCCAGGGCCCTTCGGGTACTATCTCACCACACAGTTCACTTCCGCGCCGGGCGCCAAATAAGTCTCCAAGCCCGCCCGACCCGTGCGTGCGCGGCCTTGGTGTCTGCGTCACTAGGAAGCGCGCGCCCGCGCCGCCGCCGCCGCCGCCGCCGCCGCCGAATCCCCAACAAGGAGCGAAGCCTGCGGCCGCCACCGCCACCACCCGCCGCCGCACCCGTCACAGCCGGGCGCCAGAGCAGGCCGGTGTGGGCCCAGGTAAGCGGCTTCGGCGTGCCCGCGCACCCCCGCGGCGAAGCTTCTCGCGCCGCTCACGCGCCGCCGTCCAGTCAGGGGTCCCTGCGGAGCGTCAGGACGTTACGGCGGGGGGAGGGGAGGTCGGGGGAGGGGCGGCGGGCGCGCGAGGGCGGCGGCGGCGTCAGGCGCGGCGGCGTCAGGCGGGCGGGCGGGCGGGCGCGGGCGCCTGGCGAGAGGGCTCGCGGAGGCGGCTGTGCTTTCGGCGTCCATCTTGGCTTCGCCGGAGGCAGGGTCGGAACACCAGTGAAAGCCAAGGCGGAAAGGGACAGTGGGGTGTGGGGTAGGCGGGAGTGGTGTTGCTTGGGATCCTTCGGTGGGCGCCAAAGGGATCGGGTCCCCGAGGGAGGGTGGGAAGACTGAGGAACGACTCATGGGTGGGAATTCGTACCGGTGTAGACCCTTTGATGGGACCTTTATTGATGGACCCTTGACTCGGAACAGAATACACAGAGACCCATGAGCATAATTGTAAGGGACTCATCGTCAGTGGAACCATGTATGTACTGTGGACCTGTTGGTGGGAACTGCATTGGGACCCATTTGTAGAACTATGTGGTCAGTGGGAACTATATTGATAAGAACTCCTCGGTAGGAATTGAATCTTATCGGTGGGAACCTAATCAGTTTGGCCCATTTTTAGCCATAATTGGGTACATCTTTAGCTACTATTTAGTTGATAACTTTTTTGCCGAACCGGTTCTCTTGCAGACATTTCAAATACAACAGTTTCAATCACATTATTCTTACTAAGTTAAAATTAAATGTACGACTGCCTGCTTAGCTTATTTTTTCATAGAAAGTATGCAAAACTTTTTGGGAAGACATCCTGGAGTACACATATACGTATATAGCATTTGGAATGCAAAGAACAAATACGTCTCTGTGTGTGTGTGTGTGTGTGTGTGTGTGTGTGTGTGAGAGAGAGAGAGAGAGAGAGAGAGAGAGAGAGAGAGAGAGAGAGAGAGAGAGAGAGAGAGAGATTGATTTTCTCTGTGTTGCCCTGCCTGTGCGGGAACTCCATTTGTAGACCAGTCTGGCCTCAAACTCTGCCTGCCTCTGCCTCCCAAGTGCTGGTTTAAAGGCGTGCACCACCACCACATAGACTCTTTATGACTCACCTGGAAAGGGAGGATATTTAGGTGTCCCTTCAGTGCTAGGAGACAAACTCACATGGATTGGGCCTGCCATATGGTGAAGTTTACTGGTCCGCTCCCTCACTCCATTCCTCCCTTTCCTTCCCTTCTCCCTTACTGCCTTTCTAGCTGGGAGGCTGCGGCAGGTGGATCTTGAGTTCAAGGCCAGCTTGGTTTACAGATCCAGTACCAAGACAGCCAGGGCTATACAGAGAAACCCTGTCTCAGACAAACCAACAAACAAAAAAAAACCTAGTACTGGAACTGATCTAGGATCTTTTATTTATTTTTGAGACAGGGTCTTTCTTTCTTTCTTTCTTTCTTTCTTTTTTTTTTTTTTTTTTTTTTTTTTTGGTTTTTCAAGACAGGGTTTCTCTGTGTAGCTTTGCACCTTTCCTGGAACTCACAGAGATCCACCTGCCTCCGCCTCCCAAGTGCTGGGATTAAAGGCGTGCGCCATCACCGCCCGGCTGAGAGACAGGGTCTTTCTGTGTCCTGGCTGTCCTGGAACTCACTATGTAGACCAGGCTGGCTGCCTCTGCCTTCTGAATGCTGGAATCAATGACATGCACCACTGTGCCCAGCTCCAGGATGGTCTTGATGTCTTGTTATAGCCATATCATCATTCCTCTTGCCTCAGCCAAGTGCTGGAATTATAGAATATATTATATATATTGTTTTGTGATAGGATCATGCTACTATGTAGATTTGGCTGACTTGAGACTTGCCTCCTGAGTGCTGGGATTATAGATGTGTGTCACCATGTCCTATTCAGTGCAATATTTTTTAGATGGAATTTTTAAGTGAATTATTTATTTATTTGTTTATTTTTATGTGCATTGGTGTTTTGCTTGCATTCATGTCTGTATGAGGGTGTCGGATCCTCTGGAATTGGAGTTACAGACAGTTGTGAGCAGCCATTGAACCTGGGAATTGAACCTGGGTCCTCTGGGAGAGCAGCCAGTGCTCTTAACCATTGAGCCATCTCTCCAGCCCCTCAATGCAATACTTCTTTTAAGTGAAATTTAAAACCTAATGGTGGTGGCACACACCTTAAAATCCCAGCACTTGGGAGGCAGATGCAGGTGGATCTCTGTGAGTTCGAGGCCATCCTGGTCTACAGAGCTAGTTTAGGACAGCCAAGGAAAGCTACACAGAGAACCCCTGTCTCAAAAAAACAACAAAAGAAAAAAATTTAAAATTTTTGTTGAGGCTTGTTTAAAGGTCTTTGCTTTGAAGACTAGCTCTCAAACACTACATTAGTGAAAAACTTTGTTTCAGAAATAGGAAGTCTGCCAATGTACATGGATCCCATGTAGCTTTTCTACCTGAGAAGCATTTGAAGATTGTCTTTACCGACCTGGATTGGCCTAACCTGGGGATGGGGATTTCCAGAAACTCTTTCATAGCTGGAAAAAGTTCACATGTGAGCCCCCTGCCTTGACTTAATGTACCTCATTCTGTTGGATAGCTTCCAGTTTATATTGGAGTGATAGTAAAAAGATTATACTTAAAGATGTTCTGAAATTTTTTCTCAGTGTTTGGGATGGAACTTATGGCCTCATTCAGGGCTTCACGAGTACTCTGACATTGAATTTTGAAAATATTTTTTCTGTTTTTTTGTTTTTAGTACTTCTTTTTCCTTCTCTTGTTCTTTTTAGTTTTGTTTTTCTCTCCATTGCTCATTTTCTATACCTTTTTAATCAAGAAAGAGAAGTACTGCCTTATCCATGGTTTCTAATTGTTAGTATCCTGTACTTAGATATATTCTGTTGGGGCTGAGGAAATGGCTCAGTGGGTAAAAGTGCTTACTCTGCAAATGTGAGAACATAAGTTCAAATCCCCAGAACTCACATAAAATCTGGACATGTAGCAGGAGTGTCTGTAATCCTAGCCCATTACAGGGCAATGGGAAATGGAGACAGGAGAATCCTGAGAAGCTCACAGGCTAGCTAGCCTAGAATATGAAGCTGTGAAAAACAAAAAGATCCTGTTTTGAAACAAAGTGGAAGTTGAGGCCAACACCTCTGACCTATGCACAAGCAATGTGGCACCCATGCTCCTGCATTTATATTCGCTGCTCTCCCCCAAACAAAACAAGATACATTCTACACATGTTCAATGTATTCTCTGTAGGAAAATCAATGTGTTTCCTTGTGGATTTGGCTTTGAATGATTTTCCTTCTTACTCTAACTCAACCAGATCCTCTATGGTGGGGCTCATTCTTAACCAGCTTGTGATTATTTTGGAAAGTGGCCCCTAGTTTCTTCTTGCTTCTTTTTCTTTGTGAATGTTTCCTTGCCACAAACCTTGCTTTTAGTCAGCCTACATTTCCTGGTTCTTTGGATCTTTGAGTCAAGGGTACTACAGGGACTAGAAGTTGTTGGTGTTTGGTAGCCCAGAAGTCCTAACCTTTACTTCCCTTTGGCCCTTGGAAATCCTCCAGAGACCCAGGTCCTACCCAGAACCAAGATCATTGATTGGAATGTTTGCGGGGAGGAAATAAACCAGGGGAATCTGAAAACTCTGCATTTCTCTCCCCAGCAGAAGTTCTAAAGAGCCTTCAAGTGCTGAGGATTGGAGCCAGGTGCAGTGGTCATGGTGGTGCACATCAGTAATTCCAGCACTCAGAAGGCTGAGGCAGAAGGGTCACAGATTTGAGGCTAATTTGAGTAACATAACAAGATCTCTCTCTAAAAAAAAGTGCTGGGGATATAAGGGTTGGATATATAATTTAACAAAGAGTTTGGGCTCTGTAAGGGGATGTGTTGTGACTGGCTGTTAGGTTAGATGGTTCTATCCCCAGAGGCTTAATTGTAGAGTCTGGAGTGTGGTTGTGGAGGTGGAGTCTGAGAACTGCTTCTGTCCTTGGACATACTTGCTGCTTGGTGAGTGCTAGTCATTAACAATTATTATGATAAAAATCAAGTTCTGATCTAGGCATGATAACTCACACACCTTTAATCCTTTAACTGGAGAAGCAGAGACAGGCAGATCTCTGAGAGTTCAAGGCCAGCTTGGTCTACATAGTGAGTTCCATCCAGATCAGCAAGGTCCAAATAGTGAGACCCTGTTTTAGAAAGAAAATTCTGAGGCCAGGGATCATCAGGCAAGTGCTCTTACTGTTAAGCCTGACAATGTGAGTTTGATTCCCCAGGACCCTCAACGTGGGAAGAGAAAATTAACTTCACCACGTTGTTCTCTGACATCCATGCTCTGTGACACAAGCATGTAATTTCACAAATAAATAATAAGCACATAAATAATTAAAAAACAAATTCTCAGCTGGTTGTGGTGGCTCATGCCTTTAATCCCAGCACTCAGGAGGCAGAGGCAGGTGGATCTCTGTGAGTTGGAGTTCAGCCCCATACAGAATGAGTTCCAGGACAGCCAGAGCTAAAACAGAAGAGAAACCTTGTCTCAAAATACAACCCCCACCCCCCCCAAAAAAAGACAGGATCTCCTGTGTCCTAGGCTGGCCTGGAACTTGCTTTTTCGGTTTCAATGACTTTGAGTTTCTGTTTCTTCTGATCTTTTTGCCTCCACTTCCCACCACACCCAGTTTTATGCTGTGCTAAGATGGAACTCAGGACTTTTCACAGGCTCCACCTAGAGTTTCATTTCTAGCCCATATTGAATTTTTCTATATATTTATTTCCCATCCTTGTGTCTTCATGAAAACATGTTTATTCCAATCTGTTACTCATTCTTGAAATTGGGTAGTTTGTTTTCTTTTTGTTCTTTATATATTCTAGTTGCAAATTCTTTATTAGAATCAAGATTTGTAAATTTTTTTTCAGTCTGTGTCCTGTATTTTTTACTACATTGTATTCTTCATTCATTTCTCTCTCTCTCTCTCTTTCTCTCTCTCTCTCTCTCTCTCTCTCTCTCTCTCTCTCTCTCTCTCTCTCGCACACACACACACACACACACACACATTTAAAACTAGTCAGTAGCTTAATTTTAAGGTAGTGTAGGCTTTATGGCAAATTTGAGAGGAAAGCATAAAATTCCCTGTGGTGTTTAATATCATCAACTTTACAGGATCTAGAATCACTGAAGAAACAAACCTCTGGAGGGAGTATCTAGCTTAGGTTGAGGTGGGAAGAACCACTCTAACTATGGGTATTTCATGGGTTGAGGACTTACACTAAATGAAAAGGAGAAAGGGATTAAAGCACCACCATTTTTCTCTACTTCCTGACTCAAATGCAGTGTGACCAGCTGCCTCATGTTCCTGTGGCCTTGACTTCCTTACCACTATGAACTGTATCATAGCAACAAGAAGTTGTCACAGTAACAATTCCCATATGCTTCTCTCCTTTCCCCAGCTTCTCTCACTGGGAAAGTCCACAGAATCTCTGCAGAGGCTGATAAGCCTATACTGACATATCATTCAGAGCCCACAGTTTATAGTAGGTTTCTTGTAGAACCTAACCCTAATTCTGATGACACATGACTAGATGGTCCACCCTTATAGTATTATGTAAAATAACTTCAATACTCAAGAGAGTCTGTATTCCACTGTTCATCATCCCCCCAACCCCCACCTCCCCACTCCAGAACTATTTTTTTCATAGTTTACCTTTTCCCTAATGTCAGAGAGGAAAATCCTACAGTGTATAGCTTCTTTTACTGAGTAATATGTATTTTTGTTTGTTTTATGTCTTTTAGCCCTAGCTTTCCCTAAAAGAATGTGGTACCATTGTAAGGAATAACAAAAAGATTACTATACAGAACCCTTCCCCACCTTTTTGTAACTAAAGCTATTCGGGTCCAGCCCCTCGATAGCCTTTACCCAGAGTTCCGGAAGAGACACTACCAGCGGCAGATTAATCTCAGGGGTTCACTAATAAATCTATGCACACAAATCTCTTTAGTCCATACACTTTATTCTTCTGAGTCAGTTCTCTCTCTACACAGCTTCTTTTATGCTGTCATAGTTAGCTGCTTTCTTGCCTGATTCTTTCTACCTCTTTCTGCTGTTCCCTCTAAATGCTATCTTAATTCTTTCATCTTAGTTCTGCCCCATCTTGGTCTTTCTCATCTCGTTCTTACCCACCTAGTTCTTCCCCCTCTGGCTCTTCCTCATCTTCCATCTCATCCTTCTAGTTCTCGTCCTATTTAGTCCCTCAAGTCTCTGAGGTTTACAATTATATACCCATGTAATAGCAATGCTCTGGCTAAGGCAAGATCACCAGGTTTGAATTCTTACAGAGTCATAAAGGCAGACAAGAGTTTCCCTTAGGCAGTGACTGTCAGGCTTTCTTTTACAACTCAAAAGGAGAGTGGTTAAGGGAGGAGGTCAACTAAGAGCTAAAATTGGTTAATATATCAGAAAAAGGGAATTTATGTGCTCAAACTACATTCCTAGAATAGGTTAGGTAAAATATTAGGAGTCTATAATGTTAGTATAAATACCACTAAGCCTATATAAGAAAGGGGATCTGAGACTAATTTGCACAAGAAACAAAGCTATGCACCTAACCTTTGCCTGTCTCCTAGGCCTAGGAGATAGGCGGTATCTCCATAAGGGTGTTTACCTTAATTTAGGGGACTCAGCGATTGGTCTGAAATGCTCTGTCCTGTCTGCCTTTGGCTTTGGATGTTAGAAAAGTATGTCAGATAAAAATACACTGTTAGAATTTCTTGGGGAAGGTATGAGAGCACACAAGAAATTCATAACAGGAAACAGCTGATATATTAAAAGCCAAATAACACTAAATACTCCCTGAGATTTGGCTTTTTCTCTGGAAGAATTCCTTAATTCTTCCAGGTGTAGCTTTACCATAGTCAGTGGAATTTTTACTACATCCCTGCAGCTCGTAGCACTTTTGGTAATAGTTCCCACCTTTTTCTTTTTCTTTTTCTTTTCTTTCTTTTTAAGGTTTTTTGAGACAGGGTTTCTCTGTATAACAGCCCTAGCTGTCCTTGTCCTGGAACTCACTTTGTAGACCAGGCTGGCCTCAAACTTAAGAGATCTGCCTACCTCTGCCTCCCAATTAATTGCTGGGGTTTAAGGCCTGTGCCACCATGCCCAGCTGTTCCACACCCTTTCAGTAGTAGTTCTCATATATCTATTTGCATACCAGACAGTGTTAGAATTTTTTGTTTCAGCTATAATACAAGTATAATTTTGTTTTGTTTTCCCTGAAACCAGGTCTCTTTCTGTTGCCCAGGTTCTTTTCACATTCCTGGGCTCAAGCAATCCTACTTTAGCTTGGACGGCAGGTACTTACCATTATTAGAGCCAGATTATTATGCGGGTTTTTTTTTTTTTCCTTTTTGAGACAGGGTCTTGTGTAACATAGGATGGCCTTGAATGCCCTATGTAGCTGAAGATTTCCTTAAACTTTTGATCTTTTTGCCTTTCTCTACCTCCTAAATGCCATGATTACAGGCATGTGCTACCACCATACCTGATTTATAAGGTGCTGGGGACTGAATCCAGGGCCTGTGCATTCTAGGCAAGTACTTTATAATCTCTGGCCCTTGTTATTCATATTTATTTGTTTGTTTATTTTTCAAATGTGTATGTGTGTGTGTCCCTCAATATCTGTGTTGAAGTCAGAGGACAACTTGGAGGAAGTCAGTTCTTCCCTCCCACCATGTAGGTCATAGGTATCCATCTCAGGTCACCAGTTTGGTGGCAGGTGCCTTTACCTGCTGAGCCCCTGGCTGACCTTGTTATACATACTTGGGTGGATAGCCAACCCACCCATCAGTTCTTCCTTCCTTTTTCCTATTTTTCTTTTTGAGACAGGATCTTATTTTTATAGCTCAGGCTGACCTAGATCTCATGGTGATCCCCTTGCCTTAGCCTTAGTGTTAAGAATGTTGGGATTACAGATGTAAGCCATCAAAATTGGTTGGCTAAGTCTTTGTGTAGTCTTGGCTAGCCTCAAACTCACAGAGATCAGATATTTTCTTTTCTTTTTTTTTTTTGTTTTTTTGCGACAGGGTTTCTCTGTGTAGCTTTGTGCCTTTCGCTCTGTAGCCCAGGCTGGCCTCAAACTCACAAAGATCCGCCTGCCTCTGCCTCCCAAGTGCTGGGATTAAAGGCGTGCGCCACCACCGCCCGACTCCAGATGTTTTCTTTAGCACACTAAAAATATTATTCTTTGTAGTATCTGGTAGCACTGGCCCAGCTACTCTGAAAGCTGAGGTAGGAAAATTGCAAGTTCAAAGGCAGCTTGGCCAACTTGGTGAGACATTGTCTCAAAAAATAAAAACAAGGAACTGGAGAGATGATTAAGATGGCTCAGTGGTTAAGAGCACTTGCTGCTTTTCCAAAGACCTGGGTTGGGCTCCCAGCAACCACATTGTAGCTCATGACCATTTGTAATTCCAGTTCCTGAGGATCTGATGCCCTCTTCTGGCCTCTGTGAGCACCAGGTACCCATATGATGTATATATACATACTTGCAAGCAAAATACAAACCTAAAATAAAAACAAATACATCCCCCCGGGCCCCCCCCCCCCACAGGGGTTCTCTGTGTAGCTTTGGAGCCTGTCCTGGGACTTGCTCTGTAGACCAGGCTGATGTGCCTCTGCCTCCTGAGTGCTGGGATTAAAGGCGTGCACCACCACCGCCTGGGCAGCCCTTCTTCTTTCCTAGTCTGGCTCTCCCACCCAGTCTCTTCCTGTCCAGCTATAGGCCAGTCAGTTCTTTATTAACCAGTGAGAGTAATACATATTCACAATGTACAGAAGGATTATTCCACAGCACTCCAGGACTTAAATAAAATAAAATAAAATAAAAAATTGTTCTTTACTTTGTAGTCCCTGTGGTTTCCTGTGAGAACTCAGTTAACATATGGTAAAGCATAGCTTTTGCCTGATATTTGGAGATTTTTCATTTTTTTTTTCCAGCTTGATTCTGACTGGGATATGCCTGCTGGAGGTTTGCCAAGCTTCTAGGATATGCATGTTTGTCATTAAATTTGGGGAACATTTTGCAATTTTTTTTCTTTTTTCTTCAAAGCAAGATTTTGATATGTCTCTCAGTTGGCCTTGAATTTTTGGCAACCCTTTTGCCTCTTCCTCCTGAGTGCTGAGGTTACTAGTGTGCAAATATGCACAACCATGTCTGGCTATGTTCAGCAAGTGTATCTTAAAAAATTTTTTTTTTCAGCTTAAAGCTTTTCTCTCTCTGCTGTAGGACTCCAGTGACACTCATTGTTTTTGCTGTACCTTTGTGAAGTTCAGTTCAGCCTGCTTTCCAGCCTGTTCCCTGATGCTCAGATTGGATAATTTCTGAGGCTCTGTCTTATGTTCCCTGTCTCCTTCTTCTGTTGTCTCCATGTTACCATGGAGCCCATTCAGTGTTGTTTTATTTTGTATTGATCTTTTTTTTTTTTTTTATTTATAATTTTTTTTGGTTTTTTCGAGACAGAGTTTCTCTGTGTAGCTTTGCGCCTTTCCTGGAACTCACTTGGTAGCCCAGGCTGGCCTCGAACTCAGAGATCCACCTGGCTCTGCCTCCCAAGTGCTGGGATTAAAGGCGTGCGCCACCACTGCCCGGCTTTGATCTTTTATTTTACACACACACACACACACACACACACACACACACACGCACGCACGCACACATTTTAAGATTGAACCCTGGGCCTTGAGCATGCTAAGTAAGCATTCTACACTCAAGTATCTACAGTCCTGTTTATTTTTTATTCTCAGACTTTTGATTGGTGGTAACTTCTATTTGGTGCCCAGACCTCTTCTCAGGCATATTTGGCTTACTATCTTGGAGGGTGGTACACTTAGTTGTCTACAAGTCTGTTGACTATAGGAATAAGTGTCTCTTGATTATTTTTCCCCTGAGAGTAACCAGGGTTTCTTAGCTTTTTGTATATTAAGCAGTTTATTTATTTATTTATTTATTTAGGGTTTTTTTTGAGATAGAGTTTCTCTGTGTAGTCCTGGCTCTCCTGGAACTTGCTCTGTAGAAAAGGCTGGCCTTGGACTTAGAGAGATCCACCTACCTCTGCCTCCTGAGTGCTGGCTTTATACACCCAACTGTCAATCAGTTTTGAATTACACATGTATACTTTTAATGTTATTGTATGAGGTTGGGTGTTGTTCAGTCTCACAGAGTGCGGAAACTTTTCCTGAAGTAGGGGCTGGACCTAGTTGGTCAGGCCAAGTAGTTTACTTTAAACTTCCTAAAAATTGCATCTATTTATTTATTTAGAGTGTGTGCTTGCATGTGTGTGTGTACACGTGCACATACATTTTATAATGCATGTGTGGGCATCAGAAGATAACTTGTATCAGTTCTCTCCTCCATAGATGGCTCTCCAGGATCAAATTTAGGTTGTCAATGTTGGCAAAAGGTGCTTTTACTCCCTGAGCCATCTGGTCAGCCCTGACTGAGACAGGATCTCACTCTGTAATCCATTCTGACCTCTATCTTGGGATCCTTTTTGCTTAGCTGCTGAAATCTGGTATTACAGGTGTGTGCCACCACACCTAGCCAAGGAGTACTTTACTCCACCATATTGTGCTCAGGTCCATTTTTAGAGTCTCTGCAATGATCCTGACACCCGCCCTGTGAATACTGTCCATGGCCCAGTCTGAAGCCTAAGTGTGATTGTCTTAGTTTTCTGTTGCTGTTGTTACTGTGATAAAATATCCTAACAAAAGCACAATTTAGCGGGCGGGCGCACACCTTTAATCCCAGCACTCGGGAGGCAGAGCCAGGTGGATCTCTGTGAGTTCGAGGCCAGCCTGGTCTATAGGGCGAGATCCAGGACAGGCACCAAAACTACACAGAGAAACCCTGTCTCGAAAAACAAAACAAGGCCAGGTGGTGGTGGCGCATGCCTTTAATCCCAGCACTCAGGAGGCAGAGGCAGGCGGATCTGTGAGTTCAAGGCCAGCCTGGTCTACAAAGCGAGTTCCAGGAAAGGCGCAAAGCTACTCAGGGAAACCCTGTCTCGAAAAACCAAAAACCAAAAACAAAAAAAAAACAAAACAAAACAAAACAAAAAAAACAAACCACAATTTAAGGGAGAAAGGATTTATTTCAGTTCACACAGCAGGAGCGAAGTGGCTAGTCACAAGGAAGACACAACGAATGCATGTGTGCTTCTTAGCTTCCTTTCTCTACTTATATAGTACAGGATTCCCTGCCCAGGGAATAGTCCCATCTATAATTAAGATGGGTCTTCTAATATCAATTAAGGTAATCAAGATAATTCCCCATTAGGCATGGACAGAGGCTCATCTTTCAGGTGATTATAGAGTCTATCAAGTTGAAAGTTAACATTAACTATTACAGCAGTCTGCCCTGTAGGTCAGTACTCAAAGCCGTTAGTTTTGCCATGTAGGCTTAGGTCCATACATATAACATCTCAGGATAGCCCACACATTCTTGTGTAGCTATATAGGCCTGTCTGTATGTCCTTCTTGTCTATACCATGTCCCATTCTAACTCCTAACTTTAGGGCCTCTTTTTTGTCCTCTGGCTAGAAGTCCATGCTGTGCTTGCCCCAACATTTCATGACTGGGTCCATCCCGGGCCTGGCATAGAGCTTGGGGTATGAGACAATACAATCTCTAGGCTCTTGAGATACAGTTGTCTAGTGAGGAAGACATTCCTTCTAGATTTTTTTTTTTTTTTTTTTTGTCCAGAGCTGAGGACCGAACCCAGGGCCTTGCGCTTGCTAGGCAAGCGCTCTACCATTGAGCTAAATCCCCAACCCAATTTTGTGCTTTTGAAGCTACTACCACCATCATAGAGTTAGAGCTTGAGTTTGCCTAAGGCAGGGCCAGCAAAGACAGAAACTACTACTACTACTACTACTACTACTACTACTACTACTACTACTAAAACCAGGACATTTTCCCCTCTCTGTGTCATGCGGATTTCACTACACTTTCCTAAGGTCAGGTGCTTCTTATCTATACTTGAACTCAGACCACTTTTGAGTTCAGCCAGGAGATACAGAGGGAAAAGTAGTAATTTGGAAGCCTTCCTTCAGGAAAATCACCCAGAGTCTGTATTCCTTCCATATCCTGCTGCTTGCAGCCTCTGAGCTTCCATGTTCACATGGATTGAGTGGAGAAGTGTGACCCATCTATTTAGGAGGAAAGATTGCGTTTATCCATGGCACCTACCAATCCAGAGCCCCAGAGGGCTCCTGCATTACTGCCATTTTGTAGATGTAACCAACCGTCTTATTAAATAAGAAACACAGAGCCGATTCAGAGAAGAAAGCCAAGAGGTCAGAACTAAGAGCCTTACCCTTCCTGCTTCAGCGATCCTGCTTCAGCCAAGAGAGCTCTCTGAAAGGAGCTACTTCCTGTGTGTATGTCTTTATATAGTCTAGCTGTTCTGCCTTCACATTGGTTGTAAACACAAACACGTGACTGCCTCGTCACTGCCTGTATGTACCGCCCTCCAGGTCCTTAAAGGCGTGCGCCACCGCTGCCATGCACTTGCTATGGCTCTAATAGCTCTGACCCCCAGGCAACTTTATTTATTAACATACAATTAAAATCACATTTCAGTATAAGTAAAATACCACCACATTTCCCCTTTTCTATTTTAATAAAAAGGAAAAAAAGGTTATAACTAGCAAAAGAAAAACTATATACAAAAGTACAATAACTATATACAATATATACAAGTAATAAATGTCTAAACAATGTCTAGTCCATTTGTATTTGACAAATTCAGAGAAAATAATTTCATTATCTATCCTATTTTGTTAAGTCCAAAATGTATCTAATTCACTTTCTATCCTAATTAATCTTCAACTATAACTAACTAACCTTCAACTCCCTCAGAGACCCAAGAAGGAAATAATATTAGCTAACAAAAATAAAAACAGGAAGTGCATGCAAGCAACTTCCAAAAAATTTGTGAGTTGACAGAAACAGCCAGCTGCCTGGACAGTCACCTGAGGTTTCTCCGCAGCGCTGGGGCATCATCTTCAGCCTATAGGCTTAGCATATCTGACAGACTCATTTGTGAAGTAGGATGTACACAAGGTCAACAGTTCAACCTCACATTGGGTGAGAGCAGTCCATGTACCAGAAACACCTGAATTCCACTAGTGTCATGTCATGATTCAGGATTTTAAATTCTGGAAATTGTTGATGGTTTTTTAATTCAGCTGTCCATTCTTCTTGACAGAGAACAGTAGGTGGGGACTTGGAGGAAAGTCTTAGGTGATATTGAAGACCATCAATTGCTATGTACTATGTTAGCAATTTTTTTTTTGGTGCTGGAGATGCAACCCAGGCCTTGCACATACTCGACAGTGCTCTATTAAGCTACACCTCAGCCCTCAACTATTCTGTTGTTCCAGTATGGAAACTACCCTATAACCTGTGCCCTGCTTTGTTTGCTCTAGGATTTGAGACCCTGGAGGAGTGACACTGCTTACCTCAGGCATCTTCTTCCACTAAGCCATGGCAACCCCAGATGTGAGCGTCCACATGGAAGAGGTGGTGGTTGTGACAACTCCAGACACTGCAGTTGATGGCAGTGGTGTGGAGGAAGTGAAGACAGTGCTTGTAACAACAAATCTAGCTCCTCATGGGTAAGAACTTAACCTTGGTCCTGCCATGTTATGGTGGCACAGCTTGGTATGCCAGGTGTAGGGATGAGCATCAAGATTTCTGTACATACAAGATTCTAAGACTGGACCCAGGTGAAGTACAAAGTGTGTCAAGAAAGAGGATCACAGAGGCTCTAGGGTGGTATTTCAGCTCATCATTGCAGTGTGGTTCTAAATCTCTTGATGATATCTCTTGATCAATGAAACAGTGAGAACTGAATATTTTCTTTATCATCTCCTGTTCTAGAGGTCAGAATTGAGAATTAGTTGGTTAAAAAGTCATACTTGACCAAACTCTTGTCTTTCTTTTGCCTCTTTTTTTTTAAAGATTTATTTATTTATTATGTATACAGCATGTATGACTTCAGGCCAGAAGAGGGCACCAGATCTCATTACAGGTGGTTGTGAGCCACCATGTGGTTGCTGGGAATTGAACTCAGGACCTCTGGAAGAGCAGCCAGTGCTCTTAACCTCTGAGCCATCTCTCCAGCCCTCTTTTGCCTCTTATATAGGAGGAGGGCAGCAGTCAGGGGCTGTGGGACTTTTTGTTCTTTCTCCCCTGAGAGACTTGGTCTCTGGGCTTTTGGCCTGTCTTTGGTGCATCTTGTGTGTAGTATTGTCATACTGAACTTGACTTTTCCTGGAGCCTAGGTGAGCTTTTGGCTCACTAACAACATGTTGACAGTGAATTTTTAAGAAAAAGTTTGTAAACCAATCCTTGCGGCCCTCTCTATTGAGGAGACTGTGTCTTTTCATATGCATGCCTTGCTGTCAGCTGCAGAGTAGGAATCTGGGCTCTGTTTGGGAGGTCTGACATTGCCTTCCTCCTCAGGGAAAAAACTGAAGCTGGTATGCCTAGCTGTGCAGGGCTGGCTTTGGGTGGTTGTGAGTTGAATTATGTATGATCCTTCCTGCTTTGTGGACATAGTACAAGACCTTAGTAAAGTAGGACCTCCAATAGCATTTTCCACTGAGTCTCCTTTTCTTTCTTTTCTTTTTTTTTAATGTTGGTTTGGTTTGGTTTTTCGAGACATGGTTTCTCTTTGTAGCCCTGGCTGTCTTAGAACTCACAGAGATCCTCCTGCCTCTGCCTCCCGAGTGCTGCGATTAAAGGTGTATGCCACCACCGCCTTTTTAAGACAGGTTCTTTATATAGCCCTGGCTGTTCTGGAACTCACTGTGTAAATCAGGTTGGCCTCAAACTCATAGTGATCTACTTGCCTCTGCCTCCCATGTGCTGGAATTAAAGTGCTGCCACACCCAGCTTACTGATTCTCCTTGATTCACATCAGTGTCTTGATACATGGATTAGATGTTTCCTGTGAATGTATTTTAGGTATACTGTGTTTTCTGACACCTCCCATAGACCTTTTCATAAAGCCATATCCAAAAGCCATTGACCTTATCCAAAAGCCATACCCACCTTTTCCCTTAGATTTGGGATAACCTGTGATAGTGTGACTGAAGTGACACTGGATTAGAGAAGGCCATTTAGCGTCTGCTTTCTGCCCTAGGGTCTCTGTTAGGAGTTCAACTGCCATACTTTATAGCTCTGGTATCACCCAGGATTTTAGGGGGAGATGAGGAGAGCCATACTCATGATAGTCTTCCCAGCTGAAGCCCAGCATTGTGGTGGACCACTACTGTACAGTTTCAGTCCCACGTCAAAGACCCTTCAATATTACATCCCCTCCCCCAATCTCTTTCTTTTGACAGGGTCTCTTTCTGTAATCTATCCTGGAATTCACTATGTAGCCCACTCTAGCCTGGAATGAAAGGGGATCCTCTTGTCTCACCTCCTGACTAATGGAAAGCAGACATCACCACGCACAGCTGGGTATTACTGTCTTCTTGGCTATTTTCATGTAGTTGTGGGTTTAGAGTTATCCTTTGTGGGAATTTTGCCATCTTGTAAGAGAGATCAACTTCTGGGGCTATCCTAGATATGAAGATGTTGGCAAGCATAGTTCTGTAGCATCTGGGTGTCCACATTTGCTACTTTTGTCTTCATTAGAAAGGTGATTTCTGGAGGTCACCTTTGCTGTATCAACACTGAGCAGCTTTCCTAGGATGCCAAGAGTCTGCATATACCAAAGACTTAAAATAATTGTTTAACAGTAGTGAGAATTAGCAAGAGTATAATTGGTCAGTTCTTTGTTTGCCCTGTTTACTAGTATGTTAGTTTCTTTTGCTGAGTAAGAAACTACCACATGCTGGATGTGGTGGCTCACGCCTACAATCCTATTGCTCAGGAGACTAAGGTAGAAGAGTCATGAGTTCCAGGCCAGTGTAGGCTATGTAGTAGTGGGGAAGATGTGAACAAGAGAGGAAGGGAGAGAAACCATCTCAAAATTCAGGGGTTTAATATGTAAATTTTTATTATTTCTTCTAATTCTTTCATTTGGCTTTAGCTTTATGATTTAGGCTGTAGTTGGTTGTTTTCACTCTTTACGGGGCCTGCCACCCAAATAAACATACACAGTCTTATTCTTATTTATGAATGCCCAGCCTTCGAGACAGGGTTTCTCTGTGTAGCTTTGTGCCTTTCCTGGAACTTACTCTGTAGCCAGGCTGGCCTCGAACTCACAGAGATCTGCCTGCTTCTGCCTCCCGAGTGCTGGGATTAAAGGTGTGCACCACCACTGCCTGGCTAATGCCCAGCCTTTTTAGCTTGGTTTGTTTCTAGCCAGCTTTTCTTTCACTTTTCTTTTTTTTTTTTGGTTTTTCGAGACAGAGTTTCTCTGTACCTTTGGAGCCTGTCCTGGAACTTACTCTGTAGACCAGGCTGGCTCACAGAGATCCACCTGTCTCTGCCTCCCAAGTGCTCAGATTAAAGGCATGTGCCACCACCGCCTGGCATGGCCAGCTTTTAACTAATTGTCCCCATCTACCTTTTGCCTCTGGGCTTTTTCCTATTCTTACTTCTATATATCTTACTTTCACTCTTACTCGGTGGCTGGCTGGCTGGCTGGGTAGCTGGCCCCTAGCATCCTCCTCTCCTTGTTCTCTTGCTCCTTGATCTCTTCCTCCCAGATTTCTCCCTCTATTTATTCTCTTTGCTTCCCAGCCCTGCCTATCCTTTCTCCTGCTTCACTATTGGCCATTCAGGTCTTTATTAGACCATCAGGTGTTTTAGACAGGCACAGTAACACAGCTTCACAGAGTTAAACAAATGCAACATAAAAGAATGCAACACATCTTTGCATCATTAAACAAATGGCCCACAGCATAAACAAATGTAACACATCTTAAAATAATATTCTACAATATTAGCCTGCTTGTTTGACACTGTCATGTGTTGTGGTGGGTTGGCTGGTCAAGATGGCTTCAGTCATGTCTCATTGACAGGCTATTTTGATAGCTGTAGTGAGGGCATCCCTATGTCTGCCAGCCTCTCTAAATCTTCCAACTAGTTGGCCTGGACTTTCCTTGATGATCTCATGCCTTATGTGTTCTCATTTCCCAACAACTAGAGCAAATTATATAACCATTTACTAGCTCTTAGTCCCACCTAGGTGGACCAAGACTACTTCAGGATCAGAAAAGTTGTAGATCATTAGTTTTATTGTTACAGTGACAAAATACCTGACATAAACAGCTCAATCGAGGAAGGATGTACCTTGGCTCATGGTTTTCAGAGGGTTCAGTGAGTACATCAAGGTGGTGGGAATATGTAGAGGAAGAGGCAGTTTGCCTCATGGGAGATAAGAGGGTGAGAAAGGGAAACATGAAGGCAAGGTAGGGAGACAGGAAGGGACCAGGGACAAAATATTCCCAAGGACTTTCCTCCAGTAACCTACTTTTTTCATGTAGTTCCCACCTCCCAAAATAGTATTACCAGTTAAGCCATCCCCAACACATTAACATTTTAATGGGACACTTGATATCCAATATTTACAAAGATACCATGGCTGCCTCTACAATCTGACATTATCTCCTTGACAGTTAATTCCTCCACACCCCAAAGGTCCCTCAACGTCATATCCAGCTATGGCACCAGGCCTCAAGTCTTGGCTTCATAGGTAAATTTAAATGCCTTTTGATCATAAGCCTGAGAATTAAAAACAAAATTACTCCCTGTCTTAAAGTTTTATTGCTGTGATGAAACACCATAACCGAAACCAACATGGGGAGGAGTAGGTTTTTTTGTTGTTGTTGTTTGTTTTTTTTTTCTGAGATGGGGTTTCTCTATAAAACAGCCCTGGCTGTCCTGGAACTATCTCTGTAGACCAGGGTGGCCTCGAACTCACAGAAATCTGCCTGCCTCTGCCTCCCGAGTGCTGAGATTAAAGGTGCATGCTACTACCACCCAGCTAGGAGGAAGGGTTTTATTTCATGTTCTACATTATAGTTCATCATCCAGAGAGAAATCAAGGCAGGAACTCAAGGTAGAAACCTGGAGTCAGGAACTGATGTAGAGGCCATGGAAAAGTGAGGCTTACTGGTTTGCTTCCTCATGGCTTGTTCAGCCTGCCTTCTTTTATAGCATCTAGGACTACCAGTCTAGGGGTAGCACTGCCTACAGTGAGCTGGGCCCTCCCACATAATTTACCAATGAAGAAAATGTACCACAGGCTTTCCCACAGGGAATATTTTCTTAATTGAATATATCTTCTTCCCAAATAGCTCTTGGTTCTGTCAAGTTGACATAAAATTAGCTTGCACACTTCCCCTCTGTTTACTTAGCATACAGAGGGAAGAGCCAGGGGAGCAGGCCTGTTTCAAGGCCATGTGATGAATTCTTTTAGGTGGGCATCTGTCTGCTTTTCTGGGTAGGTCCTGAAGGTTGTTGGAGCTTTTGGCCAGGTACTGCCTTGAATCTTGGAGAGCAAAGTAGAAGTCCTCATAGGCACACACTGTTTTGGTGCCCTAAAGCTTTGACAGTTGGAGATATGAAATCGTTCAGTCCCTGTAGTCTCTATAAGTTCTACAGATATTCCTCATGAGATTCAAACATTAATCAGGTTTCCACCTTCTAAATTGCCTAGAGACAGATTTCTTTCCTCTGCCATGAGGTCCAGTAGTTGCAGTGTCCCCTTTTATTCAAGCCTCTGCTGATGGTTCTATACTATTTTTTTTTTTATTTTTTAAAAATTTTATTTCATGTGCATTGGTGTGAGGGTGTCAGATCTCCTGGGACTGGAGTTACAGACAGGTGTGAGCTGCTATGTGGTTGCTGAGAATTGATCCCAGATCCTCTGAAAGAACATCCAGTGCTCTTAACCACCGAGCCATCTCTCCAGTCCTGGTTCTATACTATTTAGGGAGAAAATGCAGTTCCACTCTGCTATCATTACTGTCTTAGCTATAGAAATTATATGACAGACCATCACAGAACATAAGGGACTAGATAACCAGTGCTTTTTGCTTTCTTGGTATGTTGAGTTTCCTTTGTGTGGCCTCTCTATACCTAGAACACAGGTTCTTCATGTGACTGTCACCATCAAGGTACCTACCTGAGTGTCTTCATAGTGGAAGGTTCTAATAGCTGAGTTGGGAACTATAGACTCTTCTCTATCCCATTAGTAAGCTGATCAAAGTTTGCCTGAGTTAAGTGGGAGAATAATAAATGACTCATTTGATGGGAAAACTATGAAGGATCAGAAAGACTCTTCCATCGGTGGCCTTAGTACCAGGGTGCTAGCATGTTGACCCGGTGGTCAGTCCTTTCTGCAGTACAGGAAAGGCTGTGAATTCCTCCTTTGGAAGAGCCCATATAGCCCCTAAAGTAGATCTATCCTGAAGGTTGGAGAACTTTCCATTTTTGATAGGGAACAGTTTCCATTATCCTGCTAATTGGAAATTGAGACTTAACTCTTTTTTTATAATTAATTTATTTTTATTTTATGTGCATTGTGTTTTGCAATGGATGTCGGGTCCCCTGGAATTGGAATTATAGACAGTTGTGAGCTGCCATGTGGGTGCTGGGAATTGAACTTGAGTCCCTTGGAAGAACAGTCAGTACTCTTAACCATTGAGCCATCTCTCCAGCCCTGAGACTTAACTCTTAATGTGTGGGGGGGAAAAAAAAAGTGAAGGAGAGGCTAGTTAATTTCTTTGTGGGAAATGATTTCTTTCCTGATTTGGGAAGACCTGGGGAGTATTCTTTACTCAGAAAGCCTGACAGAATTATTCCTGCTCACCACCATTCTGTGGCAAAGTCTGCCTACTGCAGAGAAGAAAGCAGCTTTTAATAGAAAGCCAGGAGTTCATATGTTTAGGGAAAGTATACCTTTTTTATGTGATATGAATAGAAATGCCAATTTGTTAGCATCTTTGCTGAGAGTTGGAGACATAGTTTTACAGGTTGTGCTGCTGAGGGACTGTACTACATCCATGGAGATACTTCTCCCTCAGTCTTCACTTTGATTTCCTCAGCTGTCTACATTGAATGCTGGCCCTTGGTTTGCTAATGTCCTTGTAAGTCAGGAGCTGTAGTCTCTGCTAATGGCACAGCTAGGGGTTTCGGGTCTCTTTTCCCCACTCCTGACTTCCTTCCTTGGAAGAATTTGTTTTGGACAGGGTGTACATTCTGGTTCTGTCATTGTCCTCTGCTTTGTCCAAAGTTCTGGCTGAGGAGGATAGCTTCCTTTCCAAGTTCTTGCAGACTTTTTGGAGTCCGGGTGGTTTCCATTTAATATTACTATTCATATCAGAGTCATTCTTTGTTGTTGTTTTTGGGGCAGGGTCTCTCTGAATCAGAGACTCTCAACCTGTGGGTCATGACCCCTTTTGGGGTTGATTGACCCTTTCACAGGGGTTGCATTATCAGATATCCTGTATATCAGATAGTTACAATTCATAAAAGTAGTAAAATTACAGTAATGAAATAGCAATGAAAATAATTTTGTGGTTGGAGGTCACCACAACATGAGGAATTATATTAAAGGGTCTCAGCATTAGGAAGGTTGAGAACCACTGCTTTAAATGGTCCTGGCTGGCCTAGAACTTTCTATGATGATCAGGCCTGCCTCTGCCTCCTGAATGCTGAGACTAATGGTATGCACCATGGCTGGTTCAGAGTCATTCTTAATGTCTCAAAAGGCAGATTCCAAGCCAGGAGGTTTACCTTAAAAATCTGTACAGATAGCCGGGTGGTGGTGGTGCATGCCTTTAATCCCGGCACTTGGGAGGCAAAAGCAGGCAGATCTCTGTGATTTCGAGGCCAGTCTGGTCTACAGAGTGAGTTCCAGTACAACAGCCAGGGCTACACAAAGAAGCCCTGTTTTGAAAAACCAAAAAAAAAAAAAAAAAAACCCAAACCAAAACAAAAAACAAAAAAACAAAAAAAAACCCCCAAAAAGCGGATTCCAAGTTTTTTTTTTTTTTTTTTTTTTCCCCCGAGACAGGGTTTCTCTGTGTAGCTTTGCGCCTTTCCTGGGACTCACTTGGTAGCCCAGGCTGGCCTCGAACTCACAGAGATCTGCCTGGCTCTGCCTCCCGAGTGCTGGGATTAAAGGCATGCACCACCACCACCACCACCCGGCTTGTTGTTTGTTTTTAATTTATTGTGTGTGCCATGGTGTTTGTAGAACTCAGAGAGCAACTTTGAGTAGTTGGTTCTCCCTCACACTTTTACATGGGTTCTGGAGAGTGAACTCAGGTCATCAAGCTTGCATAGCAAGTGCGTTTACTGGCTGCATGATCTAACCAACACAAGATTTTAATTTTATTTATTTATTTTAGGACAGAATATGGTGATATATGCCTTTAATCCCAGCACTTGGGAGACTGAAGAAGGTGGATCTCTGAGTTCAAGGCCAGCCAAGGCTACATAGTGAGACCCTATCTCAGAACAAAACAAAACAAAGAGACAGATTTTTTACATTTTTGTTGTGTGTGTAAATGTCTTTCACTTGCATGTACTCAAGTGTACCATGCTTATGCAGTGCTTATAAAGGTCAGAAGAGGGCATTGGGGCCCCTGGAACTGGAGTTACAGGTAGTTGTGAACCACCATATGGATACTGGAATGAACAAGGGTCCTCTGTAAAAGCAGTAAGTATTCTTTTATTTTTTTTTTGCTTTTTCCAGATAGGGTTTCTCTATAGTTTTGGTTCCTGTCCTGGATCTCTCTGTGTAGACCAGGCTGGCCTCAAACTCACAGAGATCCCCCTGGCTCTGCTTCTTGAGTGTTGGGATTAAAGGAGTGCGCCACTGCTGCCCAGCTGCAGCAAGTATTCTTAACCAGTGAGCCATCTCTCTAGCTCCTAATTTTATTTATTTGTATTTTAAATTTTGGAGAAAATTTGAGGGAAGGTCTTGCTATGTGGTCCTAACTGGCCTGGAAAGAGCTAAGTAGACCAGGCTTGTCTGGAACTTGTAGCGATTCCCCAGTTTCTGCTCTTGAGTGTTGAAATGGTAAGTATATGTTTTGTGTATGTGTGTGTGTAAACCCATGTGCGCAGATATAGAAGTCAGAGGACTAAGTTCTGAGGATTAATCTGAGGTGGTCAGGTTTGGCAATAAGTGCTTTTACCTACTGAGCTGTCTCATTGGCCCTGCTTCTGTTTTTGTTTGTTTATTTTGAAATAGGATCTCTTATAGCCCAGGCTGGCCTCAAGCTTACTGTATTTCTAAGGATGATCTTGAACTTTCGATTATTCTGCCCTCTGGTAATACAGGCATGTACCACCATGCCCAGTGTTATGTGTTACTGGGGAATCACATGCTAGGTAGGCACTCTACCAGCTGAGATGCATCCCATCCCCAAGTATTTTTATTTTTAAGCCAAAAGTATCCCTCTTTTTTTTTTGTGATTCTGGATTTTGTATATAAGAAAAACCTTTACCATTTTATAACTACTACTACTAATCCTCTTCTTTTAAAAAATTTCAATACTATAGGGTTTCACCTTTGCCTTTGCTTTTGGTTTGCTCATAATTTTATTTTGGTATAAGATAAGGGTTGCTTGGGGGCTAGAGAGATGGCTCAGAGGTTAAGAGCACTGACTGCTCTTCCAGAGGTCCTGAGTTCAATTCCCAGCACCCACATGGTGGCTTACATCCATTTATAATGAGATCTGGTACCCTCTTCTGTATACATAATAAATAAATAAATTTTAAAAAAAAGATAAGGTTGGTCAATTTTTTTCCTCTTTCAAAAATTTTGTATATTTTGAGTATATGGCTCAGTAGAACATTTGCCTAGCATGCTTGGGGGCCTGAGTTTGCGCTCTAAAACTGTATAAAAGGTGTATTTTTTAGCAACTTTGTATAACAGTATAAAATTATTATATTGGAAATAGAAAACTTTATTAAATAAAGAAATAATGCTTTTGAGTTCCCACATGAGTGTTTGTTGCTTTTATAAATTCCTCACATTGGCTTTGCTTGTCCATGCCATTCTTGGCACTGATGGAAGGCAAAAATGGAACAGAGAATGCAAGCTACATGTTCTCCTGAGGGTGGCATAAGCACTTGTCTGTGCATTCTTCTCTGACTGCATAGCCACCACAATTTCTGAATAAAGATAGCAAAGTATAATTGGTTTGTTAGCAATGAGATTCATCCTTCCACACTCTAGGTATGCCAGGGGCTGCAAAATGTGCACTTGCTGATTCTGATGTTCTTTTTCTCTGTCTACCAGGGGTGAATTGACGGAAGATAACATGGAAACAGAAAATGCAGCAGCTGCAGCTGCTGCAGCCTTTACAGCCTCCTCACAGCTCAAGGAAGCCGTGTTAGGTAGGAAACCCTATTGACTGGGAAGCAGCATTAGGTGGGAAGCCTGCCTTCTGCCTACTCTGTTGGTTTTGAGGACAGGACAGTCCCACAATTGAGGTAACAGCAAGGGCTAAGTAGGCCCTTGTTTGGGCTGTTCCCCAGCATATAAGAGACCAGATCCCAGGTCTTCTTAAGAGGGAGGGGCACATTGTATCTTAAATGAGAACGACTTCTACCAGCCACTGGTGGGAAAAGAAAGAAGAGTCATCTCAAATTTTGCAGCTTTCTCCTCTTTTGTATTTTGTTGTCTTGCCACTGTCTCCCCCTGTTTCCTTTGTCTATAGTGAATGATTGTAGGTGTTCATTTATTATCTATGCGGCCTTGTGTCAGTCAGATTAAAGAGTTGGGATGCCTAAGACATGTTTCCCTAGCAGTGTTTCAACTATGGCTTGATTTTGTCTTCTAACATTGCTCTTCAATTGGCCATTGTTTAATGAGCTTATATTAATATTGTGGTTAATAGTTACTGATAAATAGTCTTTTTTGTTGATTCATCTGAAATTCTCCATGGGCTTGATGGGAACCTTGCTTCTGGGCTCTGTTTCAGGCCTTCTTGGGTCTCAATTTGGTTTCAGACTGGCAGCTGCTTTCCACATTTGCAAGAAGTGCTTTGGAAAGTTTGTAACTGATTTTCTCTTTCTACTTTTTCTTGTCCATGTGTCTGTGAGAAGTGAAGATGGCTGAAGAGGGGGAGAACTTAGAGGCTGAAATTGTGTACCCCATCACTTGCGGAGACAGCAGAGCTAACCTCATTTGGAGGAAGTTTGTGTGCCCTGGCATCAATGTGAAATGTGTTCAGGTGAGGGTCAGGTGAGGCGCACACCTTTACCTGCACTTCCTCCTGCTTGGGTGTTGGGGGTGGCAGTGTCCTATGCAGGACACTCCTCTGGAAGCTGAGTCTCATGGGCCTGGGGAGACAGAGGAGGCACAGCAGATAACCTCTAGGAATGATGAATACAGTAAGAAAAAGCCTCCAGCAAGAGTAATTTAATTTCTGCTGAGGTGAAGCAACAGAGACAGGTTGGTGAGAAGACATACCTAATTTGAAGGAGGATAAGTTTATGGCAGTTCATTTCAAGTTGTTTTTCTTATTTATATTAAGTACACTTACTTCTGTTAGGTATATGGTGGAAGCTATGGCCTCTGAGTTGCAAATGGCTTTGTTTGACAGACTGAGGTATGCCCTGAAGAGACCTCATTTAGTAGCTAGGGGATATTGAGTGGGAAAGGTATTCTATTTCTGGCACCATGGTAGGTTAGTACCTAAACTCATTTTGTATTGAAACAGCCCAAAATTCACACTAAGGTATATTCATAAAGCTGGTTTGAATTTTTTAATTTATTCTGTTTTATATATGAGTGTTTTGCTTGCATGTATGTATGTGCACCACATGCATGCCTGGTGACTGAGGAGGCCAGAAGAGGACATCAAATCCCCTGCAACTGGAGTTATGAATGATTGTGATCTACCATGTGGGTGCTGTGAATTAAATTTAGGTCCTCTGCAAGAAAACAAGTAAAAGTCATTAGTCCCAGGGTCAAAGTGTGGTATAGTGCCCAGACAGAATGATGAGTCTTGCTCTTGCCCAAGATATGAGTTATCTAAGTTTTGCCTGCTGTAGACAAAAAGGTAAAACCTGGGGTTCTTCATAGCATGTGTTTAGAGAGGGGCTGGTCTCTAAAATTGATACTGATGAGAGTCCTGACATCAGCCCACCTCTGCCCATCCTGAGCAGAATGCTGGCACTCCCAGTTTAAGCAATGAGAATAGAAGCTTGCTCTCTAGAACACTGACCTGTGACAGTATGGTTAAAACCTCCATCAGAGGATAGCTTGGTTTTAAGTAATTTCTAGGCTGACTTCTCCCACAATTTGACAGAAATAGTTGAAAAATCCTTTTTGAAGAAATCCATTTACCTTATGTAATTTCTACAAAATTCTAAGTCAGGAAGGGGTAGGGAGTACCTCACAGAAAAAGAAAACCAAAGCACTGGATACAAGGGAGCAAGGTGATGAGCATGTGCAGAAACATTGGGCAACAGAATCAGCTCATCACTAGGATTCCAGACATGAACCACTGTACCGGGATTTTTATGTTGGTGCTGGGGATCCAAACAGATCCTTTATGTTTATGCAGGAAGCACTTTACCAATTGAGCCATCCCTTAACTCCAAATAATTATTTAAAATTCATCTCAAATAATAAAAGATAAGCCTGAATATGTGTAAAGCATGAGCAAATTTGACAAAAACATTAGCTAGAGAGCCGGGCGGTGGTGGCGCACACCTTTAATCCCAGCACTCGGGAGGCAGAGCCAGGCGGATCTCTGTGAGTTCAAGGCCAGCCTGGGCTACCAAGTGAGTCCCAGGAAAGGTGCAAAGCTACACAGAGAAACCCTGTCTCGAAAAACCAAAACCAAAAACCAAAAACCAAAACAAACAAAACAAAAAACATTAGCTAGAAATGAATAGATTTAAAACTAAATGTTTGATTGATTTGTTTCAGAGATTAGACATAGCTGAAGAGATGATTAGTGAATTGGAGGATAGAATCCAAAACTTCATTCAAATCTCAGTTCATACATACAAGAAAGTGGCAGATAGAAGCAGGAGAAAAATATGACATGTCTGTCTGCAAGGAAGGAACCTGAAGACTTCATGAGGAGGCAAGACTGCTGTCCATCTTTTGAAAGACCTGAATGATCCCCAGATGAACAGAAAGGCTCCCATCTGGAATAATTTAATGTTAAAATAAATAACATCAGGCTGATCACTTGTTTAGCATGTATAAGGCTTGGAGTTTAGTCCTAGCATGACAAGAGAGAAATAAGTAGTAATACATGAGTAAGATAAGGTTCCCCTTATCTTTTCAGTTTATTGCATGAATGTTTTATACTAAGTTAAAAAAGCAGACTCCATGTGATTATGACATAAGCCGTGATGCTTTTAAATTTGTGTCAAGGGACAGAAGGGAAAATTCTATGCCTTACAAGGAAATCTTGATTTAACCTTTCATGAACTACAAGCATCTAAAACAGTGGTTCTCAATCTTCCTAATGCTGTAACCCCTTTAATACAGTTCTTCATGTTGTGGTGACCCCAATCATAAAATTATTTTCATTGCTACTTTATAACTGTAATTTTGCTACTGTTATGAATCATAATGTAAATGTCTGATATGCAGGATTTCTGATAATACAACCCCTGTGAAAGGGTTAGTTGATATCCAAAGGGGTCTCGACCTGCAGGTTGAGAATCACTGATCTAAAGCCTACGAGCCTTTAGCTGATCATCCGTAGCAAGTTCAATCTCTGTCAAAGAGCTGGCAAGTGTTCTTTTACTGGTTACTCTGTAGCTGAGTTATTTCATTTGTATTCTGGATGTTGAACTCTGGTGTTATTGCAGGCAAATTTCTTCTTAAATTCCTTTACTACAGGCTGGGGATATAACTCAATGCATATGTATGGAAGCATGTGCGCGCGCGCACACACACACACACACACACACACACACACACACACACACACACAAAACTTGTCTGCAACCAAAAGGCCCTAGATTCAATTTCTAGTACCACCTAAAAAACAAACAAATAAAAACATCTTTGTGCTAGGAAGAAGGCTCGGTTAGTAAAGGGCTTGCTATGCATGCAAGAGGATCCGAGTTAAAATCCCTAGCACCCTCAGCGAGTTTGCTATGAGATTGTGTCTCCTAGTATTATCAGAGGCTACACCCATAAAGTCTCACCAACATGACTGCTCAAATATTAGCTGAACAGGGATGAGCATGCCAAACTGGATGGAGAAAATCCATGAAGCCTCAACCCTATACAAAGAACTGTAGGCAGCTGAGGAAGCTGGGAGTGGAAGAGGTGGTCTTCCCCAGGGAAGATCACACCAATTGGTTGTCCAGTGCCAAATAGTCAGTTAAGAAAACATACATACCAGTAACATTATATGGACTGAACAGGTTATATTTAGAAATATATGTATATACATACACATGAAATAACAATTAGTGGAAAAAGAGGCTGTAGATTTGAAGGAGAGCAAGGAAGGCTATTTGGGAGGATTTAGAGGGAGGAAAGGGAATGGAGAAATATTGCAATTAAATTGTAATTTTAAAAATCCCCCCCCCAAAAAAAAACAACCCTTTTAGCTGGGCAGTGGTGACACATACCTTTAATCCCAGCACTCAGGAGGCAAAGGCAGGCAGACCTCTGTGAGTTCAAGGCCAGCCTTATCTACAAAGTGAGTTCCAAGGCAGCCAGGGCTACACAGAGAACCCCTGTCTCAAAAAAAACAAAACCAAACCAAAAACAAACAAAAGCATCATGATGCACACTGTCTTCCCAACGCTATGGAGACAGAGGCAGTGGGACTTGCTGACTAGATAGTCTTCCAAATTGGTGAGGTCCAGGTTTGGTGAATATCTTAGTTACTTTTTTATTGCAGTGAAGAGACACCATGATCAAAGCAACTTATAAAAGAAAGAATTTATTGGGGCTCATAGTTCTAGAGGGTTAGAGTCCGTGGTCATCATGGTAGGGAACATGGCAGCAGGTAGGAAGGCATGGTACTGGAACAGTAGCTAAGAACTTACTTACATCCTGAACTACAGGTATACTGCAGAGAGAGAGAGAGAGAGAGAGAGAGAGAGAGAGAGAGAGAGAGAGAGAAAGAGAGAGAGAAAGAGAGAGAGAAAGCAAGCTGAGTGGAATGGTGTGAACTTTTGAAAAATCAAAGCCCACCCCCAGTGACACACTGTCTCCAACAAGGCCACATCTTCTAATCCTTCCCGAATAGTCCCACCAACTGGGGACTAAGTTTTCAAATATATTAGCCTATGGTAGATATTCTCATTCAAACCACATATGGTCTCCATACATGTGTATAAACACACACACACACACACACACACACACACACACACACACACACACCAAAAAAATTCCTTACTAGTTCTTTTGATTCTATTCATCATTGATCCCTTGGGCAATAGTAAGGGTCCTCCTGCATTTTTCTGTTAATTTTCCTACAGATATAACTCAGTGCTAATAGGAAGCTAGTCATGATCTTTACTTGTATTGACAGTGAGTTCAAAAGAGTGTAGGATATGGATAGTGTACATGCAACACAATTTCTTTTCCTCTGTAGAATAGTTTGTGGAAGGTACTGCAAGAAAAGACAGGCAGAAGTTAGGATAGAGTGTTAAGAAGACAGGGGCATGAGGAGGCTACTGAGTCCTCAGCAATGGCTTAATGACTGGGAAATAAAGTTTATTACAACGTATTTCATGTAGTTTTTCTTATATTAAGTACACTTCTGTTAGGTATGTTCAGAGAGAGAAGTGGCGTTTTCATGAGAATATCTACCAGTGAATATGGAAGGAGTGGTGGACTAGGAAATCTAGCTGTGAAGTGGAGTGAGGAGCAGTCAGAGCATCCCTTCTAGATTACACACTAACACAAAGTGATGTGGCTGCCACGAAGAAGCTTTGAGATGCTTCCCTGTCTAGGGGGCCAATGTCTATATCCTTGGCTTTAGGATAAGCAACTGTCAAGATGGATTAGAATTCTTCAGGTAGGCAACCACTGAACTGATAGAACCCATGGGTATTCCTGCCCAAAACTCACAGCCTAACTTTACTCCTGAGAAAAACTTCAAACACAAATTAGGAGACAGAACTATAATAAAATACCTAACCTTCAGTACCAGGCATCATGGTACCTGCCTTTAATCCTAGCACATAGAGACAGAAACAGGTGAATCTCTGTGGTTTCCAGGTCAGCTTGGCCTACATAGCAAGTTCTTAGCCAGCCAGAGCTAGACAGTGAAGCCCTGCCTTTAAAAACACAAAACCATGAGGAGGTGCTTAGTCTTACTGCAGCTTGATATCCCATGTTGTTGATATTCATTCACGGGAGACCTGCCCTTTCCTAAACAGAAATGGAGGAAGAGTGGATTGGCAGGGGGAACAGATGGAGGATGGAGGGGAGGAACTGGGAGGAGAGGAGGGAAGGGCAACTGCTGCTGGAGTGTAAAATAAATAAATTTATTTTTAAAAAAAGATCAGCAATTAGACACATGTACCAAAATCCATCAGGCCCTGAAAGGAAAATCTATAATTAAGGACCACCTCTCTTTCCACTGTGGAAACCCTCTGAGGCATTTGACAAAATTGTCGCTTTTAAGTTTGCTTTGTGAAAGACTTGGTGACTCCTAACCCTCAAGTGTTGTATTCTGACCCATCACTTTTCTTCCCCATTTGGCATGTTTACTTGAAGTAAATGCCAGGGTCAGAGGGCAGAGCAGATGTGTGGAGGGACAGCTTTGTCATAAAAGCAATAAAGAGTGAGTGGGTGCTTTCAAAACAAAACAACAAAACCAGCTGGGCAGTGGTAGCACATACCTTTAATCCTAGCATTTCAAGGCAGAGGCAGGCGGAACTCTGAGTTGGAGGCTAACCTGGTCTACAAAGTGAGTCATCCAGAGCTGTTATACAGAGAAAACCTGTCTTGAACACCACCCTCAAACAAAACAAAAAAACAAAGTTGGAAAGATGACTCAGTAGTTAAGATATCTAAGTTCAGTTTCTAGCATCCACATGGCAGCTCATAACCATCCTGTAACTCCAGTTCCAGGGATCCTATGCTCTCTTCTGACCTCAGGCACCAGGCATACACGTGGCGCACATACATATATACAGGTAGAACAGTCATACACATAAAGTAAAATTAAAAACAAAACAAAAGCCTGACCTGTATGCTTCAGAAATGCAAAGGTAAAGAAAGATAAAAGCAGGTTGGGAGGTGGTTTTATGAAGGACTCTGATAAACGTTGTAGTCATTCTTATATCAAGACAAAACAGGGAGAAAGGCTGTAATCAGGACGGTTGGTGTATTTGAATATGGACTGCAGGTGGACACTAATAATGTACTGATCCTGATCTGGGAAACTGTTTCATGATTGTGTCAGAGTACTTTGTTCCTAGGCAGTCTGTGTCTATGTACTATGGGGTCAAGGGTCAAGGGTCTTGCTGGGGGGTGGTAGCCAACACCTTTAATCCCAGCATTTGGGAGGCAGAGGCAGGCAGATCTCTGTGAATTCGAGGCCAGCCTGTCTACAGAGTAAGTTCCAAGGCAGCCAGAGCTGCACAGAGAAACCTTGTCTCGAAGAAAAAAAAAAAAAAGGGGAGGAAGGGAGTCGAGGGTCTCACCAGTCCAGAACACATGCATATACATGTCTTTGTAGATGGCAGTGGTGCAGAAGGGCCAAGTGAAATAGCTGTGATTCTGAAGAAAGTGTAGTGGATTTCCTGGAATACCTTTGCAATTATTCTGTAAGATTAATTATATCAAAATAAAAAATAAATGTCCCATAGATGGCATCACAGTAAAGCACTAGAATTATAGGGGCAAAGAAGACTTTTTAAATGGCTTGAAAGCTGGAGATGTGGCTTGAAAGTTGGAGATGTTGCCTAGCATGTGAAGGCCCTGGTTTCAATCCCCAATACAAAACAACAAGGGCCAGGCATGATGGTACATATATTTAATCCTAGCACACACTCAGGAAACAGAGACGGGCAGAATTCTGAGTTCAAGGTCAGTCTGGTCTACATAAAGAATTCCAGCCAGGACTGCATAGTGAGACTATATCTCCAGCAAATAAACAAACAAAAGTTCCCCAAATAAAAATGGCTAGAGAGCGAGCAAGATTGCTCAGGAGAAGCCAGAGGTTACATAGTGCAAGATTCTCCCTATGATAAGAGAGATGATTGTAAAGTTATTTCTGAAAATAAGTATGAAATAGATATTTTTCAGGAAAAACTAAATTGTCATCAGTATATCTTCTGCAAAGGATGCTCTGGATATGTTTCATGCGGAGGAAAAGAGATCCCAAACAGAAGTGTAGGATATAAAGAAGAGTGGAGGGTAAGAGATATGAGGGCAGATTCATGGTCAACTGGCAGCACTGATGGAAATGAAATGTTGGGTAGCCAGGCATGGTGGCAAATGCTAATAGTAATCCTAGCACTTGAGAGGTTGAAGCAGGAGGATAGCTGTGAGTTTGAGACCAGCCTGGATTACATAGCAATTACCAGGCCAGCCATGGCTACATAGCAAGATCCTATCTCAAAAATAAATAAGTAAATAAATAAATAAAAGGGGGAATTACACAGTGGTGCTCAGTGGTTGGTGGGCTTTGATAGCCAACCCATGATATACTCGGGGCCCAGCATAGAGCATGTAGAGAAGAAGTAGAGATAGCCACCATCCCACATGAGGGTAGGAAAGGAAAGGGGTAACAAATAGAATTGGTTCCTAGAACCAAGTGTCAGACTTGAACAGGATCAAGCCAGAAAGGCAAGGTCAGAAGAACAGAGGTAATTGCAGAATGAAGGGCTAGATGCTGGGTGCTACAGTAGTCTTCCAGTTCTGCCCTGATTAGCAATGTGAAGAGAGTTCTTTGCTGTTGCTCTGGATTACAAAAGCTGCACTGGTTCTTGGGGAATTTAGGCACATCATTTCTGTCAGCAGATGGTCATTGCAGTTGTGATTGATCATGACAGTTGTGACAATACTACCTGCAGAAGTCCTCTATGTTTAAGAAGCGGAATTCTGAAAAGAGGTGGTTTCTGGAGCCCTGCAACTGGTCCATCTGAGTTTTATTTTTATTCTTTAGTTCTAGTAGTTGCTTGCTTCAGGACATTGAATAGTATGTTTACCTTTTCAAGCTTTTTGCCCTAGTAAGCCCCAGAACAATGTTGAATCAAGAGGGCACTTCTCTTGACTTTGAGGTGGATATGTATGAGCACTATGCAAGGCAGGGCACTGTGCATCTTATGTTTCTGTGGCTTCTTAGGCAAGGGGCCATTCACATCATAGGCAGGCTATTTGCTTATGTCTTGATTAATATCACATTTTTCTGATGTGATAATGGGTGCATACCACTTAAGGAATAATCTATAAGTGACTTGCTGTGTCCTTTCTGGTGGGAGAGTACACCAGAAGCTTTCTCTGCTGTGGTCTGTCCCCTCATCTGGCACATGTACACTTTTGTGGGGCTACAGCATGCTAAGTATCAGGTAAAGAGCTATCCTTCACCCTGGCCACTGGCTACTGGGGCATATTCCAATGAAGCACTGTATCAGAGTGTTCTATACTGAGGCCTGTGACTGGTAGAGCCATGTCATTCCTTCCTGTGAACCCCTGGTGAAGGCTGGAGTTGGCAGGGAGAATGGGCTGTGCTACAGTTTCACCAGGCCTGTGTCGGTCTGAGAAGGTCCTGTACTTCTGTGTTTCTTTCTAGTACGATGAACATGTCATCAGCCCAAAGGAGTTTGTGCACCTGGCAGGGAAATCTACCTTGAAGGATTGGAAGAGAGCCATCCGGATGAATGGCATCATGCTCAGGTGGGCATCTGACCAGCTTGAGATGATGGGAGGGAAGGGATGGGGTTCACAGCCATTGCTTTTTCATTTGGTTTTGGATCTTTGAAGATGAATTATATGAGTTTTATTTTAATTTCCACTAATTCTTTACTTGGTGGTGGTGGTAGTGGTGTGGATGTATATTTTGAATATATTACTATTAAAAATTAAGGCTATAACCTGGTGTTTTTACATAGACGTTTAAGTTTAATTTTTTTGACAGTGCTTTTTGGGACCCTTCTGTCTTTTTTATTACTTTTTATGAAAGTCCCTTGTGAAGTACACAGGTACTTAGGACATGCCAGGCTCACATACTTTATGACCTAAGAGCCATACTCGTTTCTGTGTATCTGGAGACTGGCAAGCTCTCCTAGGGGGTGTTCCATCAATCAGCTACCTCACTTCCTAAGCACTCCCTAAGGTACACTGTTTTGTGTCAGAGTAGTCAACTTTGGATGCTTTCTCATAGCTCTCAGCCTTATACCTCTGAGAAACCCTCTGTTTTCTACAATATGTCTGATGGGATAGCTATTGAGACCACAGGCTGAGAGAAGTGTGTTAGGATTGCCTGAGGCCACCACTGCCCATAGGCTGAGTGAAACTGGAGCCTCTGGCCTTATGTTTATGGGTTATGATAGTCTGGCTGAGATTGGTTGAATTTTGATTCAATACCTCAAAGAGGCCAGAGGGAGTACTTAGAAGGGAAGGAAGCCCCTGGTAGGTGAGAATAAGTGACTGTAGCCTTAGAAATTGTTTTTTGAGGAGTTCCTTTCCTGTCCTTCCAAAAAGCAAAGCTTCCCCTGGAAATGATTCTTAATTCCCTGCTTCAGGACGAGTCGCTCACCACCTTTGTTAGCTGTGGGTCTGCCCCCTAGGTCTACCATCACAGTATGGATACTTGCTAGCCAGTGCCTGTAGCACGAATCTTTAAAGGTCTTACTAATAAAAACAAACCTGGAGCCAGGTATTGGGGTGAATGCTGAAAGATCAGAGAAACAGAACAGGCCACAGCTAACCTCACCTGGCCAGTTCTTCAGCTGATCCTGTTTCCTCAGACTGGAAGCCTCTGAGTCCTCATCCAGAATGAATCTCAACTGAACTGCTGCTAAAAGCCTAAAAGCTTAACCAGGCTCTAGTTCCTGGTCCTCACACCTTATATACCTTTCTGCTTCCTGCCATCACTTCCTGGGATTAAAGGTGTGTGTCACCGTGCCTGGCAGTTTCCAGTGTGGCTTTGAACTCACAGAGATCCTGATGGATCTCTGCCTTAGGAATGCTAGGATTAAAGGTGTGTGTGCCACCATTTTCTGGCCTCTATATCTAGTGGCTGTTCTGTTCTCTGACCCCAGATAAGTTTATTAGGGTGCACGATATATTGGGGAACACAATATCACCACAAGTGCCTTCATTTCCTTCCTATGGACAGAACGCTGTGTAGGTGGCTTGAGGTGGCTGTGCCACCTGTACTGTACTTGTATTTGAGCTTTCTGCATAGTAAAAATTGCAGCCCATCTCCTACCTCAGAGGAGCCTAGCCCTAGTTGGCACCTCTGCTGGAACCTATGCCCTGAAGTTGGACAGTCGAAGTCACAGTGGTAGATGAGGTATTTTCAGTTAGGTCTCACCTGGATTGCTCTGGCTTCTCCACAGGAAGATCATGGACTCTGGGGAGCTAGATTTCTACCAGCATGACAAAGTCTGCTCTAATACCTGTCGCAGCACAAAGATTGACCTCTCAGGGGCCCGTGTGTCCCTGAACAGCCCCACATCCACAGAGTACATCCCACTCACACCAGCTGCAGCTGATGGTAGGTACAAGAGGCTGCCAGTCTTGCAGGTCATTGCAGCTGTCCTAACCAGCCCTCACTGGGTGCCATGTACCTTGTCTGTTCTCCAAGAACACTCCTTCCACAGGGCCCTACAATGTTGAGTCAGCTTTCTTCCTTGTATTCTTCCTGGAAGCACATCTGGGGATTTGTTGGGTTTGCTAATGGGGGATCTTTTGTTTGTTTGTTTGCTTGTTTTTCGAGACAAGGTTTCTATATGCAGCCTTGGCTGTTCTGGAACTCACTCTGTAAACCAGGCTGGCCTTAAATTCATAGAGTGCTAGGATTAATAAAGGCGTGCACCACCACTGCCTGGCTGCTAATGGGGAATTTTAAAGCATCTTCAGTCATTTTCATTTTAAGATAGTAATTCACATATAGAGAGGATATAAAGAATGGTTAAGAATAACCTGTGTCCCTAGGCCTGCTGTCGATCACTCAAGGCCTGCCTAAAGTAGAGATACATTTTCCTTGGTGCTTGGTGACTTTTCAGACCTTTTACTGGTATCTGGATGCAAGTCTTTCCTGCTATTTGGATTTTGGATGACAATTTAGGATATTCTTATTTGTTAATATCTGTTGTTCGAATGTTAAAATGGTCTTTTAATAAAAACCCAGAGCCAGTTATCAGGGTAAAAGTTGAAAGATCAGAGAAGCAGAGCAAGCCACCTCTTAACTCACCAATTCCTCAGCCTGCAAGAGCCTCAGCTGGTAGACCTCTAGCCGAAAAGTGTTCCTCAGCCAAAAAGGCTTTAGTTCCTGTCCCTTCACGCCTTATATACCTTTCTCCACCCACCATATCACTTCCTTTTTAGTGCTGGGATTAAAGGCATGTGACTCCCAAGTATTGGGATTAAAGGTATGTGACACCACTGCCTGGCATCTATGTTTAATCTAGCGGCTTGTTCTGTTCTTTGATCTTCAGGCAAATTTATTAGGGTGCACAATATATCACCACAGATATCCATCCTTCAGAGCTGTAGAAAGATTGACTCTTTTCTTTCTGTTTATTCATTCATTCATTCATTCAATTTGGTTTTTCAAGACAAGGTTTCTTTGTGTAGCCCTGATCATCCTGGAACTAGCTTTGTAGTCCAGGCTGGCCTTGAACTCACAGAGATTCACCTGCCTCTGCTTCCTGGGTGCTGGGATTAATAAAGGTGTGTGCCACCACCACCTGGCAGTTTTCTAGAATTCTATCCAGTTCTGAGTGAGGTATTTTGAAAACTGAGGTGAGAATGAAGTTGGGTTCTGAGCTCCTTATTGTGAAATTGGTCTGTGTTATCTTTCTGTCAGTGTCACTAACCACCCTAAGCTATCTTTCTACAGTGTTAAGCTGGCATGTGCTTCCGTGTGACCAACTATGTATGCCCTTGCTGTTTAACCAGACCAACTGAAGAGCCTCATCTGGGGATGGAGGAAGAGAATGAGGCCCTATGAGTTCTGCCCTATTTTCTTTTCAAAGTGCTTCTTTGCAGACTGGTTGGTCAAGATTAGGCAGAGTCAGGGTTAAGGTTCAGCTCTTTTGATAGTACTGAATTCTCTTGAGAAACCCAGGGACACCCAGGGTCATAGGGACTGACCTTTGTCAGCTCTTTCCTCAGTCCATGTTTATGGTTTACCATGATTTGAGGGTGTCTATTGCTTAGCTCCTTTCTGGACCTAAAGCGCCAGGTATGCTAGGAGGTCAGGACAGAGCTCTTCTGGGGACACATCAGAATGAAAGGCAGTGTGGGGAGTGAGTGGTCCAGGTCTTGGTGGCTGCCTTGGCTTGCCTTATTAAAGTTAGTCACAGCCCAACAGAGGCTAGTGAGGTGTTTTAAGTACACTTAGAGTTGGCTGAACTATGGGGTTTGTAGTGTTTCCAACTGATGGTGTGTTTATCAGTGTGTAACCACATCATAACAGAAAGAACACCTATTAGCTTATTCCTGCAAGCCTTAGTGAGATGGTAACCAGCCAGAATGCCAATTTCATGGGATTATTTTATAGGTCTCATGCCTATATATATAAGCTTTTAAAGTAAATAGCCAATAAATAGCAGTTCCTGAAAAAAGAACATTGGTTGTAGGTGACAGGCCAGGACAAATAGGAACCACTAGTGCCATCTCCTGACAGAGCAAGTGGGCTTTCTGGGCCCCCTAAGCAAGGCTGTGATTCCTGGGAAAAGCAGAACTGAGGTTAGGATTTAGCTCTTCTGGTGATTTGGTTTCTTTAGCTTAGAATTTTTATGAGCCTTTGGCTTGAATATTGTATAGCCAGGGGGAGGTATTCCTGTTTAGTTGATTCCAGGCATACAGGACTCACAAGCATTACAACATTGGTAACCCTACTGTGCTGAGGAAAGCTGTCAGTGGGAGAGTCTTTTGGCATGCATCCTAAACTTCTGTGGAGCTGGCTCTTCCTACTGGCTGGTCCCTTCAGGAACTCTAGGAGGGGCCCAAATTTTTACTAAGTGTTGGCATTATCCTTTTAAGATGCTGTCCTCCTCAACAATTCCATATCTTCTGAAATATATGTCTGTTTCTGAGTCTGCCTCTGAGATAGGTGTGTGCATGAAGCCATGGTCAGAAACTCTAGAACTTCCAAGTGCAAACTATGTGGACAGTTGGATTTGTAGGTGCCAGATATGAACGTGGGGATATACTAGAGTGGATAGTCTGTCTCTTTTAATATTAAAAAAAAATTGGAATTATGATGAGTTCTAAGATTACTATGGCATCAGTAAAATTTAGACAAGAGGCAAAGGTGACCCATAGGGCAAGGAGAGGAAAACAAGATGGGCAGAGAGTTCCCCTGCCAGTTTTCCAAGGCTTAGTCACAGAGGCTTGCACATAGAACCAGAGGAGCAGAATGTTGGGAGCTGCTGAAGTTGGATGATGGCTCAGATGCTGTTCTTTCTTTGTGTGTTTAAAGACATCTGTGATTAAAAATAAACTCACTATGAAGTAGAGAGTACTTTGACTAGTACTAGTGTATTGTGCTTCTCAGTTCTGTGAAAATGGGTGGGGAAGAAGGATTCAGATGTAGCCTTGGAAGGATCATTCGGACTTTAGTTCTGGGGGCTGTAATATAGAGCAACACTCACCCACAGCTCTGCCTTATCTGCAGTGAATGGCTCACCTGCTACCATCACCATAGAGACCTGTGAGGACCCTGGTGACTGGACCACAGCCATTGGAGGTATATTCCCCCAGCTTCTTGGGAATACAGGTGGGCCCATGGCAGGAACTATCTACCCATGATCTGATCCTGGCTGAGCTCGGGATCCAACCATTGACCCACTAGACATATGGGCTGTAATATGGAACTCAGTGCTTCATGTGCTGGCCTCCTAAGGTGATGTCCTATTGTCAGTTACTCCATACATCAATTTGTCTCCTGCCTATCTGACTCTTTTTCCATCATAGATGACACATTTGCATTCTGGCGGGGACTGAAGGATGCGGGCTTACTGGATGAGGTTATACAGGAATTCCAACAGGAACTGGAGGAAACCATGAAAGGCCTGCAGCAGCGAGTGCAGGACCCACCCCTGCAGCTCCGAGGTAAAGGGGCCTGATTCTCCCTCCTGCTATCCCTAGGTCTTGCCATGTAGCTGGGATGGAAGCTGAACCTGAACACAGGACCCTACTGTGCTGAGGGGAGCTGTCAGTGGGAGAGTCTTTTGGTATACATCCTAAACTTCAGTGGAGCTGGCTCCTCCCACTGGCTGGTCCCTCAGGAGTCAGCCCAGCACTGGAGTTCACTGGAGGGGCCCAGATTTTTACTAAGTGTTGGCATTGTCCCTTTAAGATGCTGTCCTCCTCAACAACATCGTGCAAAACTTTGGCATGCTGGATCTTGTGAAGAAGGTGCTGGCCAGCCATAAATGTCAAATGGACCGCTCTCGGGAACAGTATGCCCGGGACCTGGCAGGTATGCCCAGCAGCAGTGTGGGGTGTGGGGAGCCCATAGGCTCACCTCTCTAGTCATGTGTCCACATACTTCAGTCACAGCCACATAGGTGAGCTTTTCATTTGAAGACCAAGAAGTCAGAAGAACACAGGCATCATACATGGAAAAGTCAGTGAAACTCCAGTGGCCGTGGCCGGACTTGCCAGTACAGAAAGGATAGGTCACTCTTTACTGACCTTTTTGTGATGAACCAAGTTTTTTATTTATTTATTTTTTTTTATTTTTATGAACCAAGTTTTTTAATTTAAAGGAATATGACAAGGGAATGGAAAAAATCACCTGCTCCAGCCAGAGCTGGATTGTCCTGCGGTGTTTGTATATTAGTAATAAGTTTTCCCTGGTGTTTTTACTTAAATGTATGCCCTGCATGTGACTCTGTGTGTGTGTGTGTGTGTGTGTGTGTGTGTGTGTCTGTCTGTCTGTCTGTCTGTCTGTCTGTCTCTGTGTGTGTCTGTGTGCAAATAGGCCTTTTACTTGGTTGCTCTTGCCTAACAACAACTTTCATGTGAAACTGAATGGAACACTTTGATGCTGAGGGGAATGTTTGGCCTAAAAAACTTCCCTTTGGAACTGTGCTCTTGGGTCATCCTGAGGGCCATTAAGGGACCTACTGCTAACAACCTTTCCTTTGGCAAGCAGCCCTTCATTCATTCAGGTTGCTGTTGGTTTATGATCTGCTCACTGATTGTACATGTCTGCATTGTCCCTGTGGGAACACCATCTGTCTCCATCTCTGTTCTCTGGTGACGCTGTGTATCTCCTGCAGCCCTGGAACAGCAGTGTGATGAGCACCGTCGCCGTGCCAAGGAGCTGAAGCACAAGTCCCAGCACCTCAGCAATGTGCTCATGACGTTGACACCAGTCTCCCTGCCATCCCCTATGAAGCGGCCCCGTCTTGCACGAGCTACATCTGGACCAGCTGCTGTGGCTTCCCAGGTGCTTACACAGTCTGCACAGATTGCTCTTGGTCCAGGAATGCCTGTGTCGCAGCTGACCAGTATGCCACTTAGCAAAGTGGTGTCTACACTGCCCTCCACTGTCCTGGGTAAGGGTTCTCCTCAAGCTGCCCCAGCCAGTTCACCAGCCTCCCCACTGCTTGGGGGCTACACAGTCCTGGCCTCCTCTGGCTCTACCTTCCCCAGCACGGTAGAGATCCATCCGGACACATCCAGCCTCACAGTTCTGAGCACAGCTGCCATGCAGGATGGCAGTACAGTACTAAAGGTGGTCAGTCCACTGCAGCTGCTCACTCTGCCTGGTCTCGGACCCACCCTGCAGAATGTGGCCCAGGCATCACCTGCAGGCAGCACCATCATGACAGTGCCCACAGCAGCTGCTACTGGACCTGAGGAACACACAGCCACTATTGAGGTGGCTGCTGTAGCAGATGACCATGAGCATAAGTAGCTGGCAGGGAGGGTAAGATCCTTCCAAGTTTGGCTGGCTTCTCTCCTCAGGCCACTGCAGGCAGAGGCCACTACAGACACAGGCCACAGGACTGGCTCAGTACAGGCAGGTCTGATGGGCTGAACCAAAGAGAGGATTGCCGGATGAATCAAGAGAAGAAAAGGGGGCAGAATGATGCCAGCAACCTGGAAAATCAGTCTTCAGCTTCTAAACTTCCTCCCCTTTTTTCATGGGAAATACTCTTTTCCATCTGTTGCTTATTAATCCTGTTTACACATTGGGCCTTGAGCAGGAACCAGGGGGTCAGTGACCAGGAGAAGGCCTGGGTGCTTCTGGAACAGCTGCAGAGCCAGCACCAGAGCCCAATTGATTACAGGTCCTAGTGCCTGCACCCCAATGGGACTGAGCCTGCTGGGTCATTATTGACACATGTCTTGGGCAGCATGCCTGAGTGTGGAAGCCATAGATCCTATGGATTTGGTCTCTTCCCACAGTTCTCTGTAGGTTCAGTATGGCCAGTGTCCATGTTCCTTCACTGTGGGAACATGCCCTGGGGCTGAGTGCAGACCCCAGTCAAGACCCTCCCTTCCCCACAGGCATTCAGGTGGTGAAGGGATTTCATGGACCTGGTGTGTTCTAGACCCCTTTGCACATGGGCTGCAGGTGTTTTTAAGTAAATTGCTTAGTAGGCTTCTAGGAAAAATTAAATTTATAGTGTTTTCAACCAAAACAATGCTGAGTGCCTAGGCTCCTGAGTCAGTTCTGGGAGGGACCCAGAGCACCTATACATACACCTAGCCAGGTGCTAGAGGTCTTAGGTAGTGTCTTTCCCTGAGAAAGCTCTGGAGGATTTGTATGGAGGTATGCCTGAGATTTGGGGTAGCTCAAATGACTCCCTATGTGCAGCCTGCTCTTATAGTCCCCTACAGTAGCACCCCTAAATTTTCCCTGGAGGTAGAGCAGGGCCTCTCTGGCCAATACTCAGTGTCTCTATCCTGAGAGCCCCAGGGTGTGTGAGAAGGCTGTTTAGAGTTGGAGGGTCAGTCAGCTGGGAGATAGGATCCAGAATGTTCCATGGAAGGCTGTCTGCAGGCAGTTTTTATAGGTCTGGTTGGGCCCATGCAGGGGGCTATCCTCTAGGCCAGAGTCCTTGGAGCCAAACAATTCAGGGAACAGAGTTTTGGCCTCTTGGTAAGGTATGTCCTGGGATAGTCCTAAGGTGCCTCTTAAACTTCCTGTTCTGTCAACTGAAGGCTTTCCTTTCAAGGGCCCCACAGCAGGAAGGGACCACTGTCCCATTTATCTGCTTTGAAGGGAACTGGTTAACTTTTTGTCCATCCATCCATCCCCTTGAGTGCCCAGATCCCTTCACCTTTGCGGAGACTGGGGCCTTGCCTGCCCCTACTCTCACACCGTGTCAAGCTACTGAGGTTCTAGCTCTTGTTTTCCTTCTGTTACATCATTGTTCACTGTGGTCATGAATCGGCTGTTTTTGGCAGATGTTTACCTGTTTATGTATATACTCCTTTTTGAAAACTTGCTTGAGTTACAAGTCCTGTTAAATGCAGCTGCGTGACTCTAGAGGCATTGGGAGGACCAGCAGGGTGGGTACTGCCCAGAAGTCCCTGCTCTACAAGCTAAGACTGTATAAGCATCACAAATAAAACCTTCTTGCCCTGGGAACCAAGAGCCTTTCCTTGGCACAAGTCCCAGGTGCCATCTGCTTTTTGGGATGTGGGCCAGTTTCTTCATAAGAGCAAGGTTGAAACCTTTTAGCCCTTGCCCCTTAGAGCATGGAGGTACTGGTGGAAGGTGAAATTCATTTCAGAGCCATACAAAAATAATCCTCAAATCAGCTTCAGAATTAGTTCACACCACGCATTCCCACTGTCCCCAGAGGCTGTCCGTAAGCCCACCCTCCAAGGCTGTTCCTGGCAGGCCAGGGAGGGTTCTGCAGGACAGAGAAGGCCCAGTAGTCCCATCTGCATGGAACCTGCAGTTCTTGGGGAGGAAGTGTGATCATTGCCCCACCACTTATTTGCACCTGCCTCTTGTGGTTCCTACTGACTCCTCTGTTGCTGTGTTCCCTGCCCATTGGGCCAATCAGGATCCAGGAAGGAAAGTCTTCCGCTTCACATGCAAACATGGGTGCTTGTGGCTGCTTTCAGTTTTGTTTTCTGAGGAAATAGGACAGGATTTGGTTTTGCAGAGGGTGCAAGCTCCTTTCCACACCTGCCCAGGAGGCATGCAGGGAAGGGCAAGTTTGAGTTCTTTGAGTTCTACTTTGTATGTTGTTAAGTAAGTATCTGCTTGGTACTTTGATTTAAAATAAAAACACTTTTTTAATTTGTGTGTTTATCTCTTGTGATGAAAACTATGGAAGAAACCAAATTTAACTTGTAAAAACATGCCCCTTGTGACAGTGCTAGCTTATTTCAGGTTCTTCACACACATCTGCCACTGAGTCTGACTGTGGCTGGGGTTGGGAGCCAAGGAGCCTTCATAGTGTCCTGAGGTCAAACAGTTTTGTTTGTGTATTTGTTTGATTGTTATATTTTTGTTGTTGTTGGTGGTGGATCTTTTTGTTTTGTTTGTTTGTTTGAGACAGGGTCTCTCTACATAGCCCCGGCTGTTCTGGAACTCACTATGTAGACCAGGCTGACCTGGAACTCATAGGGATTCCACCTGCCTTTGTTGGGATTAAAGGTGTGCATCACCACACTCTGCTCAAACACTTTTAGTAACACACCAGGTACCATTTGGCTTCCTTGTTTAGCTCAGTGTGCAGGTGTATGCAGTGTAGGTGCTAGGCATCTCTCTGTGTGCCTTTCTGTTGCTGCGTCAGACTTTGCAGACTGGGTGACTCAGAAACAACAGAGATTCACTACTTGTAAATCAAGGCAGACACTGTAGAGCTGTGAGGAACATGGAACAAGGTGAGGATAAGGTCAGAGTAACTCTTCTTCACCTTGACCCAAAGCTGGAGTTCCAAGAACTTTCTCTAGAGGATAGGGAGGGGCCTTTGCTGTCAAGCTAGCCAGGTTCTTCCCTTGCTCAGCTTGTTCAAGATCCTTCTTTAGTACTGCTACCCTCTTTGGTACTGTGGTCCTTAGGAGACCACAGGTATGTGTCATAATGTGTCACAGCCTGGGTGTGGGTTCATTCAAATTCATGGAAAAAAGACTCAGAGGCACCTTAAGAATGAATCTAGCCTTTCTAGCTGCAGGGGAATCAAGTCTCTAAGGACTATCCTATTATATCTGTATTCCCTTTTCTTCTTTAGAAAGAAATTGCATTTATAATCAACCCCCTTTAAATAAAAATAAACATTTATAAACAGTGTTTTCAGAATTTGGGCATAGCTTTTCATAATACTTCCTGCTGATTGGGGGCACTGGCAATCTTAGGGGGATCCTGGGTCAAGTCTTTTTTTTTTTTTTTTTTGTTTTTGTTTTTGTTTTTTTGAGGCAGGGTTTCTCTGTGTAGCTTTGTGCCTTTCCTGGAACTCACTCTGTAGCCCAGGTTGGCCTTGGACTCACAGAGATCCACCTGCCTTTGCCTCCCAAGTGCTGGGATTAAAGATGTGCGCCACTACCGCCCGGCCTATGGTCAAGTCTTGAGGTCTAGTTTGTGAAGCTGCATCATCTCAGCCAGTTGTCTTGAAGCTGTTCTGGATGTTGGATCATCTGGGCCATAGATCCAATTGGAGACCTCAGGGAGTCTTCCTTGATGGAACCATATTAACCTAGGAATCCACTGCTTCTCATTCTCTGTGGAAACAAAAGCAGACCCTCTTTTCCAAAGCAACATATCCTTAGACTCAAATTTTGAAGTCAAGATACCTTTAAAATATATATGTTGGTTTAATTTAATAGCCTTTATAATTAAATGTCTTTCTGCAGTTAGCTCATTAACAGTCAAAAAATTCAAAACACAATATAATCCAGGCTCTCTGTGTATTTTCCATCTTTACATGGCTATTTCTTTTATATTACTTTTATTGTCTCTTTAAAGATTTTATTTTTTAAAACTATTTATTCCTTTTTTTTTAAAGATTTATTTATTTATTATGCATACAATGTTCTGTCTGCATGTATTTCTGCAGGCCAGAAGAGGGCACCAGATCTCATTACAGATGGTTGTGAGCCACCATGTGGTTGCTGGGAATTGAACTCAGGACCTCTGGAAGAGCAGTCAGTGCTCCTAACCTCTGAGCCATCTCTCCAGCCCTATTTATTTCTTTATATAACTGCCTATACTCATTTTCCTCTTTCTTCCAAGCCTATGTACATTTTTACATACACTGTATACCATTTAGAGGTTTATTCCATCTGAATCTGTCTTATTGTGTATCTGTAATCCTTTTCTGACCAGGAGAGATTTGAAACTGCTAAGCTGGGCAGCAGCTTTGGCTGTTGACTCCACCCTATTCGGTTTCCCAACATGGCGGGAGTATGTTTACTGCTATCTCTGAGAGCTATGCTCACCTCCAACTCTGGGAAGTAGTGGTTCTATGCCTCCATCAAGCAGTGTGTAGCCCAGGCCAGAAACCTGGCTTGGAGACACCTCTCTGTACGGTGGGAATCTGCCATGCTGTGCTCATGCTCAAGTGCCACAGTGTCTCTGTGCCGCTGCCTGCATGAGAGACAAAAACTAGGAAGCTGCTCTTGGCTCCATTTTAGAACCTTTTTTTTAAAGCCTTCTCTGGTTTTAAGTGGAAATTCTTGCCCCATATTGGAACACCAGATGTGTCCCACCCGGTGCTGCAGCCACTCAATCCCAAGTAAACACACAGAAGCTTATATTAATTACAAACTGTATGGCCTATGGCTCAGGCTCATTATTAGCTAGCTCTTATAACTTAATTCAACCCATTTCTATTAATCTATGTTTTGCCACATGGCTTCACAGCATTACCTGTTCTCTCACATCTTGCTTCCCTGATGGTGGCTTGCAGCTTCTGACTCTACCCTTCTTTATCTCCGTCTTCAGTTTGAATGTACTGCCTAACCTTATTCTGCCTCACCATTGGCCAAAGAGCTTTGTTTATCAACCAATGGGAGCAACACATTCACAGCGTACAGAAAGACATCCCATAGCATGTAGGTGCTAACTCTCTGGAGTCAGCCCAGGTGTAGCCCAGCAGGAGTGCTGCCACAGGTATGCCTCTCCTACATCCCACATAGCAGAGAGGCAGATACCATGTCATGTCACTTAATGAGAGTTGGATAAGGCATAGACTTCCTTGGGGGTGGGTTTTGATGGATGTGTGACTTCCTAGTGGGGACCTAAACAAATGTCTACTTAGCATCTGAAGACTTGCTCTGATTCGATGTTCTTCCATGAGCATGCATCACTGCAATAGAGCCTATCAATGGACTGCAATAGAGCCTATTGATGAACTGCAATAGAGCCTATAGATGGGCTACAGTAGAGCCTATAGATGGACTGCAATAGAGCCTGTACATGGACTGCAATAGAGCCTATAGATGAGCCATGGGCCCTGCCTATCATTGTACTTCATGGACCTCCTGTTTCCAGCCCACCTACAATCCCTAGAAAATCTGTAGGCATCTCAGATTTAATGAGTTCAAGACAGAATTCACTTTCTCCCCTGAACCTGTTCCTGTTGTTTCTTGTCTCTAGGAAGGATATCACCAGCCACATGTTGCTTAGGCCACCTTTTCGCAGTCTCACCTCAGATATCCCCTCCTCACTAAGCCATACTCTTCCACCTCTCAGGTCAAGAGCATTCACATTTGTTCTTTACTGTTGTTCTCTATAGTCACTCTGCCCCTGACATTACCAAAGAACCCTTTTCCTCCCCTGGGCAAGGGGAATGTATGTACCTTCATCAGCCCTTTTGACACTCTATTCCTGACATTTGTGGCAGTCACAGGCTGCAGAATATAAACCCACTAGCTCATAAGGGTTAACCTCTTATGTCCCCACTGAGAAGGCCCTAGAGACAGGTTCTAGCATTGGCTACTGATGGATGAGGATGCAAGAGGGAAGAAAGGGGAGCAGAGGAGCAGTCTGCCCACTCAGCTTGCAGTGTTCTGTAGCATGAGTCCGCAAAGGATGGGCTGAGTGATATCCCACATCTGGACAGACTGCACTTTGCCCATTCACCTACTGAAGGAGGACATTTTTTTTTCAATTCTTTTGAGTAAATAACTATTGTGAGGTCATACAGAAATACTTTTATAGTTTTATGAGAAATTGCCACAGTGTCTTCTAGTGCAGCTGTATCATTTTGTATTTCTGCCAGCAATGAGTGTTCCTGTTGACCCACATCCTCACTCCATGTAGTATACTAGCATTTTGGACTTTGGCATTGTGGTAAGTGTATGGTGGTATCTCACTGTTGCATTTTTGCTTGTTTTTGTTTTGTTTGAAATGTTACCACTGTGTAGCCAAAAATAGTTTCACGCTTGTAATGCTCCCGCCTCTCTCTCCTGTGGAATTACAGACATGTGCCACCACATTCAACTTCTCTATTAAAAAATTATTACCGGGCGGTGGTGGCGCACGCCTGTAATCCCAGCACTCGGGAGGCAGAGGCAGGTGGATCTCTTGTGAGTTCGAGGCCAGCCTGGTCTACAGAGCTAGTCCAGGATAGGCTCCAAAGCTACAGAGAAACCCTGTCTCGAAAAACCAAGAAAAAAAAATTATTATATTATTATGTACATGAAGTATGGGGGGGCATGTGCTATGTGCATGTGGAGGTCAGTGGACAACTTTGTGGAGTTAGTTCTCTCCACCTTCATATGAGTTCCAGAAATAGAACTCAGGTTGTCAGTCTTGTACAACAACTGCTTTTACAGACTGAGCCATCTCGCCGCCCTCCCCTGTTGTTTTAATTTTAATTTGTAGTTGCATAATGGCATATGATACAGGACACATTTTTAAAAGATTTGTTTTTATTTTCATATGTATGAGTGTTTTACCTACATGTATGTATGTGCAGCACATCCCTGCCTGGTGTTTGCAGTTCCAGAAGACATCAGATTCCCTGAACTGGAGATAAAGATGGTTGTGAAGCAGGGCTGTGGTGGTTTTATACCTTCAATCCTAGCACTCAGGAGGCAGAGGCAGGCAGATCTCTATGAGCTCAAGGCCAATCTGGTCTACAGAGCAAGATCTAGGACAGCCAAGGCTACATAGGGAAACCTTGTCTCAAAAAACAAAAAAATAAACAAAAAAAGATATTTGTGAGTTGCCATATAGGTGCTGTGAACTGAACTCAGGTCCTTTGCAAAATCAGGAAGTCCTTAAAAGTTCTTTTTTTATGTGCCTATATATCCTCTTCAGAAAAGTATCAGGTCTTATGCCTATTTTTTTTTAAAAAAAGGATTTATTTATTTATTTATTTATTTATTTATTTATTTATTTATTTATTTTTTTTGGTTTTTTCGAGACAGGGTTTCTCTGTGTAGCTTTGCGCCTTTCCTGGAACTCACTTGGTAGCCCAGGCTGGCCTCAAACTCACAGAGATCTGCCTGGCTCTGCCTCCCGAGTGCTGGGATTAAAGGCGTGCGCCACCACCGCCCGGCAAAAGAAACCAAGTTTTTTTTTCCCCTTGGTATTTTTTTGAGACAGGGTTTCTCTGTGTAGTTTTGGTGCCTGTCCTGGATCTTGCTCTGTAGACCAGGCTGGCCTCGAACTCACAGAGATCCGCCTGGCTCTGCCTCCCAAGTGGGACTAAAGGCGTGCGCCACCACCGCCTGGCAAGATTTACTTATTTTAATTTGTTAATTATGAGCCTTTATATTTATGAGTGCCACCACTAGCATGTCAGGTGCTCACAAAATTACAGACAAAATTAGCTGCCATGTGGGTCCTGGGAATTAAACCTGGATCTTCTGGAAGAGCAGCCAGTGCTTTTACCCACTGAATCATCTTTCCAGCTCCTCTTTTACCCATTTTTAACTAGGTCCATTTTGTTAATTATGACTTCTGTTCTATTTTTCTTTTCTTTTCTTTTTTCCGGCAGTGCAAGGGAATAAAACTCAGGGTCTCTCTTACACATGCTGAGATTGATGGTAGGGGCAGATATTAGCCTTTTATTGGACCTTTTCATCAGATTTTTTTCAAGTCTCTCTCCCAGATTATTAACAACAATAATTGTTAACAATAATAACAAACAAACAAATAGTAATAATAATTTTAAAAGAGCTTTTTTTAAAAAAAACTTTTGCCAGGCCTGGTGGCCAACACCTTTAATCCCAGCACTTGGGAGGCAGAAGCACGTGGATCTCTGTGAGTTCCAAACCAGTGCTACACAGTGAGATGCTCTCTCAAACCAACCAACCAATCAACGAACAAAACCTGCACTTATACTTTGGAGTTTAAAAACATTGTGGTTTGGAAGTAGAGCTCATTGGTAGAGTACTTTTCTGGCATGCACAAGTGCCTACTTCAGTCCCTAGCACTGGAGGAAAAAAAAGAAATCTGCTTACAGTACATAAGACATGCATATTTTTTACTGTATTTTTTCTAAATCAGTGCCTGTTGCTGCCATAGTTACTTTTTTATTGCTATAACAAAACACCATAGCCAAGGCAACTTATAAAGGAAAACATTTAATTTGGGCCTCATGGTTGCAGAGGGTTAGAGTCCATGACTATCATGGTGGAGAATATGGCAGCAACTAGGCAGGCATGGTGTTAGAGCAGTAGCTGAGAGCTTACATCTTTATCCACAAGTAGGTTGTAAAGAGAGCTAATGCAGAATGGCATGGGCTTTTGAAACCTCAAAGCCCACTCCCAGTGACAAACCTCCAATGAGGCCATACTTCTTAATCCTTCCCAAACAGTTCCTCCTATTCAAATTTATGAGCCTATGGGAGCCATTCTCACTCAGACCACCACAGTGATTTACCTTTTAATTTTTCTCAGTGGTTTTCACTTGGTAGAACTGTTTAGGAAGGACTAAGAGATGTAGCTTTGTTGGAGGAATGTGTCCCTGGAGGGTGGGCTTTGGGGTTTCAAAAGATTCCCAATGCCCTCTGCCTTGTGATTGTGATCAAGATATGATCTCTCAGCTATTTCTGCACTCCGTCATCATGGACTCTAACCATCTGAAACCATAAGCTAAATTAAACTCTTTTATAAATTACTTTTGTCATGGTGTTTTATTACAGCAATAGAAATAGGAAAGTAATTAAGACATAGTTTTAGCACACACATATGCGTTTATAACTTGTACTAAAGTTATATTAATGATCTAATAATTTTGTATATACATTTTTTTCCTTAATCCAATTCTAGAATTCAGTCACACCAGTTCTTGGGCCTTCTTGGCCTCTTCAGTCTAGCCTGGCCTCCAGGGACTTCTCTGAAGTGAACAGGTAGTCACTGAACATCTCTCATGAGTCTGTATGGGGGTCATTGTGATGAAATTGAGCTCAATCTTTGTAATCAAACAGGGGGCTTTGTCCTCCCAATCTCTCATCACAGGGCTTGTGACATCCGTTTGTCTGCCTCCAGTGATGCACACTTTGACTGCTCTGTTTAAGTAGCATCCAAGCAGTCACTGTAGTGGTTTCTGAAGACCCTGCAGTCAGTACTTATTTCTGAGCTGTGATCATCACAGGAATGAAAAATAAGGAGGCCATGGAGGGATTATAGCTGATCACTGATCTTTATCAGCATTTGCTGTGTTGGGATATGGATGAAATGGGGTATCCAGGACATATCTTTTCAGCTTAGGTCTCTGAGAGAAAGGATATCCTTTACTGCTAGAATATCAGAATGGGAAGGCTGCTAGAGGAGTAAGAGGAGAGGAGTTTGGGCTAGGTACCTGTGAGACACTCAGGAAGAGAAGCTGAGGAGACTCTTGGATCTCAGTGCCTAGTCCCAGGAGTCTAGGCTTAGAGGCCAAGTGTGATTGGCATGGGAACAGTCTGGAAGATTCTCTGGCTTTAGTACAGCTGAGAAAGGCCAGAGAACTGGATCCCTGGTGTGTAGGTGATGCCTGACCAAGTTGTCCTAGAGGCGATACGTTTTACTCCTCATTCCCCTGGAGACATCTATTCGATCCCAAAAGCCAAGGTGCAAAGGCTGAGAAAGAACAGTAAATCCCACACTGGCTATGACTTACTCTTGATTTCTAGGACAGATTGTTGTGAGGTGTGTGTGTGTGTGTGTGTGTGTGTGTGTGTGTGTGTGTGTATTTTTATAGTAAAAAATGCATTGCTGAACACTTTTTCTTCTTTAGTAAAGTGTCCAGAACTGAGAGACCCCTTTTCAATGTCTTCCCAGTATTCCCTGCATGAGAGGTAGGACCACTGTTGAGATGATGAGTCCACTGTAGTGCTGTGTCTGGGGACCTGGAACTGTGTGGTGATTGACCGGAAGACTGTCATGAGTAAGCCCAGCCACCACTGTCTTGTTACTGTTCCTTGGTATGGTGCCCCTGTGATTCTAGATGTGGCTACCTAGTTATTTTCCTTCTCAGACCCAGGTGGATCTGGGCTTAGCGTGGTCTTGCTGATCCAGAATGGAGACTCAATCAGGAGGTTCTGGTCTGTGTTTTCCTCACATGAAGGTGAACATTGTCTCTATATTTGAAATAATTTCTATTTCCTGTTCTGTTTTATAGCAAATACTGGTTCATATACTTTGCTTATTTTTCTCATAGGTTGTGAAGTTTTTTTTATTAATTTATAATATTTATAGTTTAAAATATATATTATATGAAAGAAATTAGACTTTTATCTATGATAATAGTTATAATTTTTCTTTTTCAGTTTGGCTTTTGCTTTATTGATACTGAGGGTTTTTTTCATATACAAAATTGTTTCAGTTTTGTCTGATGAATTTATCCATGGTGTGCTGGTAGATGTTTAACAACTGGTTCTCTGAAAAGGAAAAGAATTTCATTGTGACCTTTGTGGCCTTTCAAGCCACTGATTGAGTCTCTCAACCTAAGTTGGGAGGAACCAGCTTCAACATTTCAGCTGGGGTAGGGATGAGTCATGAAACTTGTCTCACTTCTAGGATAAGATTACTAACTGAACATATTCTACCTGAGGTTCTTTTAGGTTGTTGTGATTTTGTGTTAAAATCTTTCAATCACCTGCTGTAAGATATTGGTAGAGGCTAGTTCTGTTCTGTCATTTCTGCTTCAGGATGATAACTAGCTGCTAATAAGTAACCTGAGAGCAAGCTATCTTTTTCAGAGTGTGGATGCTGCCTCACACCACATATTAGACTTCTGCATGCATATTCTGATCAGTTTGTGGACCCTGACACAGAGATCTGCTTGTCCATCTGTAAGAAATATTAAATACGAATCTTTTCTACCAAATATAAAAAGAATTAAAATATTTTAATCCTCCCTACTGTGTAAAACTTTCTTGCAAACGTTTTAATTCCTCCACCTAGTTAAACTTTTGTTTACACAAAGATCCCCCAGCTGCATTCCAAGAATTTGATGACCTGGAGCAGTAACAGTTCCTTACCCCCCCCCCCCACCCATTATTTTCTGTGCACCAATTCTTTTCAGACTAGCCAATTGAATAAGACTAAGGTCAGACCCCTAGCCAATGAGAAAAGACACAGTCACCACCTGAATTAGAACTAAAACCAAATGTATTTCCTGTCACTGTGTGTTTCCTCTTCTGAATACACCTTTTTTTTTTTTTTTCTTCTTTTTTTTTGATTCTTCCAGACCGATCTCTCTGTGTAGTTCCTAGAAACTCTGGAACTCAGGGATCTGCTTGCCTCTTCTATTAAAGCCGTGTGCCACCACACCCAGCCCCTAACTTATTTCTAACACATCTGTGATCATCACAACTTCACAGTTGGGAGCAGTGAGGGTTGAGTTTCTTTTTGCTAGCTGGGGGTTAGCAGTTTCAGCCCCTCCCCCACAAGCCCCACCCCTCGCAGAGGAGGAGCTATCATTCAGTATTCCCACCCTCCACTCTTGTTGTGAATGACTCAAACCACAAGGAGGAAGCTGAGCCTTTTCTAATATTTGGTCATTTCTGCTGGGTACTCATACCTACCCTTTGCAGCCTGTGAGGCCAGGATTCCTGTGCCATAGTATCCTAGTTCAGTGGGCGACTCAGCCTTTAGGGTGACCAAAGTGCTTTGAGACTGGTGGCAGCATTCCCCCACTGAGCTCAGGACGTCAGGCAACTCAAATGAGAATGCTCCTTGCACTCAGCTCTTCCTGCTCTTTGGTTTGGGGCCAGAAGTTTTCTAATTCTCTGAGTTCTGGCATAATCCCAACATCTCTGTGTATCTTAAGGGGTTGACCATAATCATTAGAGCCTCTAGGAACAGGTCCTGCCCCAGCACATAGTTCTCAGTTTCTTGCCTGTTCTGGCCCTGCTCCCAGGGTCCCTAGCCCTTGGCCATAGCACACAGAGTAAGTTTGTCAGGACTGTATAGGCAAGGGCCCTCCCATTCCTGATAGGCATCTTTTGACCCTAAAGCCGTCTCCCCAGGGGCTCATCTCACCCTCCCCTACACAAGAGGCTACAGACATCCAACTGTGAGTAGGGGGAGGGACAGGGAAAGGGACAGGTCAAATTCTGCAGTATTGACCCCAGAGAAACTGTGGGGGTGGGGAGTGGGGGGAAATCTTACTAGGTCCAGGGAGCTCCGCCAGGTCTGGGAGGAAGGCTATCACTTGAGGGCGGGGCGGGGGCGGGGCAGGGGGGGCAGTGAGGTAATTTCCGTGCTCTGTCGTCAGAGGTCTGAGTCGCCCCAGGGGCAGAATCGAAACTGATCGCTACTCCAAGTCGATGCTGGTGCACTGGGTAAGTATGGGGTGGTGGCTGGGGACTGGAGGGGCTACCCGGAAAGGTGTGAGGATCATCCCCTTGCCTGCAAATGGGCAGGACCAGCTGCCCCAGACAGACTCCAGTAGCGGACAGCCCTAGGGCCCCCTCCTCTTACTTCTCCAGCTGCCGGGTATGGGGTTCTAGCTCTGACGATTTAGAAACCTCCACAGGAGTGCAGAGAGGGGGACCACAGGCTTTGCCTGTTGCTCATTCTTTCCTTTTAAAATACACTCTTTACCTTAACATTTCCCTAGAAAGTTCTTTTTAGAGTGCTAGGGTGTAGGTCAGTAGTAGAGTATTTGCCTGGCATGTGTAAGAAGCCTGGATTTCATCCTCAACACTGAAAAAGGAAAAAAAGGAAAATTCCCCTTAGACCTGACCTAGGTGTTTGCCAGGAGCTAGCTGCTCCCTCTCTCATCACTGCTGGGGTGGCACTAACTCAGACTCTGGGTTCTGGACATTACCTTTCCTCCTGGCATCTCTGAGAACTCTGAGGAGGACTATCCAACTTGGGTAGAGCAGGACAAGGCTGTGCCCTTCCCTCCTGAAGCTCCCATTACCAAGTCTAGTAGGCTATAGTAGTCCCAGGAGCTGACTAACAGCTCTCAAGAAAGGGGGTACTATTTTTAGAGAGCCAGGAGATATGAAACTTGAGGGGTGAAGGAGCCCCATAAGTACCAGACAGAGGATTCTTTAGCCTCCCAGCTGTCTTCTTCTACTAGCTGCCACTTGAGTTCCTTATGGGTAAGACTTGGAGGCCTTTCAGGAGGAGAGGTTGAGCTGGGGTTCAGGTGGAACTCCCCAACAAGGTTGGACAGGTTGTCCTTCACCTGGCAGAGGATATGTGGGTCCTTCTTGGCCTTGGGCTGACTTGCTTCTCTTATCCTATCATCTCTTTAGGGCTAACGGTTCCAGTAGACCAGCTGCTCAGAAGCCTTATCCACAACCCTGAAGAACCTGGCCTTCATCTGAGATGGCATCTTTGGGGTGCAATCTGTGGTCTGCTAGCACGTTGGCCACCAAAGGACCATCCTTGGCAGGACTCTATGCTCAGGTAGACCTTCACCTGGGCTGTTCCCACTGCACCCAGTGCCTCAACGAGAGCACCTACATCCTTCATGAAGTGGAGCATGACTGTTCCCGGGAGATCTTGCTGGTCCGATACAAGCAAGGTGCCAATGGCAAGGTCTGGCGTAAGGTAGGCCGCCGGCCTAGCTTCCCAAGACCTATGCGTTATGAAGTCTGTCGCTACTATAGCCCAGGACTGGGCTGTAGGCGCCACCAGAACAGGTGCACCTTTGCCAGCAGCTCGGAGGAGGCACTGGTCTGGACATTTGAGCGCAAGCACAACCTTCCCCGCCTGAAACTGAAAGCCGCTGTGCAGGGCACCAGAGCCCCGGATAGGCCGCAAACCCCAGCTGACACCATCCGAGCAGAGTTTGGTGGCCATTTCCAACTGCTCTGTGCCCTCTGCTTCAAGTGCCGTCCCTCATGCCTCCGCCCTGTGGATCCCAGGGGCCACTGCCCTAAGCACCAAACCTGTCCCACACTCCTCATCCACGTTATAACTGAGGGCCGAAAGCGGCAATTTGTGGAGGTGCGGCCACAGCCACAAAAAAAACATCCTTTAAACTACTGCATGTTTGTGGGCCGTGGAGCACCATGCCGCCATGGGGCCTCACGCTGTGAGTATGCACACAGTGCTGTGGAGATGGCTGTGTGGAAGGCTGAGCAGCTGGATGGGCTCCAGAGAGGAGATCTGCTCACATGTCCTCTTCTTGGAGAGGACAGATGGAAGGCCAGCCGTGGTCAGCCCCCTGAGGTCCAACTGTACTGCCATGCCTGCTTGGTCACCTGTAATTCTCAGGAGGCATTTGAGAACCACTGTTCCTCCCTGGAGCATGCACAGATGGTAGCCTTTGACCAGGCTGTGCCCTGGAAGCACCGTGCTCCACCAATGGGGCTCTCCAAATTTGAGCTCTGCCCTAGGTAAGGGGAATTATGTAGGAGCCTAGGGTAGGAGAAGAACCCCCACCTCAGGTCAGCACCAGGGATTGTGAGGCCCACCAGGCCTGAGACCTGCCTATCATCTGCTGTGCCCTCTACATGTCAGGCTAGTATTGCAGTGGCCTCTGAAGATGGTTCCTTGTGCCAGCCCTTGCCCTGGTGTAGGGCAAATGAAACCCCTATATGCCACCCCCACCCCAGAATTCATTCCTGCTCCCCATACAGACCAGTGTTGGGCTGAGAGGGTTAGGTCCTGAGGCTGTACCTCCATGAGGTCCTGCTGACCTCCTCATCTCTCCAGGCCTGACCTCTGTGAGTATGGAGATGTCTGCATCAAGGCACACTCAAAACAGGAGTTGGAGGAGTGGGTTCAGCGGGCACAGGCCATGGAGCTGCGAGAACAGGCTGCCTGGCAGGATGGGCTGGTGTCTTACCAGGCACGACTGCTAGCTGAGTACCAGTGCAGCAGCAAAGAGGTGTTGGTGGTAAGTAGAGGCTTATGAAAATGAGGGGTGGGTCCAGGGCTGCCCTGCTGAAAGCCAGGCCTCTTTGTGCAGATGGCTGAGACTGTCGATGGAGTGTCTGTCACTTGCCACCAGCCACTCGTGCATCGGGCCCAGGAGAAGAAGACCCAACACAATTGGATGTTCACCGTCCACTCTGAGGTGAAGGTTCAACAGCTCAGATCTTATGGGTAGACCCTGCCTTGGGTGATGGGATTCCCAAGGTGTTAAGGACTACAGGTGGGCAGATATAGAAAGCCTGTGATTTGGAGCTGATGCTGCCAGTGGCTGTACTTCTGTATCTATGTGACCTAGGAAAAACCCTGTAGCCTCTCTGCCTCAGTTTCCTCCTACAGTGATAGTTGATCATGGCATCCTCACCCTATGGGGTCACTCAATGGAGTAAATTAATTAATATAAGAAACAAATGTGCCAGTGTCTGGCACCTGGAGACTGAATGTGACTTGTAATTACAGGACCCTGAAAATCCCAGCTGCTCATCTCTTTTTTAATGTCTGCTGGGCCTTAGTCAAGGTCCATGAGCAGAGATAGAAACCAGGGCAGACTGAACAATCTGAGGGTCCCACACTCAGAAAGCGGCAAGCTGCCTTTCTCAGGAGGGTTGGGTTGACAGGGTTGAAGGAGTCACCATGGGCCCTGAAAGAGTCTGAGGGCCCATTCAACACTTCATGGCCTATCTCCTTCTCCAGGACCCCTTGCTACATGTGGCTCTACTCAAGCAAGAGCCTGGAGCAGCCTTCTCACTGGTGGCCCCCAGTCTCCCACCAGACCAGCTCTATGCACAGGGAAAGCACTTCTGTGTGCCCAACTCCCCAGCCCAATTCCAGGTAGGGGTGCATGTACAGGCTGCCTCCTTTGGCAGCTTTGAGCAATGGGTGGTCTTTGACTTCGGTCACAGGCCAGTGCTGCTCCAGAAGCTGAAGTTGCAGCTGGGCCAGGCACACAGCCTGGAGCTTGGTGAGAAGCCAGCACCCAGACACCCCCAGGAGCTGGACTGCTGGCACACAGGCAACCGCCATGTGGTGCTTGAGGTAGATTGGACACCTGAGCAGGAAGCCCTGATGGCCAAGTACAAGGTACCCTCCCTGGCCCTGGAGTTCAGTCACAGTGGTCTGGTCTGGGGCCCTATCTCTCGTACAAACTACCGTCAGAGGATGCACAAGTTTCTCTATGAAGAGGAAGCAGCTCAGCAGCAGCTGGTAGCCAAGTAAGTGGGGCAGTGGGCTAGCAGGAGTGACCCAGGTCTGGAGTTGGAGTTGGGTCTTTGACTATGGCATAGAGAGCTGACCTATAACTTTCCACCAGGCTGGCCATGAAGGGCCAGGTATCCCTGAAGACGGCACTGCAGACACCAGCACTTGGCATGCTCTTTGCACCACCAGGAGCCCTCTATGCCGAGGTTCCCTTCCCCTCTTCTCTGTTGCCAGACACTGACCAAGGCTTCCTGCTGGGCCGAGCAGTCAGCACAGCCCTTGTGGCTCCTGTGCCTGCACCTGACAAAACAGTGTACCAAGTACGGCTGGAAACACGGGCCAGCTCAGAGCATGCACTATGGCTGCTGTTGCCAGCACGGTGCTGTATGGCTTTGGGGCTGCAACCACAAGACAGCCCCATCTTAGAGGTGCAATTCCAGATTGACCCTCTGACCTTCCGGTTCTGGCATCAAGCAGTAGATGCACTGCCTGAAGAGCGCCTGGTGGTTCCTGACCTGCCCACCTGCTCCCTGCCACACCCTTGGCCCATCCCACTCTCCTTTCGTGGCAATCACAAACAGAAGCTGGCTGTGGGGCTCATTGCAGGCAGAAGACCTGAGGGCACAAAGCCCATTCCACCACTACTCATCTATGGCCCCTTTGGCACTGGCAAGACCTATACACTGGCCATGGCTGCCCTTGAGGTTGTCCAGCAGCCCCACACCAAGGTGCTCATCTGTACACATACCAACAGGTGAGCCCAGAGCCGCTTTCAGGTTGCTTACCACTGCCCTGGCTCCCAGAGTGTCCAGCTTTCTGATTCTTATAAAGATGCTGCTGGTGGCTGGTTGCATCTTTCAAAGCCAACTGGGGTGCCCTGAATCAATGGATATACTGTGTGGGTAAGGAGATAGATGTGGGTGCCTTTCCACAACCCTGGACCAAGGAGGGAGTTGTAGTGGTGTTGTTTTAGCCTACCCCATGTTTCCTGGGCAAGGCTATTTATTTATTTATTTATTTATTTATTTATTTATTTATTTACTTACTTACTTATTATTCATTTTTTTAAAAGATTTATTTATTTATTTATTTATTTATTTATTATGTATACAGCGTGTATGACTGCAGGCCCGGAGAGGGCACCAGTTCTCATTACAGATGGCTGTGAGCCACCATGTGGTTGCTGGGAATTGAACTCAGGACCTCTGGAAGAGCAGTCAGTGCGCTTAACCTCTGAGCCATCTCTCCAGCTCCTTATTATTCATTTTACATGCCAACCACAGATCCCCCCTCTCATCCTTCCTTCCACTCCCTCCTTTTATTTATTTAATAGAAACGGGCTATTCAACCAAGAAGTTCCTCTTTGATTAATGTGGTTTTTTAAGTTCCCTATTACCACATATTATTACAGGCGTAGAGTCCTTTTTTAGCCCAGAGAAGGGGGTAGAAGGAGGAGCCCAGAACAATGGCCATGTGGCCTGAGCCAATTCTAGGCTGAGCTGGAGATCTGAGGGGCAAGGCTGTTGTTTACCAGGAAGATCCTAAGCAGCACCTTCTTGGCTTCTCAACTCTCAGGCTCTACTACTCAGGACTGGGCACCAGTTCTTGTTGCCAAAGCTTGCAGCACCCAGGAGCTGTGTTCAGGATCAGTGCCAGCCCCCAGCCACCTTGGGCTGTCTCAGGCCACAGCTGGCTCTCCCCTTGGCCTCAACTCAGAGACCACCTTCTCTAAGCTATCCCCGACCACACAGGCTCTGACCTTCCCCGTGTCTTTGCTTTTTGTTCCCTTTGAGGGCATTTGAGTCCCTAGGTAAGGCCCTGTTTGTCTGCCTTATGAGTGTTTCTGGCATCCAGGCAAGGCTGAATACATGTTTCAGCCAGCAGCCTGAGTCCTGAAGCAGCATCTCACAGTGCCTCACTCTTCCTACAGTGCTGCAGATATCTATATCCGGGAGTATTTCCATGGCTATGTCAACAGTGGCCATCCAGAGGCAGCTCCACTCAGAGTGATGTACACAGATCGCCCTCCAAGACAGACCGACTCAACCACATTGCAGTACTGCTGCTTAACTGAGGACCGCCAGGCCTTTCGCCCACCCACAGGAGCAGAATTGGTACATCACCGATTGGTGGTTACCACCACTTCCCAGGCTCGGGAGCTCCAGGTGCCAGCTGGCTTCTTCTCCCACATTTTCATTGATGAGGCAGCCCAAATGCTGGAGTGTGAGGCTCTCATCCCACTGGCCTATGCCTTGTCATTAACCCGTGTAGTACTGGCAGGGGACCACATGCAGGTCACACCTAGGCTCTTCAGTGTGCCCAGAGCCAAGGCAGCTGGGCACACACTGCTGTACCGCCTTTTCCTGTACTACCAGCAGGAGGTACACAAGATCGCTCAGCAGAGCCGCATTATCTTCCATGAGAACTACCGTTCAACTGCAGCCATCATCAACTTCGTCTCCCATCATTTCTATGTAGCCAAGGGCAACCCCATCCAGGCCAGTGGCAAAGTCCCATGTCACCCCCAAAACTACCCTCTCATGTTCTGCCATGTGGCAGGCAGCCCTGAGCAGGACATGTCCATGACATCCTGGCTTAACTCAGCTGAGGTCACCCAGGTAGTGGAGAAGGTGCAAGAGATCTACAACACCTGGCCTCACTGCTGGGGACCCCGGGAGCAGAGACACATCTGTGCTGTCTCTCATGGTGCTCAGGTGAGCTGTCTCCTCTGGCTTCCACAGCTTTACTTTCTTTATCTGTGAAGGGCTGCTTTGTTCCTTTTCCAGTCTGATCCATGTGGTCATGCTGGGGTAAGGGTGTATAGGGATTGGCAAGAGGACCTGTTCCTTAACTGGGTGACAGGCTCTCAGAATCCTGGACTTATCTGCAGGTCAGCGCGTTGAGGCAGGAGCTAAGAAGGAGGAACCTGGGTGAGGTGTCTGTGGGCAGCTTTGAGATTCTGCCAGGTAGGTGACAGAAATTTGGGCCAGGGGCTGGTCTAACAGGGAGGCAGCTTCCAGCCCATTCCTCAGACTTGCATATGTAGGGTGGGACTGGGTTATCCAGTCTGCTGGTCTTACCTGGCCATCTGATCCATGTGTCCTACAGGGCGTGAGTTCCGGGTGGTGATATTGAGTTCTGTTCACAACCGCAATAGTCTGCTCAGCCCTGGGGCACCAACCTCAGAATTCTTCACTGAGCCTCGTGTGCTGAACACAGTCATGACCCGTGCCCAGTCTCAGCTGGTGGCTGTGGGAGATGCCGTAGCTCTCTGTTCCTCTGGAGCCTGCAGAAAGCTCTGGAAAAGCTTCATCCGTGAGTGCATCGAGCATCACAGTGTCTTCCCTGAGGACCTGTCACTGGGGCAGATCGAGCAGGGTGTGGCCCAGAGGCAGCACTGGACTTCTTTGACACTCAGAGCTGGGTGCCCAGATGAAAACCACACCGCTCTGGCACAGGACCTGCAAAGGTCCGTAGCTGAAGGGACCACAGTCACAGCACAGACGGAGGCAGTGGCAGCAGAGGACACCACAAGGGGAGACTCAGCCTCTAGAGATGCAGCGGCAGGAGTGTCCACCCTGGAGGCTGGGATGTCTGAAGAACCTGAGGATTCTGAGTCTGACTTCTGGCCCTCTGACTGGGAGCTCAACGCTGATGATGCCATCCTGAAGGAACTCCTCGATGAAAGCCGACAAGTGACTGTGACTGTGCGGGAGGATGGGCTTCTGGACACCATGGTTTGGCCTGCATCCCCACAGCAAGCCCGACAGTATACAAACCTGCCCTCGGCTATGCTGCGTAAACTCCTGCGCTCCAACCCCAAGCAGTACCACCGCTGCAGCTTCCTACAGGAGACCTTTGAGAGAGCATTGGCCACACCGCTGGATGACATGGCCTCTAGCCCTATCCAGGTCAGGGGTCGCCTGAACTGTGGGATGGCCTTCACAGGGGATGAGGTGCTAGTACAGGTCCTGGACCCAGCTGCTGATGACAGGGGCGTTTCAGGAAGCCTGCAGGGTCGTGTGATGGGTGTGCTGAAGAGAAGGAGACATGAACTGGCCTTTGTATGTCGAATGGATGAGTGGGACCCCCGAATCATGATCCCCATCAATGGTTCTGTGACCAAGATTTTTGTGGCAGAGATGAAGGACCCACAGCAAGTTCCCATCCACCGCCTTGTTCAAGGCCAAGTGCAGCGTGTAGGGCATGAGAGTCTCATGCCTGAAGACCGGAGCACCCGGCTTTTCCGGGTCCGTATTGTCCTTTGGCGGGAACGTTTCTACTACCCACTAGGCATTGTCCTGGAGGTGCTGCCCAAGGCCATCACCTGGGAGCAGGGTCTTCATATTCTTGCCCTAGAGCATGGCCTAAAGGCCCACACACCAGACCCAGCCTCTGTTTCCAAGGCTTTGCAGAGATACCACTCAGAGCTAAACATGGCCACTGGTCCCCGAGAGGACTGCCGCCACTTCTTGACCTTCACTGTGGACCCCCAGGGTGCCTGCAATCTTGATGATGCTCTCAGTGTCCGGGACCTAGGCCCAGTGTATGAGGTGGCTGTGCACATTGCTGATGTGGCCAGCTTGGTGCCCAAGGATGGAGCACTGGACACGGAAGCCCGCCAGCAGGGCTCTGTGTTCTACGCCCCGAGCAGGGAGCCAGTACTCATGCTGCCAGCCAGCTTGTGCCAGGATGCGCTCAGCCTTCTGCCAGGCCAGGATCGCCTTACCATCTCTCTCTTCCTCACCGTGGAGAAGGGCAGTGGCCAGATCAAGAGTCTGCGATTTGCACCCTCCATAGTCTGCTCTGACCGCCAGCTGTCGTATGAGGAAGCTGAAGAACTGATCAAGGGGCACCCTGGGGCTGGCCTGGAGCTGCCAGCCCACCTGGACTCTGTGGAAGCCTGTGTCGTGGCTGCCTGCTACTTCTCATGGGCGTTGCGTCGTCAGCGCCTGCTGGCTGCCTGCTACTATGAGCCACCAGATGAGGACAGTGTGCTGGGCTTTCGCACAGCCCACATCATGGTCCAAGAGTACATGATCCAGTTTAACAGCCATGTGGCTGAGTTTCTTGTGGGCAATAAGCATACGCAGACACTGACACCACTGAGGTGGCAGCCCACACCCAGCAGGCACCAGCTTGACAGCGTCTTTAAGAAGCACAGAGGACTGGTGTCCCTGTCGCTGCACCTGTGCCACCACTTGAACACCAACTACACCCCCAGCAAGCAGCTGTATGTCCTGACTTCCCTCTGGAAACAGGTGCAGCTCGCAGCTGGTACTCAGGACTACAGCCAGATGGTGGACCTTATTGCTGCAGATGACATGCACCCTTCACTGGCTCCTGCATGCCTGGACTTCCGAAAGGCTCTAGGCCGCTCTGTTTTTGGCCGCTCCAGCCAGGGTGAGCAGCGACCTGCTGGCCACTACTCACTGCAAGTGGATTGGTACACATGGGCCACCTCACCCATCCGTAGATATCTAGACGTGGTGCTGCAGCGGCTGATCCTGATGGCACTGGGCCACAGGGACTTTACATATTCTACCAGGGACATCGATGGGCTCTGCCAGGACTTTAGTCGCCAGTATGCATGTGCCCAGAGCTACCAACGGCGGGCTTACAGCCTGCACCTGGCCATCCAGCTCAAGGCCCAGCCTCAAGACAAGCTGGGCTTTGTGGTGGATGTCGAGATGGGTGCCCGCTGCTTCAAGTTGCTTTTCCCTGTCAACCGAGAAACCCTGCCTGACCCCTGCCCTGTCCACTACCACTCCCTGCAGCTGGCTGAGCACCCTCAGGAGCTAGTGAGCCAGACAGGCCTGCGGCTTGTATGGCGGCGCCGTATCTACTCAGTGCAGGTGTCCAAGCCACGTTTACCACTGCTGGGCACATGTTTTGATCCACACACCCAGACTATAGATGCAGCCCTGTGGACTCGGCTACTGGTGCTGGTGAAGGAGCAGCGCTGGCCTGAGGTAGCTGCCCTCATCAAGGAGCAAGATAAGAAGCTCCCTCATCGAAGGGAGCAGGTACAGATAAAACAGAGTCGCTGTGGACACTTTGTAGAGGTGGCTTGTGAGCTGAGCAGAGGAGATACTCTGCAAGTACAGCTTGGTGCCAGCCTGCAGCGGGGCTTTCTGGCACCAACCTTGCAGCTGTGGACTGTGGTACCTGGCTTTAGCCTCTGTCTGGAGCACATGGAACGGCCAGGTGACTGCTTTTCAGGCCACGTGCACCAGGCTCTGCAGGACCACTACCAAAAAGTAAGCGAGTACTCAGGTGTGTGGGAGCCACTCTGTGCCCTGGAGTCACTTACCAGTGCGGTTACAGAAAATGACTCCATTGTGCTGCAGAACGTGCACATTTCTTGGGATACAGATAGGACATCCGAGGGGCAGCTGCAGGGCACCTTCCAGCTGGACGCTGATTTTCTCCGGGAGAAATGTATCAATATCCACTTCGACTGCTGCTACCTCTGCATTCGGCTTGAGGGGCTCCCTCTCCCGCCAGCCAGCCCACTCCCTAGGCCCAGCTGCCTTGGCCCCTTCCTGAGCATTGACCCTGATACATATACCTGGGTGGCCCATGGGCTGGCTGGTGACTGGGACCAGGAGAGTGTGGAGGATCGGCAGGATGTTCCCAGGCAGGTACATTTCTTCATCCACCACATGGCCATGGAGAAAGTTCCAGAAGAGGTGCTGAAACCTAGTGCTCGGTTCACTGTGGAAGTGATATCTAAGCAGCTTCCTGATCTGTGAGTGGTTTCTATCACCTGAGGCCAGGGAGAAGGTCCCTGGGCTGAGGTCCAGCGCCAGGACCTCCTTGGGCTTCCCTCTCCTGGGAGGACATGGCTCCCTCCCTAGGAGAATCCTGTTCACTTTCTGGTATCCCTTCTCATCCCAGCCGCAAGGAAGAAGCTGTGCGTGGACTGAAAAAGGCATCCCCACTGGTCATCAGCATTGCCTTGGGCCGGCCCATCCCCGAGCCCCGTCACCGGCCTCCCCAACACTCTTTCTGCAGGGGTAGGTCTGCTCTTTAGCTTTCCACCTCTTCCCAATGCATGGTGCTCAAATGATCCTTGCCTTCTGCTCCACCCCCACCCCAGCACCTACCAGCCGGTTCTTGAAGTGGCAGCACACCAGCCGGTTCTTGGAGCGGCAGAACTACGACATCCCTGGTGGACGTCATAAGTTGAACCCTAGCCAGAACAGAGCTATCAGGAGTGCTCTGGAGAAGCAATTCACAGTCATCCAGGGCCCACCAGGTGGGGTTCATTTGCAGGAGCCAGGGGCTGCCCTGGGCAGGCAGGTGTGGCCATAGGTACTCACACTGTCCTCTGTCCACAGGCACCGGGAAGACCATTGTGGGCCTCCACATTGTATACTGGTTTCATAGGTCAAACCAGGAGCAGGTGCCAACTGGCAGCAGCATTAATGGAGAGGAACAGCAGAGGGGCCCATGTGTCTTATATTGTGGCCCCTCCAACAAGTCCGTGGATGTCCTGGGAGGTGTGTTACAGATAAAGTGTGGGACTGCCAGAGGGTGCTGGGCATTAAGGTACAGTCTGTCACACCTGCCCTTGCCCTAGGACTGCTCCTGAGTAGGAAGACAGAGTTGAGGCCCCTGCGTGTGTATGGGGAGCAGGCAGAGGCCACTGAGTTCCCAGTTCCAGGAGTGAGTAGCAGGAGTCTATTCAGCAATACCTCTCAGGAAGGGAGGCCAAATCAGAGCCTCAGGTACAACACATCGGTCTGTGCTGGGATTGAGGCAAGGGGACCTCCACTGGGCAGGGTTTCACCAAGGTTCTGCCTTCTAGGAGCATTACCCTTCACCACCGGATCCGCCAGGCCCCCAATCCACATGCAGCAGAGATCAGAAAATTTGATGCCCAACTTCGGGAAGGAAAAATATTCTCAAAGGAAGATCTTGTGGTGTAAGTGGTGGGCTCAGAGGTGGAGCTGCCGATTGGCAAGCTCACTGGATGACAGGTGTTACCTCACACAGGTACAAGAGAGTCTTGGGGAAAGCACGCAAATATGAGCTTGACCGGCACTCAGTCATTCTGTGCACATGCTCCTGTGCGGCATCAGGAAGCCTGAAAACTCTGAAGGTTCGACAGATCCTTATCGACGAGGCAGGCATGGCCACTGAGCCAGAAACCCTTATTCCCTTGGTGTCCTTCTTACAGATTGAGAAGGTGAGGTTGGAATGGAGCTAGAACTGCTACCTGGGTTCCTGGGGGCAGCTTATGCTGGGGTGCTAAGGGTGTAATAGTGAGCATTGCTATTGGTTGAAGATGGCCAAGAAGCTGGGATGCCTCTGGCTACAAGGATGTCAAGATCATATCTAGCTGTGCTTCCAGGTGGTTCTGCTTGGAGACCACAAGCAGTTGCAGCCTGTGGTCAAGAATGAACAGCTGCGAAATCTGGGGATGGACCGGTCTCTCTTTGAGAGGTACCACAGGGATGCCATCATGCTGGACACACAGTACCGTATGCATAAGGATATCTGCTCCTTTCCCTCCATGGAGTTCTATGGGAGGAAGCTGAAGACCTGGTCTGACCTGAAGCGTCCACCCAGCATCCTGGGCCATGCTGGCAAGGAGAGCTGCTCTGTCATCTTTGGCTATGTGCAGGGCAGTGAGCAGAGGCTGCTGGTGTCCACCGAGGATGGCAATGAGAACTCCAGGGCCAATCCAGAGGAAGTAACAGAGGTGGTAAGTGTCAGAGCAACTCTTCTGGGTGCCTGGGTGGGTCAGGGAAAGCTTCAGTGGTCAGGAAGGCTGGGATCAAGTGAGGCCCCTGTGCTCAGGATGAAAGGCCTGGATTCCAGCCCCATCTGCCCTCTCCTCTATTTAGGTCCGCATCACCAAGCAGCTGACCCTGGACCGGACGGTGGATCCCAAGGACATCGCCGTCCTTACACCCTACAATGCACAGGCTGCGGCAATCAGCAAGGGCCTCAGGCAAAGAGGGGTCACTGGAGTGACTGTGACTTCTATAACCAAGAGCCAGGGTGAGCCTGGCTCTAAGGAGGCCATATTTGTGTGGTGGTCAGAAGGGGGTTCGGTGGGCATAGAGCTGTGAATTCATCTACCATTCCCTCCCTGCCTCCCAGGGAGCGAGTGGCGCTATGTGCTAGTGAGCACAGTCAGAACATGCCCCAAGAGTGATGTGGACCAGCGGCCAACCAAGAGCTGGCTCAAGAAGTTTCTGGGCTTTGTTGTGGATCCCCACCAAGTAAACGTGGCCATCACCCGGGCCCAGGAGGGGCTGTGCCTCATTGGTGAGGGGTTGCGTTTCTGGGGAAGGCTAGGGCAAGGCAGTGTCGAGCATGCTCAGGGCAGAGCTAAGAGCCACCTTGATTCTCCTTGCAGGGGACCATGTCCTGCTACGCTGCTGCCCACTCTGGCACCGTCTCCTAGACTTCTGTGAGGCCCAGCACAGCCTTGTGCCTGCTGAGAAGGTGCGGGTCCAGAGAAAGTCTGCTTTATCTTCCTGAAGAGCTCTCACCTGCCCAGCCTTTGATGTGCCAGCAGCTGAGGGTATGTCCCTCATTATTCTCTGCCAAGGCCCTGGGTATACAGTGGATTGCCATAGCTCACAGTCCCAGCTGAACATTAGTCAACCACCTCTGCTATCTTCTTGGGAAAAGCCCTGGTATTGGCTGTAGTCTTGTAGCAGTGATAGTCTTATGGGCGGTGGCCTCTTCCTGAGCCGGAAGCAGGCTTAATAATGATGACCTTCCTGTTTGTGCCTGGACTTGAGTGGAGGGGAAAGAGCTGGAGGTGGGCCCCTTTGCTCCTGACTGTGTTGCTTTTCCTGGTGCATTTGGTGACTAGAACACCTCTTAGTGGCCACAAAGGACCCCAAGATATATCTTTGCTGTTACTGGGAGCCTAAACAGGAATGAGACTCCTCTGAGGCTGTACTTTGACACTGAGATCCATCTATGGTTGCACTGGGCACCATGTGTTCATTTGTCATATTTTCTAGTCTTAATGACCTAAAGCTAGCACTTCTTACTGGTCCACTCAGAGTGGGCAAGGAAGCCTTCCTGGAAGAAACTTTTTCTTTTACTACTCACTGCCTTATGTCCTGAAGGGCTGACTGCTAGGATAGGAGCAGAGGGCAGAGCCAAGCCAAATGATCACAACCCTGCCTCCTGGGATGTGAAGTAGCAGCCCTGTGGTTAGGCAGCTGAGAATGAGGTACCCCAGTACCACTGGGACTATGCTTCTTCACCAAGCTTTCATGCCTATATCTAGGGCTTTAAGACAACCTAAATCTAAATCTTTTTCTGCAGAACTGAACAGGTGAAATCTCTCCCTTCATGTCTCCCTCTTATACTCCCACCTCCTGGAAGTTCCAAGCTGGAGCCATCTCTCTCTCAGTGTGACTTCCCTCTCCTGAGGTCAGAGATGCTACAAGTGAGCTGTACACCAGGAGAGGTGAGGCTCCTAAGGCCTGGCTGCAGAACCTCCTATGAGAATAACATCTGGTGTCTTCTACAAATTAAATTTCTACATTCCATCTTTTAATCTTTTCTCATATATATATATATACTGTATACTTTTATGTAACTGGATAATTTTATTATAAAATTTGCTCTGAAAGTTCTCATGGGTGTTTTGTTGTATGGGCAAGAGTAAACAGGACTGGCCTTCATCTTGCAGCCTTTGAAGTGGTCAGAGGAGTTGAACACAGAACCTAGGAGATGAGTACAGAAATTGGGAGAATGGGGAGAGAAGGGAGTGGTATCCTGTCTTGTGACTGAGAAAACTGCACGGTCATAGGAAGCTAGTGAGTAATTTAGCAGAGATGGGCTGAAACTGGAGAGCTAAGTCTGCTGCTGTAGGTTTAGCGGACTGTTCTTAGTCCCCAGGCTGAAGCAGGTCCAAAGTCCTGATGACTGTGACCTCAATGACCACTTATCCAGTCTGAAGTTGTCCTCTAGTACTTTGGGCCCCACCACTCCCTCCAAGTCAACTTGTGACCTGCATTCATTTTGCCTTTGGCTTGTAGCCAAACAAGCTTATCCTAGCACAGCTGATACGAGAATGATAGGGCCAGGAAAAGATGGTGGGAATTCCTAGAGACACTGTGAGGAAAAGAGGTCCCCACAGACTGTCTGTTGCTAGAGTTAGGGAGGAACAGCAGAGGGCACCAGCTCCACCTGCCCCCTCATCCACCTCGGTCTGCAGTTGAGTTTGGCAGGGATGTAATGTCCTGGCTGGGATCCTGGGGGCAACTGATGGCAGAGTGCTAGGGGTGTTATAGTTGGAGATGAGCAAGAGGTTGGGATACCTCTAGCTCAAAGAGCAGTTCAAGAGCAGCCATACATAAGTAGTGGAGTTTAGGTATGGATATGTACTAAAATAAGCAAGACATTCCTAGATGCAGAAGGATCTCCCCCACCTAGAGTCAGGGAGGGCTTCTTAAAGGGGCCTTGAACTTGGTGAGAAGCAGTGAGGAATGGTTTTAAGTGGGTTGTTGGAGCTTAAGAAGAGAAGAAAACCCAGATCCCATCAGGAATAAAGATGCAAGTATGGTGGAGGTGAAGCAATGAGCCTTGGGAAGGCATCGACACTAGCAGGCAGTGCACAGGCTGGGGATGAACTCTGTGAACGAGCTCTCCAGCACCCAGTGCCTGTAGTAGTTCCACTGTGTCTCCACCTCTAGGTTACATCTCTCTGGGCCTAATGGGGCACAAAGCTGGGCCATAGTTGGGTACAGGAGTCTTCTTTCTGGTCCTAGTTAGTCAGCATGCCAGGCTACTAGACCTACATATGCTTCCCTTAGCCAGCCCTCATTCTAGGCCTCCCCTCTCGGTAGAATTACCATGACCAATACCCAGTCTCCACCCATAACACACAGACCATTGTGGGTCCATCCTACATCTCTAGGATGACCCTATCCTGTGAGACACCCATAAGCAATTGACACTTTGACCACATGATGCCACAAAGAATGACTATTCTGATTCATCCATCAGTGAGTGGAGGTACCTGGCTTGCTACTCAGGCTGAGCCTCAATAGGCAGAGCACTTCCCCAGTGGGAGAAATGGGGATCATTATTACTCCCCACCCCAATCCCACTCAGAAAACGACCCCTCTGCCAGTGGGGGAGGATTCCCTGTCTTTGACCACCTGTTCTGCCAGGCCTGGTAGTCTCAGAATGACTATCACCTGTGGTATGTGTGGTGGCGAGGAAGCTGGAATCGGAGTGTGCTGTTTCAGCTCTTATTCCTTTTATCAGCTCTGCTGCTTTGCCCAGGGTACAAGGTGTTATCATTCTGGACCCAAAGGTGACCAAGCCTGCATCTACCTCTGTGTGTGTGTGAGTGTGTGTGTGTGTGTGTGTGTGTGTGTGTGCACACGCGCGCACGTTGATCTGGATGGAAGACATTAATGTCAAGGTGCCCTGGACAGCAGTGAGGAGTATGGTCATCTATATGGGCTGAATACCACCAACTAGCTATCAAGGAGAATAAGTGCTGGGGGGTGGTCACACTTTAGAAGCTAGGCACCATTGAATGTCTTAGAAAAGTTCCCAGACAGGCTTCCTTCCTGGGACCCTCACACACTTGGGGTGCCCATGAACTTCAGCTTACTTGGAAAGAATGTAAGACCTTTATTTTAAAAGTAAGACAGCATTTGGTCCTGGGCATCCCTGCTCCAAGGCGTCTGGGATGCTAACACCAAGGCTATGATGGCCCTCTGTGGTGTCCAGACAGGACCAAAACATCATCTTCCTCAGGGATCTTAAGCTAGGAGGCAGGTAAAGAAATCTGGTTATGGCTGTGAGGGTGAGGGACGTATAAGGTGCTGAGGCTGAGAGAGCTGAGTTCCCTAGGGACAGTTCTCATTATTGGAGGTGGCAGCCAGGTACTAGCAGCCAGCACTTCCTGCTCCAGTGGACAGTGGTCCTGAAATGTCCGGCCTGGGGCTCTCCTGGAAAAGACAGAAGGCACAGGGGTTCTGGGGTTTGTGGGATGCTGGGCCATCAGGGAAACACTATGTGGTTGCTGTTGTCTTAAGGCCTAAGTAGGGTTGTGTCTTTAATTTGGTGTGTGTATACTCCTCTTTATTAGTGGATAAATATTAGAAAATCATCTCTCAGAAGATGTGGTCAAGGGCAGGCTGGGCTTGCCCAGCCGACTGGGGACAGGCCCTTCAGGGGGTCCTGGAGTGGTCTGCAAGGTGAGGCTGTCCCGCCAGGGCTCATACACCAGGGTGTAGCTTTCTGCCCTCTTGATAGTGAACTTGTAGGTACGGTTGGGCAACAGGTTGTGGACATCAAAGGTGCAGGCAGCCACAGGGACTATGCCACACTGTGTACACTCCTGTTGTGTCCGAGGCTCCAGCAGCTTGAAGCGCAGCTCATACTGCTCTGGTGCTGCTGATTGGATGGTAACAAACCAGCGCAGGCTGACCCAGTCCTGATGGGCCACTGACTCCTTCCGGTCGAACATAACTGGCATCTTCGTGCTTAGCATAAGCCGGATGTGTGGAATTTTGGTGGCTCCAATGTCAGATACCAGGCGGTGCTTGACATGCAGGTGCCCTGGTACCATCATGGCCAGGAAGTTGTCCATGACAGCCGACAGGTCTGCCAACTGTTGCTCCACAAGCCCCCAGCCAGCCAGGAAGGGCCGTGGGTCAGGGGCCTCAAGCAGGGCATCCAGTGCTGCTCGGCCATGGTCCAGCTGCTCCAGCAGGTCCCCAAGCAGCAGGAGCTGGATCTTGGTCTGTGCTGTGCCCACCTTCTTCATGCGCTGAAACTTCCAGGGGTCAATGAGCTGGAACATGGTATTAGGCAGCACCAGTGGGTTCTGGTCACCTAAGGCCAGGTGCTTAGGGAGGATCTCAATGTAGTAGGAACACTTTTTGAGCAGCTGCATGCGGGCATGGTGGCGCTTGAGCAACTGGGGGCTCAGGTCTGTGGTCAGAAACTCACGCAGCACATTGCGTCGCTCCATATAGGTCCTCCAAGCCTCTGGCTCCAGCAGCTGCTGGTCCTCTGCTTCCTCCACCTCCTCTGAGTCCAGGAAGGAATGTGGACCGTCCAGCTTCATTTTGTCCAGGGCCAGGCCTGTCACCTGGAAGTTCATTGTCTAGGAGCTGAGGGTAAGGACTAGGCATCAGCTGTGATAATCAGACTGGCTCTGCCCCCAACCTAGGCCTTCTGTCTCACATCAGCCTCTGCCCCATAACGGCCTTTGCTCTCTCCTGGACCACAGCCTTCTGAGCAGAGACCCCTGGAGGGGAAGAATAGTAGTCTGGGTAGTAGACAAAAGTAGATGATGGCCAGGAAAGTTCTATCAAGGGGCCAATAGTCTTTTGTGGCGATGAGCTAACAAGGGTGAGAGAGTGGGTTATAGGGTCAGAGTGGCCTGGAGAGAAGCTCTGGAATATTAACCAGTTGTGAAACAGGTCATAAGCCTCAGGTTCCTCAGCTACCATGTATAATGGATGGTGCCCGTGGGGCTGTGGAGGGGCTTAGGGTGACCCTTGGGGCACTGATGAATTGCCCATGCATCCCAATACTCTCCAGAGACCTGGTACACCTCAGCACTGCTACAGTGCTTGGGGACAAGGCTAACCAAAGACAGGACTCTACATCATCCTCACATGGAGAGGGGCTTTGTTTGCCCAAGAACAGAGCAGACCCATCCTACCTTCCCACAGACAGGGAGTCTGAGACTAAAGCTTGGTAGGTTGGTCTTCCTCCATGGTTGCTTTTGATTTTGACATAGCATCTCACTCTATTGCCCAGGCTGCCATCCAACTCCTATGCTCAAGCCATCTTCTCATCATACCCTCTTGAGACTTCAGGGGTGTATATTTTTGTATCCAGTTCATCCCAAAGTTGGAATCATTGACCCCAGAGCTTGCCCTCCTCTCCTTGTCCCCCATACCTGGTCCTCAAATCTGGCTGTCTGTGGAGAGGCTGATGTGCCACAAAGCCCAGCAGCCAGAGCTCCCTGGAGAAGGGACCAACGTCCTGCCAGCTGTCCTTGGCACTGGGCCAGTGGCTTCACTTGGAGATTTCAGGTTGTGGAAACTGAGGTTGGATGAATGAGAAACAGAACTAAGAGACTGGATGACTAGCTCAAGGTCATCCACACAGATCCCTACTAGTAAGGTTGATTCAAGTTGGCTTCGCTTCCCAAAGACCGATTCAAAGTGACTTGTGTGGGTCAGGAGGGCTAAAACAGGCATCAGGGACAACAGAGAATGGTTCCTGGCTGAATGCAAGCTGAGACCAGGCCCCAAGACTCTGAGTCAACACAGTTCCTTGCAGCTAGAAAGTTCTGTGGAACTCTCCAAAACTATTTTTCCCATCTAAGTTATTTCATTTCCCCTGTGAAGACTACCCACCCCGAGCCCCTGGGCACACCTTCCCAAACCATCTACTTACCACTTCTCTTCCGGATCACCTCAGTGAGCCCCAGCCCCCTCTGCAAGTGCCTGGCGCCCGTCTCCTCTGTCTCCTCTGCGGAGCCCAGCGGGAGCCGCAGGGTGCACTGTCTGGTCAGCGCTGCCCCTGCCTCGAGCCCACCTGTTGCCATGGGAACCACTGGCCCTTGTGACGCTGTACACCGGCCCAGGTGCAGGGAACTTTGATTTAAGGGCTGAGCTCAGATATGGGGCAGCAGCGATTTGTGTATAGGGCCCCACGGACTTGAAACAAGCTCGACCTTAGCCTGTTCCACGGCCTAGTGAAAATGTTCAGCAGCTTCGTGCCTCCCAGGCATCCAGGAGTCACTATGGTGGCTGGGTCGACAGCCTGGCTTGAAGTGGGGTTCCCTGCATCGCAGGAAGCTGGTGTCTTTGAGCAGGGACAGCTTTGGCTTCTGGGGCCCAAGAAGCCCGCAGGAGTCAATGGAGTGCAGGGAAGGGGCGCCTGCTTGACATTCCAAACCAAGCTATAGCCTGCAGGTGAAGGGTGCTTTCCCAGACCTTTGGAAGCTCATGTTCTGTGCCCTCTAGTCTAGATAAATGGGGTTTCCATAGCTCCAGGGATCCTCAAAGGAATCCCCAAGTATAAGTCACCCTCATACTCCAAACTGGGCTCTGGACCCCTGGATTTACTACCCAGATCCCTCCCTCCTCTTTATAAGAGCCAGCGGGGGGTGGGGGGGGGTGTTACTCCTAGCAAGGGTCTCAGGGGCTCAGATACCTGAAAGGGGCTGACTCATTTACATACATTGGCTGTCCTTCCACAGAACTCCCAGCCCTCCTGGTGGCATCTGACAAGCCAGGGAGTAGCTTTCCTACCTATCAACCTACATTGGCCACAGGCCTTGGAGGTCCTGTAGGAGGGTGAAGTGATGTGTGCTGGTTCTGTGCTCATCTAGGTTAGCCATGGTGACCCGTTTTGGGAGTCCCAGGGACAAAAACTAGATTTTTTTTGGTGAAAGGGATGCCATCTGAAGGTCCAGAAGGGAAACTGGTCCCTGAGAGGTAAGAGAATGAAAAACCACAGGAAGAATACCAGCTCCCCAGCTCTTCCTCAGGAAGGAGGTGGGTAAGGCTCACTATCCTGTTCTTCTTGGGGGTTGGGCTTGTTCTGGGCTTATGAAAGCTCCTCAGTCCCACTATATCTCTCTTTTTTTTCACTCCTAATTTTTTAGATTTATTTTATTATATATATGAACATTTTATCTGCATGTCTGTATGTGCACCATGTGCATGCTTGGTGCCCACAGAGGTTAGAAGAGGGCATTGGTTTCCCTGGAACTGGAGTTAGGGATGATTTTTAATCCACCGTGTAGATGCTGGTAACTGAACCCAGGCAGTCTATGATAGTAACAAAGTTCTCTTAACTTCTGAGCCATCTCTCCAGCCCCTCTTATTTTTAATTAAAAAATTCATTTTGAGGTGTGCAGAGCCACGTGCATGCTTTGCTGTATTTTGTTTGTTTGCTTTTTACGGGTTGTTACCTGTAGCCCTCACTGGCTTGAAACTCTGTAGACCAGGCTGGGCTCAAATTCACAGAGATCCACCTTCCTCTTTCTCCCAAACTCTGGGATTAAAGGCATGCACCACCACACCTGGCTCACAGCAGCTGTAAAGAATGATGATCCTACAATCCCACTTATCCTTCATCCATTTTCCCAGATGCAAATTCTTGAAAAGTTGAAGCACCAGATCATACCAAGGACACAGGGTAGGTCTGTGGCTACAGAGATACCCCATGGAGCCCAGCAGGGCCAGCCTGTCTCCAAGTCATCCCTTGTCTTATTTTTTATTGCTGTGACAAGATACCACAACCAAGGCAACTTATAGAAGAGTTTATTGGGACTTACAATTTCAGAGGGTGAATCCGTGATCATTATGGTAGGGAGCATGGCAGCAGGTAGCAGGCAGCAGACAGGCATGGTACTGGATCAGTAGCTGAGAGCTTGCATTCTTATCTGCAAGATAGAGGCAGAGAAAGCTAACTGGGGATGATATGGGCTTTTGAAACCTCAGAGCCCACCCACCTCCCCATGATACACCTCCTCCTACAAGGAAAACCTAATCCTTCCCAAATAATCCAACTAACTAGGGACCAACTGTCAAATATGTGAGCCTATGGGGGCCATTCTCATTTGAACCACCACATTCCACTTCCTGACCACCATAGGCTTGTGGTCATATCATAATGCAAAATGCATTTAGTACAGCTTCAAAAGTCCTCATAGTCTTTTTAGACTCTCAACACAGTTTAAAAGTCAGTCAAAGCACTCAAGGCTGTCTCTTAATTGTAAGCCCCTATTAAATTAAAACCAAAAAGCAAATTACATGCTTGCAACATACAATGGCACAGAATATACAATTCTGTCTGTTCTAGTTCCTGGAAATGGATGGGATTCTTTCTTTTCTTTTCTTTTCTTTCTTTCTTTCTTTCTTTCTTTCTTTCTTTCTTTCTTTCTTTCTTTCTTTCTTTCTTTCTTTCCTTCCTTCTTTCCTTCCTTCCTTCCTTCTTTCTTTTTTTCTTTTTTGAGCTGGATCCTACAAATTCTCTCCCTGCTCTGATCTTGGGGAGGGACTGAACTCTCCTCGTCTATAGGAGGAGGAAGAAGACTCCTCTACCTTGAAGCTTTTCTGACAACAGTTCTCAGTCTCCTGTCTCTCGGCATTTCCTTGAGTTGATCAAAGGTCTGGGGACCAGGACTGGAGAACAGGTCATTGGACAGAGCAGAGTCCTCTATTCTTGGCCATCAGTCTGTCTTTGGGCTCCAGCTACACATAGAATATGCTAAGTCCCTGAGACCAGGACCCAGTGACTTTAGGGGCAAGGGAGTGTTCAGGAGGAATCTACACTCAGTGCCCTGAGCCTGACCTCACCATGATCAATGCAGAGGGGATCTCTCTGTGGCTTCACAGCCTGAAGATAGGAAGCTTAATTTCTTCCTAGGAAGGTACCTCATTCATGTTGAGGATTTGGGTGTGAAAAATCTCCATTTATACCCAGCAGTCAGGTGTGAGCATCAAGGTCCCTTGTGGCATTCCCTGAATTTTATATTTGTAATTACCTTTTCTGGACACCCACCAGGCTGTATCTTTATGACATGGAGCTTGTGCCTTAGAGTTCCTGTCCCTTCCTGGCTGCTCAAGCTGGGGATTGGGATTCTGCTATCTAGGATGCTGGAAGGCCAAAGCCAGTGAGCTCATAGGTATCTCTAGTACATCAGAACTTGCAAATTGCCCCAGGTGCTTCAGAAAAAAAGTCTCTGCTTCTCCAGAGCAGATGGGGGAAGGAACCTGTTCGATATGTTGGAAGTATAAGCAGTGGAGGAAGGATCTGCAGCAATTATATATGGAAGCTTAACAGTAACCACTCAGGAGCTAAAGTGTTGTGCTTGGGAGAGAGAAGCCAGCAAGGAGGCAGAGAGCCTGCGGGTAAGACCCCCTCCTCAGACTAAAACAGGCACATGTTCAAGAACTAAGCTTTCTGGGGCTTGGTCCCCACTTCCTGACTTGGTGAAAAATTGGGTGGCAGGCAGTTTGCTTCATTCTTCAGAAAGAGAGCCTGTCTGAGGCTTATCCACTTTCCTTACATGCTGACCATGTCCCCAAGCCAAAGTCCTAGATAGCTAAGTCTCCTCCTCTCTGCGGTGGTATTATCTATCTCCTGGCTATGAGGTGGCTCAGAAATCATACTCCATCCACACCTCCTATGTACCTGGCCCCTCACTGATTCCCCTACGATTGCTACCAGCATTTTAAAATACAGGAATCAGGATGCCAAGAGCTTACTATGTGTTGAGCATATGCTCCAGAGGCCGTTGGACAGGCTGCCCATACCTACTGTCATCTGGCCCTGAATGGGGCAGTGGGGCGGTGATGTTAAAGAATTAGCTAACACTTAAAAAGCCAAATAGTATTTCAAAGACATATGGCCACTGGTGATGAGCTGCTCCCTCTGTAGATCCCACTCCCTAGGGCAGCTGCTGGTTGCACATGCCAGGCTAGCAGAGCAGAGCAGGCCCCTGTGTACCTGGGAGTGGGGAGTTAAAGGACAGCTTGTCCCAGTAGGCCCTCCTCTCCCCGCCCCTTCCCATAGGCTCCGCCCAACTCCGTCTAGCCTAGGAACCTACTGCCGGCACAATCTCAAGCCCTGCTGCCTTTAACCCTAGCGGAGATCCTACTCACCAGACCACACAGCTGTGCAAGGATAGGAGGAGCAGCCTGTGTGGCCCTGGGCCGGATGTCACCCTCCGCTGACACGTGCTGTGTGCCTGATTGAGGAGCCCTCTGTAATGACCTACGGGGTTAGGGTTAGGGTCTGTGTCACCTGTCACTTCCCTATCCCGTGCCAAATAGGGATGTGGGCAGGAAGCACGGGGTAGCTTGGCTGTCCCACCAGCCTTTCTGGTTTCTCCCTCGTACCGTGGGCTCCTTGGTGCATGGCTGTACTGCTCAGCCTTCTCAGCGGCAGCACTGAGGGAGATTACTGACCCAAGTCGGCTCCATGCGCCTTCGTCCACAACCAGACCCCCTAGGCATGGAGCCCTTCTTCCGGAAGCGGCTCACTTTCTTGTCCTTTTTCTGGGATAAGATCTGGCCAGCGGGTGAGTTGGAGGAAGACATCCCCCGGATCCAGGGACTTGACGACAACCCAGTGCTGGAGCAGCCCGCTGCCGTTGAGCCTTGCAGCTTTCCCGCCCCACGCGCGCGACTCTTCCGCGCGCTCTACGACTTCACTGCTCGGTGTGCAGAGGAACTGAGCGTCAGCCGCGGAGACAGACTCTACGCCCTCAAGGAGGAGGGCGACTACATCTTTGCCCAAAGGCTCTCTGGGCCGCCCAGTACGGGACTGGTTCCAGTCACCTACCTTGCCAAGGCCACCCCTGAGACGCCCTCAGACCAACCGTAAGTATTTGGGCTTGGGAGGTAGGGCTGAAAGGCTGCCATGCCCAGTGGAGTATGTCAGGGTTTTGAGGGTAGGAAATACCTGCTTACAGTCAGTGAGGGCTTATTGAGTGCCTGCTGGCACCGGGCTGAGCAGACAAGTGTGGCATAGCAGTACAAACAGGAAGAGCTGCGCTGTTGAGGGGAACCCAGTAGTGAGCAAGTCCAGGGAACCAATTGCTGGATAGACCAGGTACTCAGCATAGTCACTTCAGGACCTTGCCTCCATATAGAGGTTGTAATAGAATGCAGTGAGTGGTTGCTGTTTCCAGGTGAGAGGAGCTGAGGTCTGAGATGCCTTTCCAGGTGATACAGTGTTGTACTGCTTGGAAGTGTGGGGGCCACACCTGAGCCTCCAGGTGGCTCTGCAGGGTCCCCAGTACTTCCAGGCACTCCAAACCAGGCCAGGGCCAATCTTATCTATTCATATTCACCCAACCACCTCAAACAGAGTCTAAATATGAGGCAGATATAGCCCTGATTTGTTTCAGTGAGTGGGTGTGGGGGACAGCCTGCTCTTTGCCCACAAGGCTGGGCAGTCACTGGCAGAGAGTGGCTGGTTTTGGTGTCCAACTCTTGCATACCAGCAAGGATGCAGCAGGGTCATGGCAGGAATCCATTGAAAGCTCAAGAGCTTGTCTAGGAAACTGTCTCTGGTCTTGCACTCAGGCATTAGAAGTGCTCAAATCCATCGCTACCCTCCTGAAGACCCCTCAGCAGTCACAGCCTCCCATCAGGTTTTATGTGGTAGGAGAGATTGAGCCACAGAAAGGGATCCAGGCACTTGCCCCATGCCTGCTTGCTGGCCCCCAGCAGAGCGTAGACTAGGTCAAGTAGCTGTTTTGGTGGAGGGGTCCCTCAGGCACCCAGGTGTGGGAGACAGAACTTGTGAACAGTTCCTGCAGGCTGCTGGCATGACAGGCAGGGCTGGGTTCCTGGAGGCAGGGCTGCTCGTGGGAGAGCTAATGACTGCCTGGACCTGGAGATCAAAGTGCTGAGCACACTTACAGTGTCATTAGTCCCAGACATCTGGCCCTGTAATCCAGGGAGAGACCCTTGAGGCATGTCCTGCAGACTTCAGGCTGTCACAGAAGCCCAGATATATCCCATAGTGGTTTGTATCCTGTCATGGCTTCAAGGAAAGGCTGGGGCTATGTTGGAAAAACTCACACTTCTGGTCTTCCACAGTCTTGTTGTCCTGAGAAGGGACCTCACCCCAGGGGCTCTTCACCTGCCAGAAGATCTCAGTTTCCTGCCCACAGATCCTATAAGTAGAGACACAGGAAGCTTCAAGGGTCTAGACTTCCAGCTTCTGAAACGAGTTTGTGGACTTTCTTGAGCATGCTGCCCAGCCCAGGCTCCATCTGTATCCTTGACAGCCCCTCACATCCATTCAGCCTGCCAATACAAACTCCTGCTTCTCAGGCTTGGCCTCTATCTCCTTATTTGCTAATATCTTTCTGTCTCAGCTGTGCTCACCCCTCCTGCTCCAGCCCAGGCCCACACCCTGGCCACACCAGTTCCTCTCCCACGTATCTCTAGGAGAGGGACTGGCCCGTCTGCTCTTTTGTGGACTAACTTGAGTCACACCGATTGTCCCCTACAACCTTGCCTCCATCTGAAGGAATGGAAGGACTAAGCTCATTTGCATTGCTGTGGTCTTCAACCCACTGGGTTTCTGGAAGTTCTCAGAAATGGAAAAGCTTGGATAGGAAATTGAGCCAGCTATGGAACCTTGTTTGGACCTTGGGGACCAGAGGTGCTTACAGTGGAGTAGATCTGGGAGTGACTTTGTCTTTCTGAGGTTGTTTCTGGCTCAGAAGAAGGGAGGGAGTGGCTAGGCATGGTGGTGTGTGTTTTTAATCCCAGCACTTGGAGGCTGAGGCAGGTGGATCTTTGAGGCCAGCCTTGTCTACATAGTGAGTCCCAAGCCAACCAAGACTATGCAATGAGATCCTGTCTTTAAAAAAAGAAAAGAAAAGAAAGAAGTGAATAGAGCCATACCTGATGCGACTTAGCTGTCAGAGGCTGGCCCACCTAGGCACGGCTCTTCAGAGGGCACAAGGTACTTAGAGTAAGCCCCCCCAAACTTCTATTGTCTGCTTCTGCTAACATCCTGCCCACCTTGCCTTAGTCTCCTTCTTCTGGGACCCCCAGATCCCATGTAGCCAATCTCTCAGATGAGCCATGCCCAGACAGATAACACCCCTGGTTCTTTCCCTGGTCATACTAGCAGTTCTGTGGGTGTTTCTGGGGCAGCCCCCTGGGGACCTCGGTTCCCAGTGGACCCCCACAGGGACTTAACAAATTTTCAAGTTTAGGGTTTTGGTCTTTGTCCAGGGCTGTTAGTTTTTGGTGAGGCCTGGTGATCCATAATCTGAGCAGAGCATGAGCGTTATATTAGAGTAACAGAACCAGTAGCCCAGGTTAGTGGACAGTCATACCAGTGCGAAGGAGATTCCAGTCACCTGATGGTGATGACCAGGCTCTGGGCACATTTTCTCCCTGAGAGACAGCAGGACAGTTGAGGCCTCATACCTTGCCAGGGTCACATGGCTGGGTCTGAAAGATGACTATTGTGTCCTGGATTTACAGTTGGTACTTCAGTGGGATCAGCAGGACTCAGGCCCAGCAGTTGCTCTTGTCTCCCGCCAATGCACCAGGGGCCTTCCTCATCCGGCCCAGCGAAAGCAGCGTCGGGGGATATTCTCTGTCAGGTACTCAGACAACCCCTCAAGACTTCATATCTGGGTGGGGTATCTTGCTCAGCTCTACCAGGCCAGACCTTCTTGACCTTAGAGTGGTTGATCCCTTTACTGGTAGCCCTTCATATAGACATGCTAGTCATCAAGTTCCCTCCCTCCCTTCCTCCCTCCCTCCTTATCTCCTCCCTCCCTCCCTCTCTTCTTCCCTTCCTTCCTTCCTTCCCTTTCTCTTTCTCCCTACTTCCTCCATTCACCACCTAGTGGACTTAGTATTTCATTCAACAAGTACCTATTTAACACTCTTTGTCCCCAGGGCTCCCTGGCTGTCCTGTGGCCTGTAGCTGCTCATGTTCCCTCTTGTACAGAGTATTGTCCACCTCAATGACCCCATGGCCAATCTGTGTGAAGCCACTTGGGACATTGGGGTATGGGTGTCTGAGGCAGGTGTAGCCAAGGCACTGTTTTCCATCTCTGTCTCCAGTTCGGGCCCAAACCAAAGTCTGCCACTACCGCATCTGCATGGCACCTGATGGCAGCCTCTACCTGCAGGAGGGCCGGCTCTTCCCCAGCCTGGATGCATTGCTCGATTACTACAAGACCAACTGGAAGCTGATACAGAACCCTCTGTTGCAGCCCTGCATACCCCAGGTGGACCTGAGATATTCCCCATATCTGGGGACCACCGAGGACCCTGTCTTAGAGTTTCTTGGCAAGCCTCTGGCCTAGATCTGGTCAGGGAATATCCAGTATCCAATGGCTTCTTTATTCTGATGGAGTTGGCCCCTTTACCAGTTTTATCTCCTCCGAGGCTGTTGGAAGACTGGAGACCCCTGAGGAATATAGGATTCTCAATTCTGTAGGGCACCAGGAGGAGTCAAGGCTGGCGTGGGAAGGTTGCTCCAAGTCCTGAGGGCAGAAGCTGAGAGAGGAGATACTGTTTCCCCCAGTATCTGGTATTACTGGGTCCAGGGCAGCAATCTGGTTCCTCTGGTTCTGTAATGACAGCCTAGCCAGGGCTTGTAATGAGTATTTGTAGACGGATGTCCGGCTCTGGTAAAGGGGCCACATAAGTCCCCAAAGCAATTAGCTTCCTGCCCTGGGCTTGGCCTCCTGGAGGTCAGCTGTGGTCTCTCCTCTGTCCCTGCCTGGGCCCGGAGTAAGGGTGTGCTGGGGAGGGAGAGGCTGAGGCCTGATGTTGGAGCTCTTCCTGAGACTCACAGGGGGGCTAGGTTCAACTAGTAGCTCAGCCTTCCTGCTCACTCTGCTAGGGAGTCTCAGGCAGCACATTGAGTGTCCCTTCCCACAGATGCCCCTGGCTCAGGACGAGTGGGAACGGCCACGTTCAGAATTTGTCCTTCGGAGAAAGCTGGGTGAAGGCTTCTTCGGGGAGGTGTGGGAAGGCCTGTGGCTGGGCTCTATGCCTGTGGCGGTGAAGGTTATCAAATCAGGTGAGGCCTTGCACCCAGGCTTGGGCAGCACTGCCCTCTGACCCTGGGGCCTGGGGCAGTGGTGGCCATGCACAGTCTTGGAGCAGCATTCTTTCCACAGCTGACATGAAACTGGCAGACCTCACCAAGGAGATTGAGGCGCTGAAGAGCTTGAGACACGAGCGACTGATTCGGCTGCATGCCATATGCTCCCTGGGTGAACCTGTGTACATCGTTACTGAACTCATGGGCAAGGGCAACTTGCAGGTCTACCTGAGCAGTGAGTACCCTCCACTTGGGCAGTGAATACCCTCCCTGACATCACCCTGTAGCAGCCACATCTGCCAACCGTCATCATAACGTTCATGCTCTGGGTCCACAAAGAAGAATCCTTAGGCCTTTGGAAGGGATACATGTGGCTCAGGTTGCAGACACCTGGTCCTACTGGGCCTCTGATCAGGAGAGGTATTGAGGCCAAGGGTCTGGGCCAGGCCTAGATTTAGCTGAAGGATAGTCAAAGCCTGGTGGTTCTGAGGCTGGGGCTGCAGTTTGTGTCACCAACCTCTGATACATTGCCTTGGACCCAGTCCAGGCTGGGTACTCTCTCCCTTGGGGGTCCAGGCAGGTGCGGAGAAACAGCTTGCACTGAGGCCTGTGGTGAGTGAAAGACTTCCTTTTTCATTTTATTCATTGCCTACTAGGCCTTAGTAGATGGTGCTGCTCTCACTACCTCAGAGATGGGGGAACCGAGGCTTAGAGGAAGCACATGCACATGCTTGCCAGCCATCATCCTGTGCCCTCAGGAGTACTGCCACCTGGCCTCTCTCTCTGCAGGCCCTGAGGGAAAGGCCCTGAGCCTGCCTCATCTACTGGGGTTTGCCTGCCAAGTAGCTGAGGGCATGAGCTACCTGGAGGAACGGCGTGTCGTCCACCGGGACTTGGCTGCTAGGAACGTGCTGGTGGGTGATGACCTCACCTGCAAAGTAGCTGATTTCGGCCTGGCTAGGCTGCTCAAGGTCAGTGGGGCTCTAGGCTCCTAACCCCATGCAGAGGGGAAGACATTACTCTGAATTCCCCACCATTACTCCTCATCCCCAGGATGATGTCTACTCCCCAAGCAATGGCTCCAAGATCCCTGTCAAGTGGACGGCACCTGAGGCAGCTAATTACCGTATCTTCTCCCAAAAGTCAGATGTCTGGTCCTTTGGCATCCTGCTATATGAGGTCTTCACTTATGGCCAGTGTCCCTATGAAGGTGAGCCATCTGAGAGGAAACCATGACTCATCAGAGAAAGTTTAGTCTGATGGAGGTAGCCTGGGGTCCACCCTGAGGGAAGAGATATACACTGCCCTGGGAGTTACTGACCCCTAAAGGGACCAGGATAGGGGCTGGAGTACGGGCACAGACTGGTCATGTAGAGGCCTGGGTTGGGAGAATCTCCTTGGTGACACCCAGGCGGAATCAAGGCAGCTGCTGCCTGGCCCCTCTTGCTGGCCTCTTACCAGGAATGACCAACCATGAGACACTACAGCAGATCAGTCGTGGGTACCGGTTGCCACGCCCAGCCGCCTGCCCAGCAGAGGTCTATGTGCTTATGGTGGAGTGCTGGAAGGGCAGCCCTGAGGAACGTCCCACCTTTGCCGCACTGAGGGAGAAGATGAATGCCATACACAGGCGGCTCCATCTGAGCCTCACGTGACCAGGTCTCCAGCCCCACAGGCAGCAGTTATGGCAACAAGGAAACACCTGTCGCCAACACACGGGAGATGCTGCACAACTGGGAATGGCAGCAGCCTCAGAGAACCCCACCCTGAGGGCCCCTTCACTGACATAGGCTGGTACTTATATGTGCACAACACCACATGGACGCGTGCAGACTGGGTCTAGTCATGAGCACTTACGTAGACATGAAGGCTGTGTCCTCCTCCTGGCACAGTTTGAATCCCTGGTGTCTCCAAAGTGTTGATAAAGAAGAGGAGCTGTAAGAAGTGTACCAGCAGAGCCAACAATTTCCTCTCTGCCCTCACCTAACTCTGGGCTTCCTCAGCTCCCTCCTAGGATCAAGGATAAGAAGTCCAATTTCTCTCAAGTCTTACTGTGGATTTGGTTAAGTATCCAGTGCTAGGGCTCCCAAGCACATCTCACCAGTACATGCTGTGTACTCACAGGGGACGGTAGCATCCTCTGCCCACACCCGCTGCCCCCACAGGTACTGGCAAACTCTAGGCACACAGAGTCAGCTTCAATAAACATGCTCCAATGGATTCACATACCAGTTCCCAGAATCGAGTGCTGGAGGCTCTAAAAGATGGGAGGAAGAGTTGAACCACACCCCAGAGCCAGAGCTGCATTACAATGTGGACCCCCATGACATTAATGGTGGAGACTGCTGGAGCTCCCTGGCCTGGGGTTGAAGCCAGAAAGTCTTCAGTTTCAGAAAGGGCGGACTGGCTGGTGGTGGTAGCACTCCCAGGCCTCTCCCAGATGCAGAAGGATGGAGTTTCAAGACTGTTTCTTTGGAAGGGCAGGGGTTAGGAGGCAGAATTTTCTGGTTGGCAGGATTAGTCAGATATAGGTAGGATGCTGACAACCAGACACCCTACTTTCTGGGCAAAGCCCCCGTGGGTCACTTTTGTGTTTGAGTGTGACACCTTGAGAAGTTGGGCCCTGGATCATTCAACACTTTAGGGCACTAGGAGCAGTATACTGGGGATTAGGCAGCCTTTGCTCAGGGATCCAAGGCCATTTCACTCTCCTAGCAGCTGTATCCAGAAGGCTGTGGGGTCTCTCCGACTCCTCCACTTGTTGACTTAATTTAATTTTTCTCTCCCCACTGTCTAATATGAGTCTGACTCTAAATGTCTTCTTTCCACCCCTCACTACCTTCTTTATTGCAAATTCAATTAAAAGAAAAACAGGTGGAAAAACAAAAGAGGGAGCTGGGAACCGGACCTCACATACAAAGTGACCCCTTAGGTACAGGAAAGAGTTTGGGGCTTAACCAGTCATGGGCTTTCTTATGGAGAGGCTGGATGGAGGCAGTGAGGCATTGTCACTACGGGACCCAATCAACCTGGCCGCAGTTCAGAACAGAATGGTCCTAGAAGCTGTGGAGGCCAGGCCAACAGAGTGTGCTAACATTGGTCTTTGTCGGTGGGAGGGGCAGTGGGATTGGACTGAGCCATGGCCCTGCATCTGCCTCAGCCTGCAGCTCTGACCTCTCGAGGGGAAGAATCTGGACCTGACAGTTGGCTGCCGTGGGCTCCCTGCTTTGCCAGCACACAGAACAGCAGTATGAGCAAGGGCCTATGTGGCACAAGATGGTAGCATTCTGATGTTAAAGGGCTACCATGAGTCAAACCAGGAGACACTGGAGACAGATGGCACAGCCTAGGGAGAAAGATGGTGCTGGGACTGTGGCCAAGCCATGGAAGCAGGTTTGGCTGGGTCCCGGCACATTCCTGTGTGCTTACTCAGCCAAAGATGAGTAGGTTTGGCCCTCCTGGGAGAGGCCAGGGACTTTTGAGCTACCTGATGTATCTTCCATAGAGCTGCCCACAGGTCTCATCTAGGGACATGTGGCTGTCTGGGACACAGCTTGGACTCAGAGGCTCAAGCCTCGAGGGCTCTGGAGCAGACAGAGAAGGCAACCATGGAGTTCTTGAGGCTGAATTCTGCCATCCTTATTCCTTTCCTCTTCCTGTGATGCCCTTTTCCCACACCTTGTTGGGAACTGAGTTGGGCTGGGTAGGTGTGAAGCTACTAAATAATGCATGTTGCTGTTCTTAATCCTAATAGGAAGCAGGTGAGTAGTGCTATATCTCTTCAATGAAAGAAAATTCAAGGCCTGGCACAGTTCTCACTGATAGAACATTTGTTTACATGCATGTGGACCAGGATTTGATTCTCAGCATGAATCAGCAGGAGCACCACCACACTCCCCTGCCTAAAAAAAAAAAAAAAAAAAGAAAAAAAAAGAAAAAAAAGAAAAAATAGCAGGGCAGTGGTGGCTCACGCCTTTAATCCCAGCACTTGGGAGGCAGAAGTGGGCAGATCTCTGTGAGTTCGAAGTCAGCCTGGTCTACAGAGTGAGTTCCAGGACAGGCTCCAAAACTACACAGAGGAACCCTGTCTTTAAAATACAAAAAAGAAAAAGAAAGAAAGAAAAAAAAGAAAAAAAGAAAAAAAAAAAGAAAAATATAGGTAGTCTTATACAGTGTTGTTTCCTAGGCCACTCATCCTTACAGACTTGTCAGTTCCCCTTCCCACCCCTCTTTTTGGCTATCCTTCAGACCCCTGTGCACCCCATAGTGGACAGCCAGAGTGAGGAAGTGGTTGGGACTACTCTGGAGGGAATCTTTGGAGTTTTCAAGGTTTAATGGGAGGAGGGGCAGGCAGGAAGACTGGAACAGTCACAAGCTGCAAGGAGTTGAGGTAGCATGGGAGGTGAGTCGAAAGGGTTCCCCCGGGTGGGGAGACCACAGAGCTGAAGGGAAGCCTGGGAAGGAGGGTGGTGGGGCTGCAGAGGCCCTGGTGCTGTGGACACTTCCTAGTTATTACCTTTTGTGGCTGCCCTCTTGTGTCCTTATCTGGGAAGACAGGGCAGTGCCTGCTTCTTGAGCTGAGGTCTATGGACTACAGGCATGTCGGAAGATACCAGGAAGCTCTCTAAACCAGCCCATAACCCACATGGATGTTTATGCTTTCATATCCTGTGGCTCTCGTTGTCTCCTCAGATGCCAGGTTGTGGTCTAGCATGCTGTCCTGGGTGGTTTCTTCAGGATAGATGGGCATCTGAGTGTCCTCACGTCAAGGAGCTGGAGTTTCGTAGCAGAAGCTCAGGCTGGGGAATGTCCTCTCGGTTCACAGGTCTCACCCAGGCCACTCCTACTCTTGTCTTGAACGCAGGTCCTGCCTGATTCTCTTGATGCCATGCCTAGATCTAGTTCTGTCAGTGTCTGGGGGGGTGGACACCTGCCCAGGGAGGCGGCTGTTAGGACTGTCAAGTCCTGCATAACTCTCAGTATTTGTGAGTGTGTGCAGGAGGGAAGCCTCCATTAGCAGAAGGCACTGGCCAGTCTAGGAGAGTTTTTTATGTAGAAAAAGCAGCACCTGGCTCTCTACTCTGTTCCTTGTGTGCTCTAGCAACCTGCCCACTATCCTTGAAACTTCCCTCCACTGCTCCCCTCTCCATCCTTGGGCTCCAAGACTCACACCGCAGGGGCTGAGGGTTCAGCTGATACCTGTATGCTCGCCATCTAGTGGGATGTTCCTTGTAACTGTGACTGGGTCTTGTCAAGGGGTGGTTTAGATGACAGACTTCCGCTGAAGATGAGTGTGAACATTCGCATGATTTGATTCTGAGGACAAAAGAACGTAAAGGGCCAGAAGGGCCTTTGGGGTGGAGACAGGATAGTCCAATGGGTGCTGGGTGTGGCTGCTCTCCTTTCAGGAGGAAGTAGGTATGACTAGCTTACCGGGAAAAGCCCTGCCTACTCCTCCCAGCAGCAAGTGTCCATACACAGCTCACAGTTGGCTCTGCCCTTGAGCCTGCCATGTCGTCGTGGGACAAGGTGCACCTGGGCCCTAAGTACATGGGCCTCTGGGACTTCAAGGCACGAACAGATGAGGAGCTGAGCTTTAAGGCAGGAGACCTCCTGCATGTTACCAGGAAGGAGGAACAGTGGTGGTGGGCCACCTTGCTGGATGCGGCAGGCAAGGCCTTGGCTGAGGGCTATGTGCCCCACAATTACCTGGCTAAGAAGGAAACTGTGGAGTCTGAGCCGTGAGTGGCCCTGGAGAGCTGGCACAGGGGAAGGGATGGGCCTTGGGCTGGACTGGGGCAGCCAGAGGGTGTAAGATCCTAGCTAGACATTCAGTTGGTCATACTCTGATCCTTAACATCCTGGTACGTAGGATGTTGCTGATGGGGCCATGCCTCTGCATGACACTGGGGAATGGGGCCTCTCCTTTGGAACCTACCCATGACCACTTCCCAGTCATAAGTACTGTTTTGTTAGGACCCAGATAGGACAGGACAAAAGGGCCCAGTGTGGCTCTTTAGGATGGTGTGAGAGACAAGATCTGTGTGGGAATTCAAGAGCTGTTGGGGGTGTGAAGTTTGTTCACTTTCCAAACAGCCAGAACCAGATGTGTGACCTAGTTAAGGGAGACAGAAGGCTGCTGGGGCACACCTATCTATATCACCTGTTGGGGGTACATGTGCAAATACAGTGGTGTATTTTCGTGCCTCCTCAAGCACCTTAATCCACTGTCCTGGTCACCCACATACCTGAGCCCTTAGAGGCTTTGAGGAACTACAATAGTGCTTGGTGTGGGCATGTCCACAACCACCCAAGGACCCAAGCTATATAGGGTGCTCTGGGCTCAGGCTGGGAAGGGATTTCTTACCCAGCAGGAGGGATTTCTTGTTTTGCTCCTCAGACCCTCTCTCCCTACCCCTCATCTCACAATGAGCACCTATTGTGTGTAGCCGAAAGGTTTCTCCATCCAGCCTGGCCCCTGGTCCCTCAGCTGCTTATAAAATAATCATTCAGAGGCTTAATATTAATTACAAACTGTATGACCTCTTGCTAGCTAGCTCTTATAACTTAACCCATTTCTATTTATCTAAAGTTGCCACGAGCCATGGCTTACCGGTACTTTCTCCTGGTGGCAGCTGGCATCTCTCCCACCTCCGCCTTTTCTTTCCTGTCTCGCTCCTTGGATTTCCCACCTGCCTCTAAGCTGCCTTGCCATAGGCCAAAGCAGCTTATTTATTAAGCAATAGGAACAACATATATTCACAGCGTACAGAAAGATATCCCCCAGCAATTGTGCTCAATGGAAGATCGTGAACACACAAGGAGACAAGAAACAAGAGTAATAAATGATACCTAGGACAGTTCCAGAGATAGGGGTTCATAATGGGAACAAGGTAGGCATGGGTGGTGTACATAAAAGGCTGAGAAGAGTCAGGTGGTGGCACGTTTTTAGCACTCAGGAGGTAAAGGCAGGTGGATCTCTAAATTCAAGGGCAGCCTGGTCTACACAGAGAGGTCCTGTCAGAGATAGACAGAGACAGAGAGACAGAGATAGAGAATCAGACAGAGGGAGAGAGAGAGGGTCATGTGGCCAATATAGCAAGAGCAAAGGCCCTGAGGTCCTGAAAATCTAACACATGAAGTCAGAGGAGGAGCAAAGCAGAGGAGGTGAAGTGGTCCGGGGTTAGTGGGAGAGATTCTTTAGCTTTGCAGGACTCGAGGAGGTGGGCTTCAAGGGCTTGAGCTGAATGTTCCAACCGCTCTTGAGGGAGTTGGAGACTCCATGGGCAGAGATCATCTATGTAATTCCACAGACTTTCACCTGTAGTTCAGTTCAGGCATGTCTGTCCCTCCTGTTGGAAACCAGTAGGTACAAATGCTTTTGAATGGGAGAGTATGTGCATGTGTGCCACTGTGTCTGTGCAAGTACGTAAGGGTGTGCTTATCAGTTTATGTGCATGCTTGTGTAAGTATGCAAATGTGAGTGCATGGATGGGTGTGTGTCTGTGCACACAAGTGCCCATGTGCTAATGGCTGTGTGATTATGTGAACATGTGTATGAAAGTATAAGCCAGAAAGAAGCACTGAGGAGCTGCTGTTGAGATCCCTCTCCCACCTACTTCTGGTGGGAGGGCTGATGTCTGTAGCTCTGGTCCCACAACCTGCTGAGACATCCACATGATGGGACTGCAGGCCTTTGCGGGGTGTGGGGGAGGGCTGATCCACAGGTGGTCATCATTCACCAGATAGTAGGCAGTGCTTGTCCATCCCACTTCTGGGCCACTAGGACTTCTCCTGGTGTCCAGAACCAGCCATTTAGGACTTTCAGGGTCCATGATAGGCCGAGAGGCCTCTGCAGGGTTGGGAGCAGCATGAGAGGCAGCTTGGTTGGGGTTGGGAGTGTGAGATAGGAGTCAGGGGTAGCTAGGACTCCAGATAGACAGGGAAGGGTTGGATAGTTGAGAGACAGGCTGGATGTGGGGCTGGGGTAATATACTGAGGCTGACTTTCTCCCCTGCAGGTGGTTCTTTGGTGACATCTCCCGCTTAGAGGCCACGCACAGGCTGCAGGCTGAGGACAACTCAAAGGGTGCCTTCCTGGTCAGAGTCAGCCACAAGGCAGGAGCAGACTATGTTCTCTCTGGTACTTCTTCTCAGACCTCCCCTCACCTATGCTAGCTCTGTGGCTTTCACATGGTGATCTGCCTTTCTTCCAATTGTGAAGTCTGGGACATCTTCCTTTTCCACTGGAAGCCCTGACCCCTCCCTGTGGTCCAGCTACCCACTTTCAGCCTTTGAGAAAGAAAGCCAGACACTCTTCAGGTTGGGTTGTTTCCCTGTGCTTTCTGGCATGTCCTATGTGTGTCATGGAAGCCAAGGCTCCACAGGTGTCCCACTGTACACACGGCCCAATAACCTAGGAAACAGAACAGTCATGGCTTATGACAGGAGTGTCATGGTGGAAGCAGGGGCAGGCAGCGGGGGACGTGCAAGGTGGGATGCCTGCTTACGTCTCCTTCCGCCGGCCACCCACCCCAGTGCGGGACACTCAGGCCGTGCGACATTACAGGATCTGGACAGACGATGTGGGCCGGCTGCATCTGAATGAGGCGGTGTCCTTCCCCAGCCTGACTGAGCTTGTGGACTACCACAAGATCCAGAGCCTGTCCCATGGCCTGCAACTGACTATGCCCTGCTGGAAGGTAGGCCACTGGCTCCTCTGTGACATAGTTGCTCGGGGTCAGACAGGTGGAGTATCGTGTCGGGGCAGGAGGGGCTCAGAAGACGGTATTCCTCCTGGCTGTCACTCTCCAGAGCTTAGTTGTTCTCCTGCTAAGTCCTGACACCTGGTAGGCCCGGTGACAAGGTCACTGGCCAATTGCCTGAGAGGGCTTATTGACCTTGGTGGATGAAGACAGCTGCATTTTTATGCAGGACACTCCGATACTACTATGCTGGATGTAGCTCTAAATTTAAAGATGAATAGGGCTCCTCCTGTCAGGTTCAGAGCAAACCCTTCCTGAAGACAAGCAGAGTGACCCAACTCCTACCACTACCATCGCCCTTTCTGTCTCTCCAGCACAAAACTGAGCCCTTGCCCCACTGGGATGACTGGGAGAGGCCAAGGGAGGAGTTCACACTCTGTAAGAAGCTGGGGGCCGGCTACTTTGGGGAGGTCTTCGAAGGGCTCTGGAAAGGCCAGGTCCGTGTGGCTGTGAAGGTGATCTCTAGAGGTGAGCAGGCCCAGGCCCAACTCAACTTGGTCACATGCTACTTTCCCACTAGTCCTGCCAGTGGACACTTCTGGTCTCTCCCCGCTGGGGGTATCCCAACGTATTACTGGGCACCTACAGGATCATGGTGGGAGTAATTTCTTTCACTTGTACCCATTTTTATTGAAACAAGTCACTGGAAATTTGAGCTTTACATAGAATCCCAGCCTCACCCTCAGGTTTATACCTGATACCTCAAGGATCAGGTAAGCCAAGACCTTGAAAACATCTAGCTGGCAAATGTTGACTTTGGCAGTTGTGACCCAGTAGGGCATAGGAGGGCAGATGGACACATCAGGCTTGGAGCACCGAGGCCTTGCTTGTGGAGGGTTTAGTGTCATAGGTTGGGGGCTAGCCTTTGTCTTCCTAGGCTGACCACATTTCCTGAGCTGCTTCAGGCCTGGGCCTCCAACCTGGGCACAGGCCAAGGGCTGTATCCACTGAGACTGATGTCTCTCAGATAACCTCCTGCACCAGCACACCTTCCAGTCTGAGATCCAGGCCATGAAGAGGCTGCGGCACAAGCGCATCCTAGCACTGTACGCTGTGGCATCTGCAGGGGACCCCGTCTACATCATCACGGAGCTCATGCCCAAGGGGAGCCTGCTGCAGCTATTACGGGGTAAGTGGCAAGCTCCACACTCCTCTCCCTGAGGTGAAAGTGTTGGAGGCAGCAGGAGACACACACAAAAGAGCCAACAGATATGCAGATCCTAGTCGTCCATGCCTGACCCACACAAAACAGCCAGGCATTCCCAGATGAGCTTGTTGCTTTCTTGTTTAAGAAGTTACTTATTTTTTTTCAAAGTGGTGGTTGGTGGGGTGGGAGCTGGAGAGATGACTCAACAGTTAAGGTCACTTATTGTTCTTATAAAGGACCGGGGTTCAGTTCCCAGCAACCACATGGTGGCTCACAACCATCCATAACTCTAATTCAAGGGGATCTGACATTCTCTTCTGGCCTCTGTAGGCACCAGGCATGCATGTGGTACAGACATATATGCAGGCAAAATAATCAGACACATAAAATAACTAACGTAAAGCTAATCATAGAAGCATGCATCTGTTATCCCAAGGCTCCAACAGTGAGATGGGAGGAAATGGAGAATCCTTATCTGGCTCTGCAGCAAACAACAAAAACACTCCTTGACATGTCAATAGTGAAGACTAACACCCAAGGTTGTCCTCTGACTCACACACATGTACACATACACATTAGACATACACAGCAAAGAAAAAAAGCAAATGACTTAAAATATGACAAATCTACCAATTGCTGATCATAAAATTTGAAAAGGTACAGATAAGTACAGAGAAGAGCACCCATCCACAATTCCTATACCCATAGTTAACTGAGGTCACTTTACTATAGGTTCTATGTAGCTTGTTAGTGACCTGCTTCAGCCTACCAGCTTCTCTCTCTTCCTGAGACCTGATGTTCAGTCATGCCTATACATACTTATATCCAAACACATGTAAAACACTGACATACACAAATACAGACATTCACACATGGCACAGACACACCCTCATACATGCAGGCACAACTCATCTCACCCACAAGAGGACACCACTGTCTGTTTTCTTCAACACAAAACCAGACCATCCCCACCAGCTGAGATGCTGTGCAAAGATGCCACCAACTTCATATAGCAGGGAAAGGGAATGTGGCAGTGTAGGACAGTCATGCCTGGGGGGTATATGTATTAACATATCACTAGCTTTTAGAAGAGTAAAGTTGTATAGTCTATGTGCTTCATAAGCAGTTTCTGCAGGAAGTAGGCTTCAGAGACGAAATGCATGCCCCCTGTAGGTGGAGCACTTGCTGGACCTCTAGAGAGTTCACTATACCAAGAATATCTTGCAGCAACATCTCTGCCCTTAGATTGCTTTATAATTTCCAGAAGGGGTGTGGGACAAAGAGTATGTGTGTGCTCTTTGTCTCTAGGTACTGCAGAAGGTCTAGGACTGTCCACTTTCCAAATAAGCCAGACCAGCTGCCCTTTGCTGGAGCCTTCATAGTCCCAGCAAATGAGGATTGAGTTCTGGCCAACTGACTCTGGCCTCTGATCACCCTGCAGACTCTGATGAGAAAGTCCTGCCTATGTCGGAGCTGGTGGACTTTGCATCACAGGTTGCTGAGGGCATGTGCTACCTGGAATCTCAGAATTACATCCACCGTGACCTGGCTGCTAGAAATGTTCTCGTGGCAGAGAACAATCTCTGCAAAGTGGGGGACTTTGGGCTGGCCAGGCTTGTCAAGGTAGGACCCTCGGAGGTAGAAGCCAGAAGCAGGGTATGGGGTTTTATCTCCCAAGCCTTGAGCTGAACCCAGCCATGGGCAAGATGAGCTCTTGATAGGGTGGCGTTATCAGGCAAGGAATGGCTTCATTCATCCGGCCACAGCCTTGTTTATGGCCACATTGGGCCAGCTCTGGGTACCTTGTACACAGCCATGTACAGTGAGCTTTTCCTGTCCTCACACATTGCAGCTCCCCCCTTGTCATGCCCCCTCCCTGCCAGAATCCCGGTGAATTGGCACTTTTGATACACAGGCCTAGCCATGATTCTAGCAACATTGGTGGCAGTTATCTCTGGTAGCAGTGGGGTGGTGTCAGTGGGTCAGATGATAAGGCAGTGTATTTACACATGCCCACTAGGACTTTGGCATCCATGCCTGTCCATGCTAAACAGGAAGGGTACAGGGGCAGCTCCCTCTAGTGTCAGGGCCCCACCATAAGCCATCTTATCACAGGAGGACATCTACCTTTCCCATGACCACAACATCCCCTACAAATGGACAGCACCTGAGGCACTCTCCCGAGGGCATTACTCCATCAAATCTGACGTCTGGTCTTTTGGAGTTCTCCTCCATGAAATTTTCAGCAGGGGGCAGATGCCCTACCCAGGTATTGCCCCAAGAATGTCCCCAACTATGGATTGCCAGTGAGGTGGAGTGGGGGCAGGTTTTGGATGGCTGACAGAGATGACAGGAGGTACTTTCCAGAGCCTCAACCAGACCCCACCCCTGTTCCATTCCTTGAGCATCCAGGAGCACACTGCTGAGATCACCTCCTGGAGACACTGTCCTCAGGGAAGTGTCTGACACACAGCCACAGACAGTGTGCTAGAAAATGTCCAGAGCATGGTGGTGGTCATTCTTGTTGGAGACAACATCCAGGGAGGGACCAAAGGCAGCTGGGTGTGGCTTCCAGAGATTGGAGGCTGGACATTAGCCTCTCAGCTCTCATTTCTCTTCTCCCATGGGCCACAGGCATGTCCAATCATGAGGCCTTCCTGAGGGTGGATGCCGGCTACCGCATGCCATGCCCCCTGGAATGCCCACCCAACATGTACAAGCTGATGCTCAGCTGTTGGAGCCAGGATCCCAAGCAGAGACCTTGCTTCAAAGAACTGTGTGAGAAACTCTCAGGCATCACCAGGTATGAGAACCTGGTCTGAGCTCCTTGGACGTGGCCAGGACCCACAGAAGAGAGGCTTCATGATTATCCTGGACCTCCACTGAAGGTGTGCACCATACTTCAGCCTACTGAGATGAGGGGATAGGAAACACACCAAACATACCTCAGATACTGCATGCTGTCAAGAAAAGAGTGAAGAGGGTGCCATACTACCTTCCTACCTACACTCTTCCAGGAGGCAGTCCACAAAATCCAGGCAGCCATCCTGTCTTCTTCCTCTCTTCTCCTGTGAAGATTTCATGTGACAGAGAAGCCAAGAGTCTAAGCAACAGGCCTGTGGAATTCTTAACAGCATATCACTTTCAGAGCATACCTGTCCTTGGTCACTCCTCTGCTCAATTGCGCACACACACACACACACACACACACACACACACACACACACACACACCTTGGTGCCTTAATTCTACAGGCTCTTATGCCACAGAACAAGTTTTGGAGCTTCAGGTCCTTTCCCTTCAGAGACAGCTGTTTATGTCCTGAGCTCCTGAGATAGAACACTCTAGAAAACTACTGACCTCATGCTCTGCCTCATCCTCCAATACAGTTCTCAGGGATATAACTGTCACTAGATAGGGAGAACACAGAAAAACATTTGGAAACAGGGCAAAATAAAACTCTTAGAACCAAGTCTTTTGCATAGACATTAGTCCATCCTCCTTCCTGTTGGGACCTGAATCTTCCCAGATGGCTCTGGTCCAAGGCTGCTGTCCTCATGTGTCTCCAGAGTTCTTGAACCCATGCTTAACTCCATGAAGTCCAGCCAGACTATCTGCTCTCTATGTCAGCTCCTTATATACTTGGACATTAGGGCCCCAGTTCTGATGGGGTGAGAGTACCCCAAAAGTATCTACCAGAGGCTGCCTTACTGGAAGTGGGCATAACCCTCTCAGCACATATCTACCACCAGTTTTCAGACTGACCTCTCAACCTCTCAAGACAGGTGAACATGCCCCAACCTCCCTTGAAGAAATGTCCTCTGTGTCCAAGAGATGACACTGTCTGTACTGCTTCCTGTAAAGTCAAGCTATCTTTTAAAAATACAGTTCTCAGGGATATAACTGTCACTAGATAGGGAGAACACAGAAAAACATTTGGAAACAGGGCAAAATAAAACTCTTAGAACTAAGTCTTTTGCATAGACATTAGTCAAAAATTTTCTAAGTAACTGAACCTTTCATTTTTGTCAAGAACAGAATTTGGGCCAGGCTTGGTGGCACATACCTTTAATCCTAGCACTTCAAAGACAGAGGCAGGCAGATCTCTGAGTTAGAGGCCAGCCTGGTCTACATAATGAGTTCCAGGACAGCCAGAGCTACATAGAGGCCCTGTCTCAAACAAAAGAAAACCCCATAAAAACAAAACAAACAACAACAAAAAAAACCTTATAATTCTGTTTAGACTGGTCTAGAGATGAGTGTTCGTTAAATATTTCTAAAACCACTCAGAAATACCAGAACAAGGTCAAACGTTCTTAAAGATCATGATTTGGAATAATCTTTAAGAGTGTTGGTAAGATAAAAAACAGGTATGTTTTCAGCTATGTCAACACTGAATACAATATAGCTAGAGCAGTGGTTCTCAACCTTCCTAATGCTGCAACCCTTTAATACAGTTATTCATGTTGTGGTGAGCCCAACCATAAAATTATTTTTGTTTCTACTTTATAACTTTGTTTGTTATGAATCATAATGTAAATATTTTTGGAGACAGAGGTTTGACAAAGGGGTCATGACCCACAGGTTCAGAAACACTGAACTAGGCCTGCCCCCCCCCCCCCCCCCCCCGCTTCCAGGGTTTAAACAAGTTTGTTAATTCTACTGAGTATTTAAAATGCTGAGACTAGGAACAGAAATCAACAGTAGCATACAAAGGAAAGACACGGGGGGGGGGGGGTCTTTGCTTCGGTGGTGTTGGTGACATTTGCTTGATTTGTTAACAAGAGCAATTTTGTGTTGACACCTCGTGAAACCTTCATGACCATAACTGTTGAATGAACAGTAATGTAAGTTGGGTGAAAGTTTAAATAAACTTTTCAATAATAAAAGTCATCTTAAAACCTTAAGTTTGTTAAGGCTTGGGAAATTTTAGTTATTAATTCAACTTTGGGGTAATTCCTAAGGAAACATAAACTTAAGCTGATCTTCTTGTGGCCTCTTGATCTTACACACGACGGATGAGCTAGGTGTGCTTGGGTCTGTAGTGAGTATGAGAAGCTGTATAACTTGAAGGACATGCTGCTCCAGTGCCTGCAGGGGTTTTCTTCAGTGGCATGCTGGCACTGAGGCATAGGGGTTTACTTCCTAGTTGCACTAGACTAGGGAACCCAAGATTAAGAATAATATATGTAACTAAAACCACCAGAAACAACAGGGAAAACTCCACTTGTGGTAAGGTTGTCGTTTAGAGAGGACGATAATCATTGAGTGTTCCAGATTATGAACAAGAAAAATAGGGAGAAAAAGCTGACGGATCTCCTCCCCCGCTTTTTTTTCCGAGACGGGGTTCTCAAGTGTAGCCATGGTTGTCCTGGAATTCACTCTATAGACCAGGCTGGCCTAGATACACCTGCCTCGGTGTGCTGGGATTAAAGGCATGCACCACCACATTGATACTTTTCAGATACTCAAAGGCCTGGTGGAATGGAATCTTATCTCATGTAGTCAAAGCTAAGGACTGAAAGGATTTATTTAGAGTTCTTTTAGATTAGTTTAGGGGTTGAGGCCGTAGCTCAGTTAGTAGAGCACTTGCCTAATAAACATAAAGTCTTGGGTTCCATTCACAGCACTGGATAACCAGGTATGGTGGTGCACACCTGAAATCTTCGGATCTGAGAGATGAAAGGAGTGTCAAAAGTTCAAGGGCATCCTCTTCAACATGGCAAGTTTAAGACCAACTTGGGCTACGCAAGACCTTGTCTTAAACACACACACCCTTAAAAAAAAAAAAGGAATCATTTTAATAATAATATAGATATAAAACTAGTTTAGCATTATGAGAGATGTCTTTACAAGTTCCAAAATCTTGCAATCTTAAGCTAGTTTAACTCAGGTAATCAGCCTAGGGTTTGTGTTCAATCTCATGCTTCCTTCATGTTGTGTGTTACTCAGTCTTTTTGATTATTGAAGGGCAAGTTTTGCTCACAACCATATAACCTAGATTTCCTTTAACTATCTTACTACTTTGCTTAAATAGATAACTAAGGTCGTACCTAATCAAGTGTTTGACAATTCCGAAACCAAGTTCTAGATCCAATTCTTCTAACTTTAAACAAACTTTTAAGTTTCCAGAAGGGGCCTTGCAGTCTCAGGATCTCTCCTTTATAAAAAAGAGAGCAATTAAACTAGGCTTACTTGATGTTCTGAGAACCTTTGTCAAATACTAAAATATGAAACCTTTAGGTTGTATTTGTTACAGGTGTTATTCATATGAGCTGTAGAAGATTCCTGAAAGTCTGGTGTATCCATGTATGTCATCAGTCATAATTGTATTATACTTAAACACGTGCCGCAGCGAATTAACAGCGCCTTAGCGGGGCTTTCTTTCAAATGTTTACTTTGACTCTTGGAGATGAAAGGTATCTATCAACTCAGTCTCAAACTACTTCTTCCAGGATGTTTACATTACACAGGTGTCCACACAGTCTCAGAATCACTGTCTTGCTGCTTCTATGCTTATCACCAAATGGGTAGGCTCACTGCCATCCCCAGATAACTCAGAACAAGAACTCAATGTGAGTGAACTGGTTATTTTAAATTTTTTAAAACAACTTTAAATTTTGCTTTTTTTTTTTTTTTTTAAGGAAATCTTTTTCCTTTCTCCAGCTTACTTTGTGAAAGGTGAAAATATGTATCTTTCTCCTTCCTGATTTTTCAAGAATCTATAATGGTACTCTACATTTGCATGTGAAGGCCAGAGGTTCCTCAGGTATCACTTTAAAAAAAAGGATCTCTCACCAATTAGACTAGGGTAGATAGCTAGTTAACCCCAAGAATCCATATCCCCAGCACTGAGATAACAAGCACTACTACATCCACCTTTTACGGGGATTCCAAAGGTGGAGTTCAAGTATTCACATTTGCGGGGTAAGCCTTTATCAACTGAGCCATTTCCTCAGCTCCAGGCAGACTGAATAACTTTAGTAAGGAAGGGTGACTCCAGGGTAGCAAGGTCTTGTGGGAAGAACTGGCCTGGCTCCTTGAATATATGGGTGGCTGCCTCACTATGAGAAAGTATGACTTTAGAAGCCACAGGACTTTTTGAAGAGGGAGCTATCCAAACCCACAGGTGCTGCTGGCAAAAATCTGTGGTACAACTTGGATGTGGCTGCCTGGTCTGAATATACTTTCAAAGTCTAACCTGAGATTCTGAGAACTAAGTCCTGGTGTCACACACACAGGAGCCTATCAGTACTGTTTTGCTGCACGGTGTAAACCAACAGACCACTGATAAACAGATCTGCCCTACTTTGTCTGAAATTGTAGGGTTTTTTTCAGAAGCTACAGTGTACCCAGCACCAGGCCTATCTGTTCTGAGGTTTAGTACCCAAGATCCAGAGTGGATCCAAATTCTTTCCTTTATTCTCTTAGGATCACTTTTTATCCGGTACCCCAACTGTTTTCTAACCCTTCTGAAGTCACCAAGCTATTTCTTAGCTCTGCCAGCTGCAGCTGCACAACATGACGAGACTTCCGAGAAACCAAACCTCACAGATGGGAAACCCTGGGAAGAGTAGATGGGAAGACGAACAATGCTACATGCCGTCCAGAGCTGTTGCCTGTCCCCAGCTTCCAGCTCTGACAATGAGCAGATGCAATCAGCAGCTCTGTGGGCATTGTCTGGACATTTCAGCCTGAGTAGGACACAATCCCTGTTCTGAGTCCATCAAAGCTGGGAAGAGCCTCCTCCTCCTCCAACTTGTTCAGGAGTAAGGGCAGCATCCCACAAGCCACCTGGATACCCTGAGGGCAGGCAGGAGGGAGGCTCAGCTGTCAGAAGCACAGGCCTCAGTTCCCTAGGCAGAGTGCTTTGTTTATGGCAGAAGGACTGCTGTGCCACACCTAAGACTCCTTAGCTTGCTGGCTTCAGCAGCCCTCCATGGTCCCTATGCCCTCTTACCCTGAGGCTAGACTACTTGTGGCTAGAATCCTCTCTCAGTCTGTGCTAGTATCCCCAACCTTTGGGAACCATTCATGCAGCAAGGCCATCTACCAGGTTCCTGTGTAGGTACAGGGTCTCTATAGCTGAGAGCTTCCAAACTAAGCTAGAAGCCCAGCCTCCCCTGTACTGTCTACCTAGTGGCTAACTGCTACCCTCGGCTCTCCAGAAATAGAGGTATCCCAGCTTCTTGGGCCAGGCCCACTTGAGAGGTCATCTCACCAGATCTGGGGATATGACTGGGAAGGGTCTCAAAGGAGCTGGCAGAAAGACCTGGGAGCAGTGGAGCACCCAGCAAGAAGAAAGGCTGGATTCAGTAATATCTCAAACACACCATGGGGAGGATGGCTGCTGGGAGTTTATTTTCTGCTTGGTGCAAGGCACAGTTATGGGGTTAGGAAAGCTCAGTGCTGTGAACCAAGAGGGGGGCTCTCTCCAGCTCCTGCTGGTGTCTGTTGCTGGCCGCAGCCTTCCTAGTTTACATGGTGGGGCGGGTGGGCGGCGGGCTCTGGCCTAGCACCACTTAAGTGAGTTTGCTGTGGTTCTGCTAGGTCAGGACGGGGCCCTCGTGTTGGGCTGGCCAGGATGGACGACTGGCTGCTGCTTCACCGTTTCAGGAGCCAGGCCACTGGTGATCGGGCTTCTGGAGGCCTGGGGGGATTCTGCCGAGCTGCAGGGAGAGCATAAGTCATGGGTCAGAAGCTGGTTTAACTGGGACCACCCCTACAACCTTATGGAAAATGGACTCACTGCTCAGGAGACTCCAACACTGTGGCCATGAATGGGAGGGTAGACTTCCCGAAAAAGAAGCTGGCCCACCAGTGGCCAGGGTCGGCCTTGGGGAGACCTGAGAGGAGCAAAGGAGGATCAGAATGTTGCCATGCCAGTGGGGTGCTGTCCCTCTCCACGCTTCCCGCACCTCAGGATGTGAACTTTGCCCTTATGCCGGATGGTTCTGCACTCACCCGGGGGTTGGGGCACGGCGTCCCCGGGGTACTCTGCACTTCCGCAGGAGCTGTTGCTGGACGAGGAGCCCAGGCGTCCTGGGGAGGGGAGGCGGGTCAGCCACAGGGCTCTGGCCCAGCTCTGGGCGGGGCCGGCGAGGGTCTACTTACGCCGATAGTAGTCATGGGTAGCCACGAGCGAGCCGCTAGAAGGGATGGCTGCCATACTTCAGGACCCGCGCGCGGTGGAGACCTGAGCAAAATGTAGACCTGGTTACCGCACACCCGAGTGGACTCCGAGTCCTCCGGCCCTGTCAGCCGCCGGGCTTCTGGGTGGTTCCAACCAGCCCAGGCCGGCTGCGCGGTGAGACAAAGCCGCTTTGTACGCACTCGGCCCCTAGAAGGCGCACGCCTCCCCCACCAGCGGCCACCACCTCCATAACTACCGCCGCCCTCACCTCGGCGGCAACCCCTCCTCGCGGACCTCGGTGCACGATCACGATCACGGGTGGTAATGCGTGGGGCACTACGCTGCGGAACCGATTTGCAGGGATAACCCACCGGAGACCACGACTACACGAACCGCGCGCGATGCGCATGCGCATACTTACTCGCTGGCTTGTGTGGGCAACAGACGCATCACTGTGGGGCGGAGCGAGCGTCGAGGCCCCGCCTCCATCACGGCGGCCCCATCCTTGAGATCTTTGAGCCTTCCTGACCCCTATTAGATCCGCCCTAGCACGATGAGGTCCCGCCCTTCTTTCTTTTAGACTCCACCCCGAGCCGAGCGAAGGTCCGCCCCACGTTCTGCAATGCAGGTTCCACCTTGGCCCAAACCGCCTTGACCAAACATCAGCGATCCACCTCTAGGCAAAGTCCAGCTCTGCTGCTTTTTCCTCTTTGTTCGGACTGGGAGCACCTGGCCCCAGATAAAAGTGGTTAAAGAATCTCCTGCGGGACCTGTGCCACCCCTTCGGACGTGGCCTCACGTAGCCTAGCTAGCCTTTCTAGTGTTCTTTTCCCCTTACTTGCTGTTGTTCGCTGCTTGCGCCGGTCCCGGCAGGCTTTGTTTTCCAAGTGCCTCACTCTGACTCTTGGCTGAGTGGGTCTGTCTAACTCACATAAGCACAAAGGGCAACTGCCCCCCCTCCCCCCCCCCCCGCACGCGTCCCTGCATCGCAATCTCTGTATTCGGGCGCACTGGATAGTGTCTGGAGCCCCCAAGCGGCCCTACAGGGACTAACCCGTGTCCCTTTCAAGTCGTGGTTCTTATTATTCATTAGTCCCAGCCTGTGTTCTGTTGCCCGGAGAAGAGTGATGGAAGCTAAGATTGCCTGGGGGCGGGGAGAGAGGCGAACAGAGGCAGTCTCTAGTAGCCAGCATCAGGCAGAGTCCTGCACTATTGCACTATTGGTCAGACCTGTGTTTGGGGGAATCGAGTGCTTGGAGCTCTGGGGCTGGCCAGCATACCCTGGCCTCCCCTCCTTTCTCAGGCAGTTTTCTGCCAGACCCCCACGGGGACTGGGAGGACCATGAGCCAGCTTTGGCAGCATGCTTCTCCTATAACCAAACATGCTAGACTTGCTTTCATGGGGGTGCCTAGTCTAGTAGGACCCAAGGAGTGCTCTCGGGTCCCCGAGGTCTCAAGGAGGCTTTGGCTGAGACCCTTTGCTTGGATTTGTTGAGACCTACTCTGCAAACATTGAGCCAGGCATGGGAAACCAGACAAGAAGCGACCCAGTAGGGGTGCTGGTTTAGAGGCAATAAGGGAGAGGGGTAAGGGATAGTGAAAGAGAGGTGGGGCAGTTGACATGACAGCAGCAAAAGTGGATAAGGCCACTGATAAGGCGGATTGGCCAGTCCAGGTGACACCAGGAAGATGAGACTTCTGCCCATACCAGGCTTGCTTCACAGCTTCAGGCTCTGTGACTTACCCTGGACTGCCCTGACCAAGTGTGTGGGCATCTCCAATGGTTATTAGCTGTTTCTTCTAATGAAGCTTTCCTCTGGAAAGGAAGTAAGGAATCTCTCAAGAAAACAAGAGAGTTTCTGGGGGTAGGGTGGTGGTTGTGGTGCACGCCTTTAATCCCAGCACTCAGGGGGCAGAGGCAGGTGGACCTCTGTGAGTTCCAAGCCAACCTAGTCTACAGAGCTAGTTCCAGGACAGCCAGGGCTACACAAAGAAACTCTGTCTTGAAAAATCAAAACCAAGGGCTGGAGAGATGGCCCAGAGGTTAAGAGCCCTCTTCTGGCATGCAGACAGCACACTGTATCCATAATAAACAAATAAACAATAAATTTTAAAAAAACAGAGAATACAAGAGCACTTTTACAGGAACTCACAAGACATTTACCAACTCCCTCCAGGTTACATAAAGAGAAAACACTTGCTGGAGACAGGGGATGCTTCAGCAGAGTTACCTACAAGCAGGGAACCCAGTCATGCAGCTTTCATGACTTGCCGCCCAGGCTGATGTGAGCCTTTGGCGATGCAGCTGCCTGAGTCACCTACACTTTTGTAAGTCACCCTTCATCCATTTTAATAGTTTATTTTCTTGTTGTTATGACAAACTACGTGACAGAAGGGACTTGAAGTGTGAAGTCATGGGATACCATGGCAGCAGGAATGCAGGCGGTCACTTTATGTCTGCAGTTGGAAACAGAAAGAGAAATGCTTACTCCCTGCCTTTTTTCTGTTTATTCAAGAACACAGCCCATGGAATAGTACTGTCCACATTTAGGAGAGGTCTTCTCCCCTCAGTTCCAATCTAGAAACTCCCTCACAGACATGCTCCAAGGTTTGTTTCCACGGTGACTGGAAATTCCACCAACTTAACAGTGAGATTAACCATCACACCCATGCTTTTGCCAGTAATTCTAATAAACTCACTGGTTCATGAGCTAGACTTGGGATTTTCTCTTTGGTCTGTCATTGATGTCCTATCTGGGGTGAACAGATGTTTGTTCACGTTCCCCAGGAAAAGCCATGCAACACCTGTGTGGTTCAGGCCAAGGCCAGAGAGACCAGGCTGAGGGAAGGGACTGTCAGGACCCAACTGCAAAGAACTTTGGAAGAAGGCGTCCTACACCTTGCCCAGACCTGAGATAAGGTCAGGAATTGGGACTCACACTGTCCATTTATCTGCCCTGATTCAGAGCATGGTGGTTACTCAGCAGGGACACAGATGGGTCAGATGTGAATGTGCCACCTTTAGGAGTCCAGGCAACATACATAGAGCTGTCCCAGAGTGGAGTGGAGGTAGAGGACAGTCGGGGGAGAACAGGGCTGATCTATCTACTCATCAAATAGGTCCTGATGTGTGCTGTACACAGTGGGAGGTCAGAATGCAGAGGTGCATTCACTAAAGAAGCAGCTGCTGCCCTTGGCACCTCAGGAAGTGGAAGTTGAGTAAGACCAGTCTCAGCACCTGCAGAGCATATGCAAAAGTCCTGAGACTAGCAGAGACTGTAGTACATTGGTCCATTAAGGGGGTTGGAGCCAGGTCCCACCTCCTGTTCTGCCTTGACTACTTCCCACAGAAAACAGGGATGTGTGTAGCTTGTGGTCACTTACTGAGCCTCACAGCCTGTGTTGCTCTGTCCTGGGGATGTACAGCTTCTCTGAATCTGCCCAGTAGGACTAAGGTCGTGTCCCACCTGGGGCCTTTCTGGATGTCTCAGGGCTGGGCAGTTTGGAGGTGCAGTCTTCTCCTGGGGTTCGACAGGTTAAAACTGTAGACATGCTATGCCCACTTTCTACTAGGAAGGAGCTCCTCCTATAGGGTCCTCTTGGGAACAGAGTTTGTGGTCCAAGGTGTAGATTGTGGGTCAGCACCTGGGAAAGGAAAGAAAAGGGACCATGAGCATTCCCCACATTGGGCCAAGCTAGCTGCTCACTTGGATGGATGTGGCTGGCGGGGGCCTTCAGTGGGGACATCTGCTGATTATCCTCCGCTGGGCAATAAGGCCTTCTGTATCTCCCAGGCTACCCTTGGCTGCACTCTGGGCCTGCCTAATCATCCCACCTCATTCTCAGCCTCACCTATCAGCATCTGTAGTAGAGTCTGAAGTGAGTCTCTTTCATCTGTCTGTCTCTGTGTGTGTATCTGTCCCTTTCATTCCATCACTCTTTCCCTCCATTTCCCCTTCCTTCCCTACCTCCCTTCTTTCCTATCCAAGATGAGGTCTCATTCTGCTATCCAGGCTGGCTTCAGACCTTTGGGCTTAAGTGATCCTCCTGCTTCAGCCTCCCAAGTGCAGAGGTCCCAGGCATGTGCTACTGTGTCAGCTTTATGATATTCTTTACTTTTTTCTTGTAAATATGGAATGCTTCATGAATTTGCATGGTATCCTTGTGTAGGGGCCATGTTAGTCTCTATATCATGCCAATTTCAGTATATGTGCTGCCAAAGGGAAAATGGGATATTCTTTCTTTAAAATGGAAAACTACAATCTGGTGAGATGGTTCAGCAGGTAAAGCTACTTGTCTTGCAAACTTAGCAACCTGAGTTAGGTTTTTGGAAGCCATATAAAGGTGGATGGAGAGAACTGACTCTATGAAATTGTCTTCTGACCTCTACACATGCTAGTCAGTGTGGGAAAAGGAACTATAGGACTTGGTCCTCAGCTAGTCCCAAGCCTCTGTGCAGACAGCTTGCTATGACTTCAGAGTAGACACTTAGCCCTTTCTTATCTCCTCTGAGGTGCCTAGTGAGGCTGGCTACATCACTGTCAAACTCCAGCTGCTGACCTGTCCCTGGATCATGGCTCATGTTGGAAAGCTAAGGTTAGGAACCCTGAAGTGTGTGGCCTTTCACTGGCTGCTTGATCTGGCCAGCAGCCAACTTGCGACTCAGCTTCTCCTATGAATTATCACAGGCAGAGTGAATGCCATCCAAGTAAAAAGGATGAGGTCAGAGAATACCAGCTTTTCTCTGCTTGGTAGATTTTGAAGGCTTCAGCATCTGCAATGTTTGGGCACTGGGTCAGGATATAGGAAATGGAAAGGTTATGAATTTTGGTCTCTAGCTACAGGAAACAAGGGCAGAAAACTATGTGTAAGTGAGTCTACCATTGGCTTGCTGCACAGAGACTGGTTGGGTCCAGATTGCTGCTTGGATGCTGTCTTTGTATAGATGACACTGATGGGAACATATCAGATGGCCCAAGTGGATGATGATCAAGATCTCACACTGAGTAGAAAGGAAAGGCTGGTGCTCAGAGTCTGCATTATAATGCCTACCTGCCACCTGCCACTCCTGAAACTTATACAGGTGCCACCCCATTACCGAACAGTGGCCGACCCTGTGAACTCAAATGCCTTTTACAAGCCACCACCATCAACTGTTTGTGAGGAAGAGACAAGGCTCATGAGTGGCAGGTGGCAAGCAGATATTAGAGTGCAAACTTAGAGCCTTTCCTTTCCACCCTTCGTGAAACCTTAGTCATTGTCCACTTGGGCCATGTAGATAAATGCATAAAATAGATCCAATACTCAAATCATAAAATTTAATGTGAAGCTCCACAACTTCTTTTGTGAATGTATTTTATTTTCTTATTATTTTTAATTTTTCTAGATAGGGTTTCACTGCGTGTCTCTGGATATCCTGGAACTTGATCTATAGACCAGGCTTGCCTTGAACTACCTGCCTCTGCCTACTGAGTGCTGGGATTAAAGGCGTGTGCCACCACCGCCCAGCCAAATGCACCTTCTAACTGTATAGAAATTCACTGAGTTGAATCTGATTAATTTTGGTGTGTGATGCTTTAATTTATTTGCAAGTTTTTCAACAAAAAAGTTTATAAAATAAAAATAAACATTACAGAGTGATATTAAAGAATTTCAGGGACTGAGGAGATGGCTCAGTGAATAAAGTACTTGCAACATAAGCCTGAGGACCAGAGTTTGGATCTCTAGGACCCACATAATGCAGGTGAGTGTGTGAGCCTACCTGTAATCACAGGATGTGGAAACAGTATCCTTAGAACAAGCTGGCTAGCTATACTACCTTGAATGGGCAAGCTCTGGTTTTAAGTGAAAAAATCTGCTTCAAAACATAAGGTGGGAATGAGCAAGGAAGAAATCTACATCAACCTCTGGACTTGTAGGCACATCCATTGCTAACGTGTACATACACACACACACACACACACACACACACACACACACAACCTGAACCCACACAATGCTAACTTGTATTCGTGTGTGTGTGTGTGTGTGTGTGTGTGTCTTAGAGTTTCTATTGCTGTGAAGTGACATCATGACTACAGCAACTCTTATAAAGGAAAACATTGAATTGTGGTGGCTTCCTTACAGTTCAGTGGTTTAGTCCATTATTGTCACGGAGGGAAGCAAGGCAGCATGCAGGCAGACATGGTGCTAGAGAAGGAGCTGAGAGTTCTTACTTCTTGACTCACAGGCAACAGGAAGTGGTCCGAAACACTGGGTGTGGCTTGAGCATATATGAGACCTTAAAGCCCACTTCCACAGTGACACACTTCCTCCAACCAGGCTACACCCACTGCAATAAAGCCACACCTCCTAATAGTGCCCTTCCCTTTGGGGACCATTTTCTTTCAAGCCACCACAGTGTGTGGTGTATGTGACATACACACACACACCACCAACACATACACTTGCAAAAAATATTTTTAGTAATAAAGGCTGGGAAATCTACAAACTATGTCCCCTAAATACAGTGGTTAACCTGAGAAAGACTGTCCCAAGCATCCACTTCAGTGTTCTAGATTCTTTCTTTCCTTTTTTTCTTCTTTTGAGACAGGAACTCATGTAGCCCAGGCTAGCCTCTAATTTGTTCTAAAGCCAAGGATGACCTTGAACTCCTGTTCTTTCTACCTCTACCTCTGAGTGTTAGGATTATAGGCATGTGCCACCACATATAGTCTAGTGCTCTGGATTTCAACCAAAGATGTTTATTCATCAAAAATGCTGAACTACAGGATAAAATCTTTGGATTTTATCCTGCTAACTCAGCAGAAAGGAACCAGGAAAATTCCAGTTCACACAGGAAGTGACAAGCAGCCAACACTGGCTCTGAGACTACACAGATGTTGCAATTATCTCACAAAGACTGTAAAGCAATGATTGTCAAAAAATGCATCAGCAAGCAACTATGAACACTTATAAAATAATGGAGAGTCAGGGTTGGATGAAATCCAATGTCAATTCATGACAAATACTCTTCACAAAGTAGAACCAGAAAGGAACATCTTCAGTCTAGTAAGGAGTGTGGATAAAGTTTTGACAGCCAGACTTGCATTGGCCTGGTTGCAGGATGGGACTCTTCCCTCTCACCACAATTACTCCATACCCACAAGAAGTCTACAAAAGTGATTGTTTTCGTAGAGGGGCTCAAGGAATCTAGGAAGAAGATATTTGGACGAATATGTGAGGGCAGCAAGATTGCAAGACACAAAATCAACACACAAAGATCAATGTGTAGGGGCTGGAGAGATGGCTCAGTGGTTAAGAGCACTGGCTGTTCTTCCAGAGGTCCTGAGTTCAATTCCCAGCAACCACATGGTGGCTCACAACCATCCGTAATGAGATCTGATGCCCTCTTCTGGCCTGCAAGCATACATGTAGGCAGAATATTGTATACATAATAAATAAATAAATCTTAAAAAAAAATTAATGTGCTTAGAGATACCAGCAACATCTAGTTAGAAGCAGAAAAAAAAGTATGTGTGTGTGTAGGTCAGAGATCAACCTCAGATGTCATTCTTCAGAACTTGTCCACTGTTTTCAAAGAGAAAAGTTGGCCAGGCAGTGGTGGTGCGTACTTTTAATCTCAGCACTTGGGAGGCAGAGGCAGGTAGATCTCTATGAGTTCAAGACTAGCCTGGTCCACAGAGTGAGTTCCAGGACAGCCAGGGCTGTTACACAGAGACATTCTGACTAACACACACACACACACACACACACACACACACACACACACACACAGAGAGAGAGAGAGAGAGAGAGAGAGAGAGAGAGAGAGAGAGAGAGAGAGAGAGAGAGCCCTATCTAGAGACAGTGTCTCACTGAGATTGGGTTTCGCTGATTAGGCTAGGCTAGCTGGTCAGCCAGCACCAGGGATCTACCTGTCACTGCAACCCCAACATAGAGATCACAAGTGTGTGATGCCAACCTTTCCAAGCTGATTTACAGGTTCCATGCACTCCCAATGAAAAATCAGTCAGGTGTTTTAAAGACAGAAACAAGCAGATGCTCAAGTCAAGTTGGAAAGACAAATTAAAATCACTAAAGTAGAATATAGAGAACTGTGCTGCTCCAATGTTAAATACTGAGGTCAAATTTTACATATGTTAAAACCAATTATTTTATTTTCAAGTAGTTTTTATGTATATGTCTGTGTCTGCATGTGCATCTGGAGCTGAGCTGGTCAATTCTGGCTATTCTATTTAACCAGCTTGCTTCAGGGATCTTTTGTTTCTGACTCTTGAGTGCTGGGCTAAGTGACTGCCATGCCTGCCCAGCTTTTATTAAGTTCTGGGGATGCAAACAATGGAAGGCTTATAATTTTCTTACTGTCATTTCTTAGCATGTACATATCAATTTATGGATTTTATTGCTTTAGAATGCTTGACTTTAAAAACAACTGTTAGGGATAGTTGGGACAGGATAGAGACGGGAAAGACTCTATGAGAACACAGGAAGGGAAAGAAGCCCCTCACCCTGGAATCCTTCAAGCAGTTTCAACACAACTGGTAAACTCAAAATTGCAGAAATAATGCCTATTCTAGAGACATCTCAAAGAAGATGTCAAAACAACAAACTGTGTTTACGCGGGGTCAGAATGTGTGTGCCCTTCAGGTTAACTACTAAAGCTCCACTAGTTCCTAAATCTAAGCAGCATGCTCATAAAACTACCTTACAATCTCAGCAAACAAATAAATAACACAATTCTTGGGCTGGAGAGGTGATTCAGCAGAACTGATTTATGTTCTTTTCGAGGACCAGAGTTTGGTTCCCAGCAACCATGTTGGGCAGCCCACAACTGCCTATAACTCCTGACCCAGGAGATCCAAATCCTCTCTGGCCTCTAAACTGTTAGGTTATTAAAAGACAGCTCTAGAGAAATGGAAGGCAGAGAGGTTTGGTCTAACCTGAGGTAGGATCATGCATATTCACATTGAGTGTTATAGCTGCTTTCTGCTAAGGAGGGCCTTTGTCAGAGAGGGTAGTTCTGGGCCCAAGTTTTAGGACAGCCAGGGCTACATAGAGAAACCATATCTCAAAAACCTGCCCTCACAAAAAAGAATTTTTTTAAACAAAAAGAGATAAAGTTTTAGACATGTTAGCATTCCCACTGTTTGTAATCTGTACTGAAATCCACGTTGCAGGAAAGGCAGTAGACTCATGCCTTTGAGTCATAGTGAAAGCTTGGGAACCCGAAAATGATTTTGGGTTAAAAGCATGAACACTCTTTCCAGAGGTTTGGATATATAGATTGGATAGAGTGTGAGAATCAAAGTTACATTTTAAGTTTTAATTACTATGCCTAAGAGATCCTTGAAACAAAAATGCCTCTGATCTGTAAGCCCCTTGACCGAGAACAGATAGTTCCTGAAATGCTGGAGGCTGTTGTTTATGCGAGATAACAGTCAATTATTTTCACTCCCCTAAACAAGCTTGTTTGAACCCTCTGCCCTGGATATGCTTGATCACATGCAGGATGGAGGGTCATGGGCAGGAAATACATCAGGATGCACACTTGCCCCTGATTGGACCTGAGGGGAAATGTGAATTGTGGGTTTCGCCTTTTAAGCCCCTGAAAACCATGACTCAGGGCCATTTTCTGGAAACTCAGAGATGGACCTGGCCAGAGCTCATCTACCTGGCCAGTTTTTAATTAAAGCTTGCTTCAAATTTGGCTTTAAATGGTGGTAGTGGTCTTATTCTCGACTGGTGGGATTAACAAGAGATATAATGAGAAGCAATTTTTAAATCTATACTTAGAAGGCAATCAAAGGAAATTTGAAATTTTGAACTTGTAACTGTGATAATATTAACAGTACTTTACCAGAGCTAGATTAATAGCTTATCAGAACTTTATTGATTATTAAAATTCTGAACTTCTGAAGTCTTAATATAACAATAGCATAGAGGGGGGGAAAATCTGAAGCATTTTTCATTTTTTTAAATATACCTTAAAACACTTTCTTAGACCTTCAGAACTGACAGAGATCTAGTAGCTCTGGGGAAGTGAGGCTTGAGACCTGATTTTTAAATACGAAGAGAACTGAGAAGCAGCCTTGAGGGAGGAGCTGGTGAGCTTGCTGCTGTTAAACTGACAAAGCTGTCATTAGCCTAGTAGTCAGCACCATCAGAGACCTGAGAAGGAGAAATTTCTCCAGAGGAAGCAGGAAGCATAGACCAAGCAGCTCTTGAATCTGTTAAAAATGACACTTACTGGCTACCTAGACAGCCACCCTAGGTTCCTCCATGGTAATCTTGATTTTGTTGGGGGCAGAGGTCCCAGGTCCAGAAGATCTGTCAGACTTTTCCTGTGGAGGAGGGACTTGGGGGACTGGCCTACCTTGTCTAGACAGAATAGGGCGATCAACTCCCCAGTGTCTTGCTTGTCCACAGTTTGGACAGGGTCCTGGGGGTGGGCAAGGTGAAGGGCAGTTTTTCACCCAGTGGCCACCTTAGCCACATTTAAAGCAAGCTCCAGGTGGAGTTCTTCTGTGTCTCATCATCTTCTTTGGAGGAGATCTTAGGGCTGCTACCAGGAGCTGGCACTTCTCTCTATCACAGGAAGCTTTTTCTGTCTTTTCTTACTCCTCCCTTCCATTAAAAGCCTTAAATATCATATTCATCAGATCTCTGAAAAGTTTTGAGGACCATTATCTATTAAGTATATCTAAACTAAACAAACTTTGCTTGTTTTTAGTTACTTATTTTAGGCTTAACTTTGAGAACATATATAGAAGGCTAAATAAATCTTATTCCTATAATTAGTTACATTAGTACTTAGCATGACTACAAGTATAGTTCTGAACACATTAAAGAATTTGATCATTTATAAGGTGACTGACTATTAACTTGCATGTCTTAATTATCTTTAACAGTTTATAATAAGTTAGTAGGTTTTATAAGAGTAGGACTTTACATTTTATCCCTGTTAGGTTTAGCCTTAAAAAATATTTTATTGAATATTGAATTGAAGCTCTTTTAGTATAAAAAAAACCTTTTAATTGTAATGCACCATTACAGACTATCACAGGGTTTTTTGTATGACTTAGTTTATCCAAATAGATAAAGCTTAATAAAATGAGCAAAGACAAAGAAGCTAGACTCTGAACCTGAGTAGACCTTAGGAATTTATAAATTTTACTTATCAGATTATATGTTATTTATCAAAACATGTTGTTAACTTATCTAAATTTTCCAAAAGCTTGGTGTTAAATAGTTAGTAAAGACACAAGTAGTTAGACATACATCTTAAATCAGATTTTGTTAATCTGAGTAGACTTTACAACCTTAAATTTTTGTCATCATACAAAAATCCATACCAACCCAAATTATTTTAGAGACTTGTTGTTGCTTTCTTATTCTAAAGAGAGATACAATGACAACTAAGGGCTCAGTAGGATTGAGAAGTGTTATAATTGTTGCTTTATGCCATGTGGTCATCTTAAGATGGTGAACTCACTGAGGCATAAGCTCTTTAACCTTAGTAAAGATGGCTGCTAGTAACATAGTTACTTCTGTCTTGATGAGGTCATCAGCCAAGATGGAGGTAAGTCACATGGTTGCTGTTTAAAACATGTTTTCCTAGTAGATCTATTTTTTAACAAGAGTTGAATACATTTTATATATACATGTACAGTATCTATCTATCATCTATCTATCTATCTATCTATCTATCTATCTATCTATCTATCTATCTATCTATCTATCTTTTTTGTTTTGTTCTGTTTTATTTTGTTTTTCAAGACAGAGTTTCTCTGTATAACAGTCCTGGCTGTGCTGGAAGTTGCTTTGTAGACCAGGCTGACCTTGAACTACCTCCTGAGTGCTGGGATAAAAGACGTGTGCCACTACCACCCAGCCATATACAATATATTCTAAACCAGAGTTGAATCACATATATAGGATATTGTAACAAATTAAAATTCCTATGTATAGGCTTTAACTATAAGCCTTTTGTTATAATTTTTTTTTTTTTTTGAGACAGGGTTTCTCTGTAACAGCACTGGCTGTCCTAGAACTCACTTTGTAGACCAGGAAGTCCTTGAACTCACAGAGATTTGCCTGCTTCTGCCTTCTGAGTGCCGAGACTAAAGGTGTGCACCACCACCACCTGGTTTGTTAAAAGTTTTAAGCTAAATTTTGTTACAGATTTTATCGATTCTTTAACCACACCCAACGATTTTACAAATTCTGAGGTAAAGACTGTTTACACAATAATTTTAAATGATTTCTTGAGTTCAGAGCACAGAGAAATCACAGAGATAAAAGATTTAAGAGTGGAAAGTTGTAAACCTTACAATAAGAGGCTTTGGGATCATTTGCTTGTGAAGTGGTAGGAGTTGTTATAGTCTGTGAGAATTTGGAACTCAAGTGCGCCATCTTTGGAAATCGGGCTCTACTGAAGCCAGGCTGTTTTCAGTAAGACAGTGAGCTTTAAGAAAATCTCTGAGTCTGAGAAAGGAATTGAGTCCAAGGGGAAAAGGAGGAAGGGTCACTAAAAGAACTCTGCCATAGAGAGGATTAGGCAGCTAAGAGACAGAGAACAGTGTAGCCTTAAGGGACAAGGAGGAACAAGTAAGAACTCCACTTGAGGGAGAGTGACAATATGTCAGAAGTCACAAGGGCTTAGAGAAAGTGCAGGACTTCCAGGAGGGAGTTGAGGCCCAGAAAGACTCAAGGAAGCTGTGGGACTTATCAGGCAGCTTCTAGGGGGAGGGAAGGAAACTCACAATGTACAGGTCCAGGAGGGCACAAGGAGAGATAGAGCAGGTAGCTCTCAGAGAATGGGGCAAGGAAAGGGTTGCAGAACCAGGAGCATGCAGAAAAGCTGAGAGAAGCCATGAAGGAACAGAGGGGATAACGTAGTAACAAGAATTTCAATCTTGGATGTCCCCAAGAAGACTGAGAGACTTGTCAGATAGAAATGTCCAAAATCACAGAGGAGAGGCATTCCTTTTTACATGATAGGGGCCTGGTAAGGTGAGGAAGCTTCCTTGCACACCATTGCGGCTTTCGTAGTAAAAGTAGACAAAGCAGGGAACTCCATAGTGACACTCACCCAGTAGAAGGGTAGAGAGAAGTAGTTAGAGCAAGTTGTAGGGAGTTTTCCTGTGCTGCAGCCACTCCCAAATAATCACTCAGAAACTTAATATTAATTGTAAATGCTCAACTGATAGCTCAGGCTTATTACTAACTAGCTCTTACAACTTAAATTAACCCATTTTTATTAATCTGTGTATTTCCACGTGGCTCATGGCTTTACCTGTCCTCCAGCATGTCTTGCCCCCTCTGTGTCTCCTGGAGACTCCACTGACTCTTCTCTTCTTCCTCCCAGCATTCTCAGTTTGGCTGTCCTGCCTATACTTCCTGCCTGGTTACCAGCCAGTCTGTTCTTTATTAACCAATGAGTGTTGCTGGAGTTTTCTCCAGGCCTGTCCAGCCCCATGGACCCCACAACCGCTCATAAAATAATCACTCAGAAACTTCTGTTAATTAAACTGCTCAGCCATTAGCTCAGGCCTACCATTGTCTAGCTCTTACACTTATATTCAGACCATTTTCATTAATCTATATGTCGCCATGTGTTCCATGGCTTTACCTGCTGCCTTTACATGCTGCTCCCTGAACAGCAGGCTGGCATCTCCCCCAGACTTCCACCTCCCAGCCTCCCTTTTCTGTTTGTCCCACCTATCATATACTTCCTGCCTAGCTACAGGCCAATCAGCATTTTATTTATCAATTAATCATAGCAACATATATTTATAACATACATCCCATAGCAAATGAGGGTAATATACATTCACAGTGTACAGAAGAATTATTACGCAGCAGCAGGTAGGGGAGAAAACAGCTGGAGAGGTGCACTGGGAGAGGCTTTTGGAAAAGTGAGGGTTCCAATAGAGAGAGAGATGTAGGCAGAATTTTCCTGTTCCAGCAGCCACTCCCAAATAACTACACAGAGGCTAATTGTAAATTGATACTAATTGTAAATGTTCAGCTAACTCAGTTGGTAGAGCATGAGACTCTTAATCTTAGGGTAGTGGGTTCATATGGGTTAATTTAAATGTAAGAGTTAGCTAGTAACACACCTGAGCTATTGACTGAGCATTTATAATTACTATTAAGCCTCTGAGTGGTTCCTTGGGAGAGGCTGGGGAGGGGACAGAAACTTCCATCTACAGAGAGGAGCAAGTGTCTTAGTAAGTAGTATTGCCCATGTGGTGGGGCCCCAAAGGGCTTAGCAAGAGTTCTGTGCTAGCTCAGTTAGGAATAGATAGAAGTTTGCAGGCCCAGCAGAAATGATGGGCAGTCTTGCTCTGGGTGTGGTTGTAAGCCAGAGCCTTAAGAAAGATTTAAGTGAGCTGGGAGTTTCCAGACCATGCCACCATTCCATCTTATGGTATTATTTAAATTGGTTTAGATATTAAAAATTGAAAGTTCTGAACTTGGGCCTGCAGTGACCAGTCATCTAATGTATATTGAGGCCAGATTTTCATTGAAATGTGAAGGAGAGTTGCTGGTTTCAATTTTACAGATTTTTTGAGCAGATGAGGGACAAAGGCAAAAACAGGGATCAATCTTCAGTTGCTTAGAGTGTCCTCTCTCTCTATATATATATATATGGGTTAATTTAAGATATAAAAACTAGATAGCAAGAAGCCTGCCACAGCCATACAGTTTATAAGTAATATAAGTAATATAAATCTCTGTGTGTTGAGGTGGTATTGTGTTCCCCGAAATATTGTGCACCCTAATAAACTTATCTGGGGTCAGAGACAGAACAGCCACAATATTAAACATAGAGGATAGGCAGTGGTAGCACATGCCTTTAATCCTAGCATTCCAGAGGCAGGAATCCATGTGTTCAAGGATACAGCCAAGCATGGTGACTCATGCCTTTAATCCCAGGGAGTGAGGCAGAAAGCAGAAAGATATATAAGGCATGAGGACCAGAAACTAGAAGCATTTGGCTGGCTAAGCTTTCAGGCTTCTAGCAGCAGTTCAGCTGAGATTCTTTCTGGATGAGGACTCAGAGGCTTCCAGTGTGAGGAAACAGGATCAGCTGAGGATCTGGTGAGGCAAGGTGAGGTGGCTGTGGCCTGTTCCGTCTCTCTGATCTTCCAGTGTTTACCCCAATAACTGGCCTCAGGTTCGATTTTATTAATAAGAACTTTTAAGATTTATGCTACAGTGTGTTTACTTGGCTGAGGGACTGGCAGGTGAGAGAGATTTGTCCTGACTGTGGGCCAGGCAGGACCAGGAAAACTTCAGCTATACTAGTAGGCTTAAATTTCCCATCTCAAGTTTCAACACCATTGTCTTAGATTATTAAAAGACAATTGTAAAAAGATGGAAGGTGGGAAGAAAGAGAGACTTGGTCTGACCTTAGACAGCACTATGTTTACTCATGGTGAAGGGGTATCTTTGTCATGTGTTTGGATGACCAAAATTCCTACAGAAGAAGATGGGATGCAGCCAGTAGTCTGCAAGGGAAGCTGGGAAGTGTAGTCCTTCAGTAGGGAACTATCACAAGCACAAACATCTGGCACAGGTTCATACACACACATACAGAAATAAAAATAAATATTTAGCCGGGCGGTGGTGGCGCACGCCTTTAATCCCAGCACTCGGGAGGCAGAGCCAGGTGGATCTCTGTGAGTTTGAGGCCAGCCTGGACTACCAAGTGAGTCCCAGGAAAGGCGCAAAGCTACACAGAGAAACCCTGTCTCGAAAAACCAAAATAAATAAATAAATAAATAAATAAATAAATATTTAAACAATTTTTTAGAAGGCAGAGAGATGCTCAGTGGATATAGGTGCTTGGTGCCACACATGACAAGCTGAGTCCCATCCTCAGATAACACATGGTGGGAGAGGACCAACTCCTGAAAGTTGTCCTCTGACCTCCACAAGCAGTCCATGACACTCATAAGCACACACATTTGCACATATGCACACTATATAAATATAAAAAAGTTCTTTAAGAGAAATAAACTAGCTTATATATATGTTTTTATTACATTAATTTATTAATTTATTTTTGTATGTGTACACACTTGTGTCACAATCAGAAGACAGAAAACAACTTTGGCAGCCAACTCTCTCTTTCTGCCATGTGGGAATCAAAGTCAGGTCCTGCTTCATGGTCAAAAGTATCTTTACCAACAATCTCTGAAATAGCTCTATACACACTTATCATTTGTGCCATGCATTTATGTGGAGCGCCATGCTAAGCAAAGCACTGCAGATTATAAAATCAAAATGTTGATCAGTTCTGAAAAATGTTGAAGATGCTGTTTCCTGCAGTATCAAATATTTGGCAGAGATTTAATTCTTTATGTAAAAACAAACAAGCACACTTATCTCATAAGTAGTAAAATTTGCTTTTTCCTTAATAAATGGTAAAATTATACATTATATAATAAATGGTAAAGTTATATAAACTTGTAATTTTTTTATTATTTATTATCAATGAACATTTGATTTATATACTTATTTCATATACTTATATCCCAAGGGATATGTAAAATTTCTCAGACGAAAAGGGATCACAAGCCGGGCACTGGTGTCACATGCCTTTAATCCCAGCACTTGGGAGGCAGAGCCAGGTGGATCTCTGTGAGTTCAAGGCCAGCCTGGTCTATATAATGAGTTCCAAGACAGCCAGGGCTACATAGAGAAACCCTGTCTCAAAAGACAAAAAAGAAAAGGGTCAAAAGTGGAAAAAGATTAAGATACTGTGAGGAGGAGGATGCTAGACTTTTGGACACTTCTCCTGGTGTCCCAGCATAATCTTGGAAGTGATACAGACCCAGTCTTTGATTTGCATGAAGGAATGTTGTGATTGATGCAAACACCCTGGCCAGACCCCTTAGGAGGCTCTAGGTGCAGATTGTCTGCTCATTTTGTAGGCTGGCAGGGAGATGCCCTCTTTTGCTGCCCCCTGGTGTTACAACACAGGGCCCAATCAAATGCTTCTCTCTGGTGATTTTTCTGACCGACTTTTGATCACCATTGATGGAGAGAGCTGAGCTGGAAACAGTGCAAAGGCAGCGTCAGTGGCCGAGGTGGCTGTAGCCAAGGGCTGGTGACAGCATTTACTGTGATGAGTGTTAGCTGAAGAGTTCAAGGGAACGATTAGGGTAGAAACAATGAGGACGAGGTGGTAGAGACTGTGAAAGACGCTGAAAGTAAAAGGTAGTTAAGAGAGGGTAGGAACTGAGGATGAACAGGACAGAAAGGAGAGAAATGGCATGCCTGGGTGGCTGCAGGCATTCCAGAAAGTCTTCAGGGCCCAGGGTCTCAGATACCCTAGACCAAAAGCTCGACCCTATACTGACACCCTAGGCTAGGGGTGGAATGCTTGCTGTGGAGCTACGAGTCCAATACTCAAGGCCTGTATGACAGCTGTCACACTAGAAGATGCCACCTAGTGCCACTTTATTGCTACCTGCTGCAGCCATTTAGCTTCTGGAAGCAGAGGGTTCCAAAGCTACCAAACACCAGGCTAATGGTGAGTAAAGCCCAGAGCCATAAACCTCCAAACTGAGAGCCTAGGACTGTAAGTCTCTGGTTTCTACGTGGGTTGTGTCTATAGGCCTCTGGATTCTAGCTCTGAGCACTTGTTCAGGATTGCCTGAACAAGAGAAGTCTCTCCAAACCTGTCCACTGTCATATCTGGGAAGAGAAAAAGGGCCCCAGACAGAGGGTTTTAACACCCCAGCCTCCAAACTGCTCTGTCTGGAAATTTCAGACACAGTGTGACTTTTGTGTCTCAGCAAAATGTTTCCAAGATTCATCCACATTGTAGCGAGTATCAGAAATTCATTTCTTTTAATGGCTATATATATTTAACTGTATATAAATACAGCTCAATCTGTTGATGGATATTCAAGTCATTTGTCTTCTGGCTGTTAGGAATACTGCTGCCATGAACATGGTGCATACGTGGAGTTGGTTCTACCTTAGGGAGGGTTCCAAAGATCGAACCCAGGCCATCAGACTTGTATTGTCAAGTTCCAAGTGTTGTACCTGCTGAGTCATCTCATTGACTCCTCTATGATGTTTATATATGGTGTTCGTAAGGGTCCGTTCTTTTACACAGTGTTCTTCCAGATACTACCTTATTAGCAAGATAGTGAAGGTGTTGGTGAGAACAAAAATCTATCAGTCAATGAAACCAGACGGAGAGTTTAGAAAATCCTGATAAATGTCTTTAAGTGTGCTCTAAGAAACCACAGGAGCAATTCAATGGAGAAAATATAATCTTTTCCCCCCTCTTTTTTGAGATAGGGTTTATGATGCAATTCAGACTAGCCTCAGACTTGCTATCCTCTTGCCCGTAGTCTGAGTTACAGGATCATAGGGGTGTGCTATCTGACTAGGTAAGTGTCATCTTTTCAGCAAATGGTGCTGGGAGGAGTGGCCATCCAAAGGAAAACAAAAACAAAAACAAAGCAAGCAAACAAACAAACCCCCCAAACTAAAAAATCCAAAAAACTTTGATTTACACCTCATACAAAAATCAACTACAGACCAGGCATGGTAGCATACTCCTTTAATAGGAGGCAGAGATAGGCAGATTTCTGTGAGTTCAAGGCCAGCCAGGACCACACAGTGAGACCCTATCTCAACAAACAAACAAATCAACCACACAACTAAGGCTGGATAGGACATGGACCCTAGGGTGAAACACACTACTATTATTCTGCTAAATGAACACAGCAATAAGATGACTCCCAGTGACATATGACATGCCCATATATCGGTGCCTTGCTCAACCCTCATTAGAGAAGCTTCTTCTTGCAGTAGATGGCAATTATCACAGAGACCCACTACTGGCCATCATACAGAGAATCAGAGATTTTAGAATGCTCAACCTTAAAGGGGATGTTGTGTCACACCTCTCCCGACAAGGCTCAGGGATCCATGCGGAGGTAGGGGCAGAAAGATTGTAAGAGCAAGAGGTGGTGGATGACTTCAAGGAAACAATGTTTTCAAAACACAATCGGACAGTTGCACATATGAACTCACAAAGACTGTGACAGCCTTCAAAGACTGTCATAGTTTCCAGGTTACAGACCTGTGTAAATTCAAGCCAGGCAAAATCCAAGTATGGGGGATGAGAGGTTGGCATGAAGTCCACCCTTGGTAAGCACTGTTAACATTTGGTTGTTGCTAGGAGAATGAAAGTCAGTTTTTTCAATGAAGTGATACCTTGACTATAGACCACACTCCAGACACTCCAGAGCCTGGGAGTAGTTGGCCAATACAAACTAGACTCAGGTTTTGTTGTTGTTGTTTGAGAGAGAGAGAGAGAGAGAGAGAGAGAGAGAGAGAGAGAGAGAGAGAGAGAGAGAGAGAGAGAACATAAGCGTTCATTAAGTTGGGTGGATAGAGAAGAGGGGAAGAATCTAGAAGGAGTTGAGGCAGAGGGGTAAATATGATCAAAATATATTGTATAAAGTTTTCAAAGAATAAGCCAGGCATAGTGTCATACACCTTTAATTCCAGCACTTGAGAGGCAGAGGCAGGCAGATCTCTGTGAATTCCAGGCTAGCCTGGTCTACATAGTGAGTCCCAGTACTACTCTAGTAGCCTAGAGTGAGATTGTCTCAAAAAGCCAAAAAAAAATTTCTCAAAGAATAAATAAAAACATTGCTAGAGGGTTGGGGATTTAGCTCAGTGGTAGAGCCCTGGGTTCTGTCCTCAGCTCCAGAAAAAAATTGCTAAAAGTCAGATATACAAATGGGTAACAGGCAAGTATGACTGTGACTGGGACCACCCAATGTAAAAACAGCATGCCGTTCCAGATGTACACACTGGGTTACTTCGAAGTTAAAAACTTAGTTTATATTATTAATGTTACTTTTTAAGAGACTGGGTCAAGGAAGTCTCATATAGTCAGTCTTGGAGCTGTTGGGGCTGCAGGTGTCCTCCACCATGCTGGAAAAACACGGTGAACAATACTGTTAAGAGATTGAAAAACAACCTATAGACTAGAAGAAAAAACTTTCAAATCACGCATCTGTAAAGAACTTGTGCTCACAATCTATAAAGAACTCTCAAAACTTGACACAAAAAGATAAATAGCTCAAATTAAACTGGGTCAAGGACTTGACTAGACCTTTCTCCAGAGATCTACAAAAGCCAATCATTACGAGAAAAGATGTTCAGTGTCTCTGGTCACTAGGGAAACTTAACTCTTCTTGTTGGCTGGCAGCCTGGAAGCCCCTTAGTAATGCAGACGCCCTCCTGGTTTCCTCCCACCCAGCAGGAGCATCTGCCATGTAGGCTACAAGATAGAGCCTGGAGGTAACCATTGCTCTCATATCCCAGCAGCTCAGTCTCAGGGTCCTGTGAACCAAGACAGAGAAATATTCAAGGGTGTGCATCATTGGATTTCACCCAGGCTGAGGCCACCACATGGCTGAATAGAGGGAAAATTCTAGAAAATAAGCAGCACTGAGCAGCAATGGATCCAGCCAGCATGTGTGGGCCTCCTCATTTATTTATTTACTTGAGGAAGGACTTCAATTTATAGTAAGCTTGCCCTAGATACATCCAGCCCAGGTTCAATATAAGCCCATTGGAAGCCTTGCAGGGGAGATGGAGGCGGAAGGCTGAATGGAACTCAGGAGGAGTCACATGGGTGGCTTAACATCTTGGAAAGCAGTCTGCATAAGTCTGGTAACTGAACATCAATTGAACAAAGGCCAGCCATCTTCAGAGGAGATCATAGAACTCAGAGCCACTTCCCAAAGTTCTGTATACAGTGAAGGGACACCAGATACATGAAGAATGAGAGCACTGCCATCCACAGTGAGGGAAGTCAGTCAGTCACCGAGTCACCAAGGGCTTCCAGCTGCTCCTGACTGGTCCCTGTTGCCTGGAGAACAGATTCTGTTTGGGTCCAATGATGATATTGATATATATCCTGCGCACCATCACAGGGGTTGAATTTAGAGTCAAGAGGCAGTACACCAAAGTCTTTGACCCTCTGTTTCAGAACTATAACACATGATGTGTACACACCTGTTTATGGCAGGTTTGCTTGTAGCACGTTAAAGCTGTTTGGAATAATATTCAGCCACAAAAACAAATTATAGCATCTGGCACAGTGTGGCTGAATCTCACAGCCAGGGTGATGTACACTGTAGTGTGGATGTTAAATACTTTCAAAGGCCCATGTGTTTGTAGGCTTGGACCCTAAGGTGGGACTGTTGGGAGATAGTGGTTTCTTTAGAGCAGAGGCCTAGGAGAAGGTCTTTAGGATAGTGGAATGTGCCCTTGAGGAGGATTGGGAGACCTAGCCTCTCTCTCTTTTTGCTTCCTGGATAGGAGGTGAGTAATTTTGTTCTCTGCCACAGTGTGCTGCCTTGGCATGGGGCCATTTTGCCATGGAACCCCAAAGCTGAAGGCAGATGATACTTTCGCTTTATTAGCAGCTCATATCAGGTGTCTGTTATGTTGACAGGAAGCTGATGAGCAGGGAGGGGAGTCAGATAGAGGATGAAGACTGGAGGCTCCAGTTTGTACTGTTTAAAACAGCTCTAACAAATCTGTGTCAGGGGTCCTCATAGGGGTGGCCACTGAGAGGTGGCCATTATCAGGAGAGGCACAAGAGAGCGATCTGGATGTTGATTCCAAGGGTGTGTTTACTCTCTGGACACTAAAAAAATATGGTCTTTCCTGTGCAAATCCGAGTTTGTTCACCTTCTTTTAAAAGGATCTACATGGGACTAGAGAGATAGCTCAGTAGTTAGGAACATGTGCTGCTCTTCAGGAGGACTATTTCCAACACCAACATTGGGTAGCTTACAACTGTCTGTAACTCCAGTTCCAGGGGATTCAATGTCTGAGTTGCACTTACATGTATAGACACACACTCAGATCTCAGATAAGTAATTTAAAATAAAATAAATCTTTTTTTTTTTTTTTTAAGGACTGTACCCTCTCCATGTTGTACCTCCTCTGCGTCCCTTTGCCCTCAGGTATGACTCTTTGTGGCATGGATGATGGCCTCCCAGGAATTCTCCTGGATCATGTAGACCATGTTTACTTCTAAGGTTGGCTGTTCCCTGCAGGGTTCCTGCCTACTGTAAAGCAATTTTTTTCAAGGGGTGAGAGTTCCTACAGGCACTTGTGAGCACTGTTCCCTGGGCAGTCAGGCCCTAAAGAACATGTGTCAAGAGCCGGGCGGTGGTGGCACACGCCTTTAATCCCAGCACTTGGGAGGCAGAGGCAGGCGGATCTCTGAGTTCGAGGTCAGTGAGTTCCAGGAAAGGCGCAAAGCTACACAGAGAAACTCTGTCTCAACAAAACAAACAAACAAACAAAAAGAACATGTTTCAAATACACAGGTGCTGTGGTGCCCTTTCCTCAACTAAAGATAGGGCCACTGAAGTGAGCTTTGCTTCCAGTGAGTCCTGAGAAGACCTAACCACATACCCAGGACCCCCTCCATCCTATTGCTGGACTTGGCTGTGGTGAGTGACTTGGCTGATGTACTTTCCTCTTAATGAAATGACTGTGCGCTCTGTGGCCTGAAGACGCTTCTGGTCTTCCCTTCTGTTTCTGGATGTTACTGGATGTAGCACCCTGCCCTTACCCGAAAAATGGGTCTGCTGTGTGGCATCGGTGGAATGTGACTTGTGTTCCACAGTGTCTGTCATACTCTTACTGGTTTCCAGAGGATGAACAGCTCTCTGCTGTTTGGATGATGTAGGGCTGGGCTCCCTGGAGGAGGAAGGAGGAGCCTCCTGCCTGCTGAGCTGCTGCTCACCATGGCAACAGCTCCCTGTGGCTCTGGGCTCCCTGACAGCTCAGGATGTCTCAGACCTTACAGGCCCCATGCCTTGGAGGATAGTGTATTTGGGGTCCTGGCTAGCCTGAAATCCAGTTGTTTTCCAGGTCTGCAGTTCACCTGCCACCTGCCCAACCGCTCTAACTCAGGAAGGTACTGAATGTTTGTCAAAGATTGGCCCCAGAGCCCAGGACTCTCCTCATCATGTAGACAGTTTATTTGCTGCCTCAGGAGCTCACTCAGTCTCCTGGTACCTGCCTGGTAGCTGATCTCAAGGGAGGGCCTTGTTTCAGTGGCTGCCCAGGACTCAGGCTCAGGTAAATGAGTAGTGAAGGGCTCCATGCCCAAGGACTGTGCTTTGGGACCAGAAGGCATCTGGCAGCCCAAACCAGGTGGAGCTCCCTGGAAACTCTCTGACTAGAAGATGTCCCCAGACCCTCACCCTGTCCCCAAGACCCTGTATAAGCCACCTTGGGCCAAGTGACACACATCTGTTGGACATTGACTCTAGGAGGCTGGCCTGGCCATGGCTCACAGAAGGCACCCACACAGGTGGTTAGCTGGGCACTGCAGCTATTATTAACCTGACAGTGACATCACCAGCAGCCAATGGGAGGCAGGGTTATTTGCAGGGCTGGCAGCTTGATAACGGTTAATTTTAGCTGGATCTTCATTCCCAACATTTGTGAAACCCCCACCAGCCAAAGAGGGGGATGCTGTCTCCCCAAACAGCTTGAAGATGGCATCTGAGGGCTTCTGGAGGAGCTGAGGAGGGACAGAGCCGGTGTCCTATCCTCCAACTTCCCCTAGGAAGAATCCCATTTTCCTGTAGCCTCTCCTTGCTTGCCCTGCCCCACCTCTGGCAGCTTCTCAGGGTCACTGTGATCAGTAACTGAGAAGCAGGCCACAGGTGAGACCCAGGCTTCAATCTGGAAGTCATACTGTCCATGGTTCTAATGTTTTAAGTCACCTACTTGTTGTGTGATCTCAGGCAATGGACTTAGCTTTTCTTTGCCCAGTTTCCTCATAGGTTTTGGGGTCCCCAGGCCTACTTATAGGACCTTCTTTTATTTAGCATTGCTAACTTCTTAGTTGTTTAAGTACTACTAACTCTGCAGTTGAAGAGGCTAGAAAAAAGCCCAAAATTATGGCAAGATGCTCACCAGGCCCTACAGTGGAAAGTGGAAGGCAGGAGACTCCTCCATAGGCAATTTTTATGGTAGCATTTAATCCATGGATAAGGCCAGAGCTCTCAGGACCTAAATGCCCCCTAGAAAGCCCCATCCCAGCACTATCGCCTTGTGATTCAGTCCTAACACTGAACTTGGGGGATACATGCAGATGGAAACAATAGCTTCTCAGTTGCAGGAGCTATTGAGTGTCTGGCAATTGCTTAATGCTGCTGGGTTAGGAGCCTCTTAGGACTGCTGGCCTCAAGGCTGCTCAGTGGGGTTAGTGTGTTATTGCTCAGCACTGTTACCTCTTGAAGGTTTGTTTTTCCGCACATTCCCAGGGTCTTCCATGCCAACAGAGGCTTCAGGAATTTGTACTGGTAGGCAAAGTATGTCCTAATGACAGGGGGGTACTTTTGGCCTGCCTCCCCTAGGTCAATGTATAGGTGTTTCAGGCAGGATATGACCTCTTGCCATCAGTGGTCAGTTCTCTAGGTGGGCAAGCTTCTGGCCTTGGGTCAGATGTACACAGAGGAAGACTATGTAGGGAAGGGTGTCTGATGAAACTCCAAAGCTGAAGGACATCCTGAACTCTGGACCCTTCTATTGAGTCCACCCAGCCTCCTGAATCCCAAACCAGGCCTGATCTCCATATCAGAAGGAAGGCATTCAGTGGAGAGATGAGTTGGGCAAGCGGGTGGGGTAAATGCTAATGTCTTGCCAGGCATTTATTTTTAATTCCTGGCTCCCAGTTGACAGTATCAGCAGTCTTCAGAAGTGCCAGGTCATCTGAGAGGCCTGCCTAAGTCTCTGGCAGCCCTCTGCCAGACAGACCCTCAGGCTTCACCTTTACTCCTTCTTCATACTTGCTAGCTGCCTGTCCTACTGGGCACCCACTCCAGGGGCTCCTTCTGGGCACTGCCTCAGTAGAAGGTGCTGGGCCCTGATGTGGGCCTTCTATGTGGAAGGGACAGGCATAGGCTTGCTGTCATTCAGCACAAACACCCAAGGAACCTTTGCTTCCTGCCATACCCTGCAGTGACAAAGACTGGTGGCAGCACTGGAAAATAGGAATGTCTGCATGAGATGACAAGATAGGGGTCTCTGAAGAAGCCTCTGGTGACGCACAGCGGTCACAACTCCCATAAGGCCTATTTTGGTTATCCTCATCTTCTTAGAATCCTCAAGGGCTCCCTACTGCCTACCCATGAGTCCTGAAGGAGGCTGGTGTTCAACCCTGGGCTAGTGGGGGTGGGAGTGTCTCAACTCTGTTTGGATGTGCTTGATGGTCTTAGCTAAGACGGTCTGACTAGGAATACAATCAGGAGTGTACCTGAGCTCTAATGGGCTCTATGTATTCCCCACATCTAAGGGAACAGGTAGAAAAAGCCTCTTTCCAGGGCTTCAGAAGAAGGCTGGGTCGGGGCTGGACTTGCTGATAGCTTCATGTGCCTGCCATGTTGGACTCCTGTGAACAAGCGTAGGGGCACTGCTCCGGGGGATCAGAACATGGAAAGTCTCTGGAAATGAAACTTCATGTTCACTGAGACTCAGCCATGAACAGGGACAGCACTGGATGCCCACATCAGGACTTGCAGGGACCTTCACCTGGACCTGGGCCTCCCCCTCCCCACCCCCGCCCCCCCCCGTCCCCCCTCCCCCCACCCCCGGCCATTCCCACTGGCTCCCTGTCTTGTGTTCCACCTTTCTGGGGACATCTTTACGTTGGATGTGCCTTTTTTTTCTGTTCTCCAGCAACCACTGTCTCTGCTATCCCAGCTCTTCTCTCTGCTGCTTCTTTCCCTTCTCTCCATCCCTGCCCCTCCCTTCCTGGCTCTGTTCCCTGCCCCCACCTCTGCGCGCTCCCCGCCCTTTTGCCTGTTTTTCTCTTCTGGTCTGCGCTCTAGCTGGCTGATTCTCTCGCTTGCTCCGGTGCATCTTTGCAGCTGCGTCCTCTCGGATCCTTGTTACGCCGGCCCGCGCCCATAGGTGCGCGGTCCCTGCGTCCGTGCATCGCTCGCACCCCATCCGCCAGCCTCCCGGAGCCCGCCTCCCCCCGCCGGTACCGCATTGCCGTACTGCAGGGGCGCAGTGCATTGCGCCGGCACCGTCAATAGGTGGACCCCCTCCTGGAGAGATAAAACCGCCGTCGCTGCCGTCGCCAGTCCCTCTGACTGAGACTTCGGCTCTGGGTAAGGACGCACATCCCTGTCTGCGACCCTAGCTTAGGTTTCCACCAAGGGTTCGCCTCCCTGGGAACCCAACCCGAGGAAGAGGGGGACACGCGGCACCTAGCTGAGCTACACCCCTGGGTTGGGGTCTCTCGGTCGCACACTGGGCATGGTGGGTCCCGTGGCAGTCGGGCGGTGTGTCCCCTAAGTGATTGTTTACTTGGTGACAGAGGCAGGGGGCCTTCTCCTGAAACCTGCGATCACGCTGTCACCGTGACCTTGGGGCTCTCCCAGGCGCTACGGGGCTGGACAGGCTGGTCGGTGCAGGTGCTGGCGTGGTTCAGGGCTCTGGGGGTTTCAGTGATTTGTCAGAGAAGGGCAGGGGAGGTGATGAAACCTGAGGACCCCTACCCCGCCCTACGTGGCTTCCACCCTAGGATGCCCCCCCCCCGCCCCCCGCGGGCCCCAGCTTCTCCGTTGACCTCTGCCATGGGCAGATACTGAGATTCAAGGCCTGGACCAGATGGTAAGAGCGAGGGTGAGGGCATCTCTGAGGGCACTTTCTGAGGCTGGGTCAGGGTGAGATTTTTATTCCTCTGGCTAGAACAGGACACTCACCTCTCAGCCCTGATGGCTGTCCCCCTGCTTGAGTATGGGGAGGGCCTGAGCTATTCTGGGCCCTTGCCTGGGCACCATCCAGCTGTCTCCCCTGCCAGCCTGTGGGCAGAGAGAGGAAGATGGCGCCCTCGCTTGAGGAGGGGCTGAGGAGTGCTGGCCTTTCTTCATGGTGGCAGCAGATGGGGGTAGGGCAGTGTCCCTTCCTGGGCTGTGTGTGTGTGTGTGGGGGGGTGGCGGCATGGAGGACAGGGAGGACAAGGCACTGGAGAGCTGGGCACAGTGACTCATCACAGGGCTCCTGACTGCTCCAGAGGATCTCTCCGCCTGCTGCTCTGTGATGTCCCGACAGGATTAACCCTTCCTTAAGGAACTTTCCTCCAAATCAACTCTCCAAACATTTACACTCCAACGAACCATTTGGGCTAAGGTAGAGGAACAGGTGGCTTATGAGTGCAACCTGGCTGGACTGGGCTAGGACCAGGGGGCAATCATTCTTCCTCATCCAACCTCAGGTGACTGGGTGGGGGCAAGCTCTGAAACAATGCAAGAGTGGTGTGGGTGTCTCTGCTGGGCCTCCTAATCACCTGTCTCCCTTGTCACTGGCCCCACAGAGTTCCTGCCCAGCATACCCTCAACCCCGAGCCAGAGCCCCCACAGTGCCAGCCCCTCCCTCAACCAGCCAGAATGGGCAAGGAGAAGACACACATCAACATTGTGGTCATTGGCCATGTGGACTCAGGCAAGTCCACCACGACAGGCCATCTCATCTACAAATGCGGGGGCATCGACAAGCGGACCATTGAGAAGTTTGAGAAGGAGGCGGCAGAGGTGAGCACCGTGGGCCTGGTGCTTGCATTTCTCGGTTTTCTTCCCTCAGTGCATAGGATGTGGGTGTCTGGGGATGGAGGTGAAGAGGGCAGCCTCCCTCTGAGATTTGCTTCATACTGAGGAAGGGAGAATTTGTGTCCTGCCTGGGTCCACCAGAGGGCTCTCAGCCTCAGTGGGCCAGAGTGCCCTCAAGTCTTATCCTTTTGCTCCCCAGGGCTGAAGCTGTGCTGGATGTGGTGCTGCCCTCACTTGTCTTGCAACAGCCAGGGCTCAAGGATGCTATTAATAGCTGATTGATGGGCAGTCTTGCCAGCTCCACTTTCTCCAGATACGCTGGGGAAGGTTGCTAGTTCAGGATGGTGCCTGGAAGTGGGGGTGGAGGGGTGGGGGGTGGTCTTGGCAGTCTGTTCCTGGCTGAGACCTCTGCCCTCAGAAGAGCTGGCTCTCAGATAAGGCCAGGCCTGAGGACAGCAGCTCTCTGTGCTGAACTCCTGCTCCAGCGTGTATATGGGTTTTGAGCCACAACTCTGTGTGTATGGGCCTGAAGCTTTTACCCTTTAGGGAGTGTTCTGAGGGGAGGTGGTAGGAGGAGCTGAGGGACTGAAGGTCACCTGGGTCAGGTCCTAGCTGGGTTTTGTCTGGTTCTGTCTGGACAGCTGCTTCAGGCTGGGCAGCATCCCTGGAGTGCAGAAGGCTGTCCTGTGAGATTCTGGTAGGGAGTTGTGTTCAGCTGAGCAATGGCCACAGTTGTGGTCCAGGCTGTAGGAGTCTCACCAGGAGTCTCACTCTGGCACAAGTTGGCAGAAAGCAGCCAGCCTGCTCTTAGTGGGGGTGTTCTCCTGTTTTGGTGGAAAGGGGGAATGTGATGCCTCAGCTATTTGGAAGTATGCATCAGCTACAGAAAGAGCTGGAAGGCAAGACTTCTCAAAACCTTGACCAATTTATTTATTTTTAAAGTTTTCCTTTTTTTTTGAAATAATAACTCAGTTTTTAATTTAATAGTACCAAGTCCAATGAGATAATTGACCTATAACTGACTAGGATGTGAAATCTTAGCCTCAGGTAGTGAGGAACCCTTTGCCAGAGACAGGAGTTTAATGAGGTCTGGCAACTTCCAGACGCTCATGCCCCCTGCTGGGGGACTTGTGTGTCCACAACCATTAGGAGGGGAATGGGGCTGGCTGATCTAGGTGGCTTCATTTTGTGGCAGAGCAGGGTTTGGGTGTCAGCACCAGAGAAATGGTTCAGAGGTCCCTGGTTTAAGGTGCTTTAGCCCAGCCCTAAATGGTTGTTTAGGGTTGTTTCCCATGGCTGTTTCCATGGCCCAGGGCAGGCCCGGCATGTGGATGTGACCCCTGAGTCCTGTGTCCTATCCTGAGTTGTGCCCCTACCCTTTCAGATGGGAAAGGGCTCCTTTAAATATGCCTGGGTGCTGGACAAGCTGAAGGCAGAGCGGGAGCGCGGCATCACCATTGACATCTCCCTCTGGAAGTTTGAGACCACCAAGTACTACATTACCATCATTGATGCCCCAGGCCACCGGGACTTCATCAAGAACATGATCACCGGCACATCCCAGGTGTGCGGGCAGGGCACCTGGCCCAAGAGCTCTCCTGCAGTGTCTGTCTCTTGTACTTCCTGCCAGGACAGAGCCCCACCCAGGTCACCTCCAAACTGCTTGACACAGAGTCCCTCAAGAACTGAGTCAGGGCTGATATCTCAGCTAGATGGGGTGCCTGGAGGGTTACCCCACCACTCTTAGGGCCAGCAGACAGACAGAGGGGGAAATTGTGGACATGTCCTTTACAGACAAATTCTCGTAGAAGAGGCCACACTAGGAACAATGAGACGTGGGTAGAAAATCAGTCAGACCAAACAATCACAGACTAGAACCAAAGGCCAAATGACTCACCCAAGGGCACATAGCCTGTTGGTGGTGGAGCTGATGACCAGTTCTGGGCCTCCTTGACTCAGCCTGGTGGAGGAGTCCCCTGCTACCTTTGAGGCAGAGATCCTGAGTCTCTGCCCAGGATAACTGCCCAGGCCCCATTTGGTGGGTGGTAGGGCTACGTAAAAGGCTGGGCCAGGGGCTTACTGTGTCTGACCTGTTGGATAGGCGGACTGTGCGGTGCTGATCGTGGCAGCAGGTGTGGGCGAGTTTGAGGCAGGCATCTCCAAGAATGGGCAAACCCGGGAACACGCACTCCTGGCCTACACTCTGGGCGTGAAGCAGCTCATTGTGGGTGTCAACAAGATGGACTCTACAGAACCAGCCTACAGTGAGAAGCGCTATGATGAGATTGTCAAGGAGGTCAGCGCCTACATCAAGAAGATTGGCTACAACCCAGCCACAGTGCCCTTCGTGCCCATCTCAGGCTGGCATGGCGACAACATGCTGGAGCCTTCACCCAATGTGAGTGAAGATAGGTATGGTAAGGGCAGTGCTGACCTTCCCAAGAGCCCAGGGCTCCAGGACTCTAAGTCAGGGTGGGCCAAGCTTCCTTTGGTCTAGCTGAATTTCTGTGAGCACTGTAGTGATAAGTATCAGCCTTCTGGGGATACCTCCTAGTAAAGGATCTACACTTGGGCTCCTCTAGCTCAGCCTCCAGAGGAAGATGAGGCTTCTTCTCTGGCTACTGCCTGTTGGGCCCTGGATCTCACTATGGGGGAAGATCAGTTTTTTATTTCTCCCAAGCCACTGTCCTGGCTTTGGATACTGTGTATAACCAACTAAGGCCCTCCTCAGTTGCCTCCCCTGAGGTCTGAAGCATGTCCCTGGGCTGGCCTGGAGAGTAGAGGAATGTCTCTTGGCTGGTCATCTGGGAAGCTTGAAGCTTCTGCAGCTCTGGGCCTCTGAGTTGGGGGTGAAGAGAAGGACATTTTTCAGAGAGAGCTTGGGACCTAGATCTTGGTCTATCCAGAGGAGACCCCTGTCCTAGAAAGGTGGGCACTCAGCTTTAGTCAGCTTCGCAGCTGCCCACAATGAGTGAAACGGTATGAGGATAGGCTCTCTGGAGACAGCTGGGGGACCAGTGCCCAGTGGTATGGGGACAGAGTCAGGCAGGCAGGGGATACTCCATCTTGCTCTTGCTGATGTATGATTATCAGGACCTTAGAATCCCCTGGAGACCTTTGATCAGCAGGTCCTCCCCTGCCCCCTCGGCTCCCTACTGCTCTATTGTGCTCTGGGGCTCTGCTGACCTGAGGTGCCTAAGACTTTGACCTAAAGACAAAGGCAGGGGGATACACAGCCCCTTGGGTGAATTTACTTTTTGTCTGTGACAGGTAGACCATGAGGAGTTCTGTGTCAGGAGGGCTTAAAGTCATCCTCCAGAGAGGCTCTTGTGGTGGTGGTAGACCCTGATCTTGGAGACAGCAGAGCCTCTGGGGCTGGGGCAGAGGCTGGACTTTATCCTTGACATGGCCATTGGCCAGACTTGAGCACCTGCTCCCCTGGTTCTTACCCTGTCTAGGGCTGTGATTGACCAGGTCCCTGAGGGATTAGGGCATCAGGCCAGGTTGAGGGGCCTCATTTGTAAGTGTTGGGGACATGACAGCACAGTCTGGGGAGGTGTTTCTGTTTATTGCTCCTTCCCTCTTTTCTAAATTGTGTTTGTTCAGGGTCCCTGTGAGGGTGGGAAGGTGAGAAGGGGATGAAGAGCAAGATACTCAGCTTGGACAATGAATCTCCCTCCCCAGGCTACCCCTTAGGCAGGTGCCACCCCCAGAATCTTGGAGATCTGAGGCTGAGGGTGTGGTCAGATGGGTTGCCCTATAATTGGTACCTTTTTTCTCCTTCCCAGATGCCATGGTTCAAGGGCTGGAAAGTAGAGCGCAAGGAAGGAAATGCAAGTGGCGTGTCCCTGCTAGAAGCCCTGGACACAATCCTGCCCCCAACCCGCCCCACTGACAAGCCCCTTCGCCTTCCACTGCAGGATGTGTACAAGATTGGTGGTGAGTGAGGTCTCAGTACTGCAGCTCATTGTTCCTGCAGGCTCTGTCTCCAGCCTTGACCAGGACATCAACAAGGAACCCTTAGGCTGGTTGTCTCTACCTCTCTCAGTCACCCCTCCCACCCACCTCCACCCATCTATCAATTCACTCAGCATTCAGTAGGATTCCTTTCCCACTCCCCACTTCCCCAAGCGCTCAGCCAGGAGACATTAGATGGGCGTACTGAACCGACACCTCACCTGCAGGTGAGGTGTGCCTGTCTCATGGGAGCAGTCCTAGTCCAGGAGTGAGAAATGCAAGTCATTAGTCAATAGGCACCAAAGCCAAATATGAGACAAGCAAAGGGGGAAGAACGAGAATATCATGCTGATGCTTACTCCAAACAGAGGACAACTGCTGCACCCCATAATGCCACCACCTCCAAGCTTCCAGGAGATGGTGGAGGGCTGTGCTCTCTTTCCCAGCCACTTGCTCTTCACTGTCAGTGTGGGCAGGCCTGTCAGAAATGCTGGGGCTAGATGCTTCTTCAGAGGTAGAACCACAGTGCTACTGCAGGACCTGGGAGTCCTGTGTGAGCAAGAGCAATCCCAGTGAGTTGGCCCTTGCCTGGCTGAGATCCTCAGAGACAGGAGGAATGCTTGTGGTGCTCCCCCCCCCCATCTTCCTTTCACTGCCCTGTCCCTTATCCTTCAATCCTGGGAACTCTGACTTAGTCTCTTTAGGGGAGACTCTCCTGCTATCACCTCACTCTCTGCTTGTCTGGGGACCCCCTGTCTCCTTTCTCCCTCCATGAAGTCTATTTTCCTTGACCTCCTTTAGAGAGAAGCAAGTCCTGAGCTCTGTCTGCTTCCAGGCTCTCTGCTTTTTGCTTTGCCCTGCCCTTCTCTGGCCTGCCCTCTCACAGTACCCTCTCTTGGCCTAGGCATTGGGACTGTGCCTGTGGGCCGAGTGGAGACTGGTATCCTTCGGCCTGGTATGGTGGTGACCTTTGCGCCAGTAAACATCACCACAGAGGTGAAGTCTGTGGAAATGCACCATGAGGCACTCAGCGAGGCCCTCCCTGGTGATAATGTCGGCTTCAATGTGAAAAATGTGTCCGTCAAGGATATTCGCCGGGGCAATGTCTGTGGGGACAGCAAATCTGATCCACCTCAGGAGGCTGCCCAGTTCACCTCCCAGGTTGGTGGCTGTACTAGTGTATGTGGACATTCCTTCTCAGAACAGGAGGAGAGGTGGGCTGAGGCATCAGACAGTGGCTTCTGGCCCTTCCCCTGGCACTGAAGGGGAAAGCCTTCCATTTCACCCTCATGCCACTCAGTGTTCAAAGGCTAAATGGGTGCTCAGAGTTACAGCAGGTAAGCAGAGCCTCAAGGCAGTCCTACTCTGGGGTATTTGCCCTTTAAAAATGCTTTTATTAACTTGCTGCCTGGGGTATCACTATAGCACTTTATTTTCTTAACTAAAAAACAAAACAAAACAATCTACTTATTTTAGTGTGTGTGTGTGTGTGTGTGTGTGTGTGTGTGTGTGTGTGTGTGTGTGTGTACATGCCACAATACATGTGTGGAGGTCTGAGCGCAACTTGGAATCAGTTCTCTACTCTACCATGTGGCTTGCAGGGATTGAACTCAGGTCTTCAAGACCTGGCAGCAAGCACCTTGGTCCTAGAGTGATTTTGCTGACTTCCTCTCTACATTCTCATTGCACACTCTCAATTTTAGAACAGTTTTATTGAAATGTAATAGAAGTACTATAATTATGGTTCAATTTTGTCCTGGCTTCCTTGGTTCTGGTCAGAGTTAATCTGTGCTGTCCTGGTCCTTTTCAAACAGTGCAGCTATCTGTTGATTGACTCATGGTTTGCACATGCTTATCAAGATGTTGGGGTATGAGCCCAGAAGTGGGGTCCCTGTGGCCTGAGCGTTCCTTGCACAAAATCGTAGGGATCGGGAGGTGACCCTGTGACTAAACCACCCCTTCTAACACTGGCCCTGTCTCAGGAGACCCGACTCATGGCTGTCTTCAACTCTGCTCTCAGGTCATCATCCTGAACCACCCTGGGCAAATCAGCGCTGGCTACTCGCCAGTCATCGACTGTCACACAGCCCACATTGCCTGCAAGTTTGCTGAGCTGAAGGAGAAGATTGACCGGCGTTCTGGCAAGAAACTGGAGGACAATCCCAAGTCCCTGAAGTCTGGTGATGCTGCCATTGTTGAGATGGTCCCCGGAAAACCCATGTGTGTGGAGAGCTTCTCACAGTACCCACCCCTCGGTGAGCTGGGTGATCCAAGGTGTAACCCAAGATGGTGGTTGATCCAAGCTGGGGTCAATACATTGCTGGTGGGCAGGGTCGGGGTTCCTTTAGTGTGGCAAACTACTGAGCAAAGTGCAGCGTTTAGTAGGAGGTCTCATTACACACACAGACACAGACACACACATAGACAGACAGACAGACAGACAGACACACACACACACACACAACACGCACGCACGCACACCACTGCCCCTCCCTGCTTGACAGACAGATCTGGGATAGTGCTTCTTTTATGAGGAAGAACCCCTAAGGGATTTCCCTGGCACCAACAGCAAGTCGCGTGATTTCCCCCCTTACACCCCTTAAGCGGTGTTAAGATGTTCTGCGGATGCCCAATGCATCTGCGCATTGCATCCTGGGCGCCCCCACAGTTTACCCATCTCTCCCGACAGGCCGCTTCGCTGTGCGCGACATGCGGCAGACTGTGGCCGTGGGTGTCATCAAGAACGTGGAGAAGAAGAGCGGCGGTGCCGGCAAGGTCACCAAGTCCGCACAGAAGGCGCAGAAAGCGGGCAAGTGAAGCGCGGGCGCCCGCGGCGTGGCCCTGCCTGACGGCGCTGCGCCGCGCTCCCAGCCCCGCCCCCGGCACTGGCCCCGCCCCCTCACCCGCCCCAGGCGCGGCCCCTCCCCCCCGGCTCCCTGCCAGGCGCATGTCTGCACCTCCGCTTGTAAGAGGCTCTACGTCAGCGACTGGATGCTCGCCATCAAGGTCCAGTGGAAATTCTTCAAGAGGAAAAGCGCCCCCGCCCCAGGCTTCCGCACCAGCGCTCACCACGCACGCTCAGTGCCGGTTTTCCCAATAAACTGAGCGACCCCAGAGCCGTGTGTGCCTACTGCTGGGGCCCTGTTTATCAAAGTCCCGTTACCCAAGGTGTTCAATCTGGCACATTTCAGGTGACACACTGCCAGGTGACCTAGCCAACTGCCCTCCTAAGCTTCGTGGGTGGGCGGTGGGGCCCACTGCGTGGGTGCTGGAAACCCCCAGCTAGGTGAGGATGGAAATGACCCATTTTGTGTGCCTTGGTGGGATGTGCAAGACCAATCATAGAGCCAAAACTGTGGCTGGGTGTCCTGAAGGGCCCCCTAAGGAGCTGTGAGACCTGAGAGTTCCTCCCCATGAGTGTGGGCACACACTTCTTTCCCTAGGTTTCCGGGGAAAGGTTCTGACAGAAACCCATCTTGCTCACACTCCTGCCTGCTGAGCCAGTCCCACGTTCGTGCTGCCCCTTAGCCCAGATCTTCACTCCTTAAACTGCAGCCTGCTCCAGAAGCCAGGAGGCCAATGGCTTATGTCAGGTGGGCTGGGATTGGTCCATTTGTCCTAGAGCATGCCATGACTTTGATGGCCAGGCAAGGCAGATGGTAGGACTATGCTCCACTCACTGCTGTCCCAGGAAGCTGTCCTCTCCACTCCCCACCTCTCAAGGTCTGTTCTTGTTATTGCAGGTAGAGGTTGGGTAGGGTGAGCAGATTCCCTCCACAGGGCCAAAGTAAAGCTCTCTGGAGCCTCAGGCAAGGGTTCTGGTCCTTAGTATTCCCACAAGGTCCCATTGTGTCAATCTCCTAGGGCTACTGTAACAAATGGCCACACATAGTGTGAGTTTGCAGCCAGATAATGGTGCAATCAGCACCACTGGGCAGAGGTGAAATGTTGTAGTGCTCTCCTCTCTTGGCTTCATTGGCATGTTTGGGCTAATGACCCAACCACTGCAGTCTGCATCTCTCTCCTATAAGGATACCTGTGGCTGTGCTCAGAGTATATCTGGAGAACCCAGATAAGCTTCCACCGTCTCAATTGCATCTTCAAAATCCTTCCTGACACATATTTGCTGTTCCAGGTTTCAGGTGTCAGGTTCCTGATACCTTCAATACATTCAGCCTCTATGCTAGATGAAGACAGAGATAATGCAGCTGTGATGGGCAATTCTGACATCCAGCGAAATGGGCACACAGTCTGAGTTCTCACCTCAGCATCCATGAAGGCAGGATAGGAAGGGAGAAGACCTGCATGGCTGGGAAATGATGTGTTTGGGAAAGTGGTTCCTCAGGGCTGCTGAATGCCTGCAGACCCACACAGGGTGGGTTTGAACTAATGAATGCCAGGCCTCTGAGGGAAGGCTGTTGGATACAGACATCCAGGTGAATCTGAACCTCAGATGGATATCAGATACTTTTTCTTTTTTTGAGACAAGGTTTCTCTGTGTAATGGCTCTGGCTGTCCTGGAATTCACTCTGTAGACCAGTCTGGTCTCAAACTCACAGAGATCCACCTGCCTCTGCCTCCCAAGTGCTGGGATTAAAGGTGTGCGATACTACCACCTGGCAGATACTTTTTAATATAAAAGATTTGAGACATTTATAGTAAAAAGGAGTGCATTGTTTATCTGGAATTCTGATTTGGGTGTCCTGTATTTTGTCTGATGGCTCTATCCAAGGACACTAGGTATCTCCTGGACATCTGGGTCACCATTATTGGCAGGGGGGGATCAGGTAGAGTGTGTTAGCACAGAAAGTTGTTTTTTTTTTTTTTTTTTTTAAAGGAAGCTGTTTTAACACATAGTTCTCTTAGAATTGGGGTCAAATTAAGAAAATTCATTAGCCTGAGACAGGACAAATGTAAGAAACAGCCCCTGGCTAGAATTAAAGGAAGCCCTCTAGGCAGACCCTACCTCATCCTCCTGTCCCTGGTTGCTGTAGCAAACTTTGGTGTCCTCTGGGAACCCTGGCTACCCAAACACTACAGGTTGTCCCAGTTCTGCCCAGCTAGCTGGTCACAGTGGCATGTATTGGGCTACACTGTCCTTCACTAGGCACACACATTCCAAGGATTCCCTGGGTTGCACTCCTGGTTTCCACTGGAGTCATTGGTAAATGAGTATCTGCTGACTCTGGTGGCCCAGAAGGTGGAACCTCTGGGGAAGATCTTTAAGCCTTGGGCCCCTCTTCAAGGGTGTAGTGATGATGAAGGCAGGCACAAATTCCTGGGTCTGAGGCCTGAAGGTGTTATGCCCAGATTGGGACCCCAAAGATAACCACCATCACAGACCTTAGGTACAGAATGCAAAAGCAAGGTTTATTTCTGTTTACAAGCCACGGGCAGGGAAGCTCAATCCAAAGCATTCACTCGTAGTAACCGTGAGGCCAGGAGGAACTTGCTTTTTCTTTGTGTGGCTAGCTTTTTAAAGGCAAAATCCACAAGCCCTTCAGGGGTTTTGGGGGAGTTTTGCACGGGTGCAGCTCGGATTGGTTTATTTTTATCTCTGTTCTCTTTTAATTGGGTGAGGGTATGTAACCTTTGAATTTACTGGTTGGTGGTTACAATTTATTACTTTGGGGGCAGTCCAGCACAAGTCCCAGGCTTTGTCCTTGAGCCACCATGGGGGCTGGCTGGCCAAGCACGTACTGCACATAACTCTAAGTTGGTAAGGGGCCCCAGAGAGTAAACATCTGGCTGAACTTTGAGCAGTCAGAGTATGTGCAGAAAGGGAGCTACTGCAAGGACTATGTCTTTTGTTCATGGCCCTCCCAGAAACTGCTTGCTCAAGTCTCAGGAAACTGAAATTGAGGCCTGATCTCTGAGAGAAGACTGAGCAGCCTGTTATGGCATCTGCTTGGTCCTTTCAAAGGGTTCTGGGCCTTACTGTAGTCTCTACTCCAGTTCAGGGCAGAACTCCATGGTAGACGGGAGAAGACAGAAATCTGTACTGAGTTCCAGGTGTCTGTAGTCAGTGGGGTCAACACATAGAGTCACCTCTGAGACCACCAGGACATTCCCTTTGTCCTCTGAGTTAGGGCTCCTTACGCCCATCCTACCTATATCTCTTCAGAAGGCAAGGACTGATTCTCCACTTCCTACTGGGTTTCTGGGGAGTTGCAGGAGCTACCCACACTTAGGCCAGGAGGGACATCAGAGGTCAGTAGACACTGACCACATATCAGAGCTGAAAGATAAAGGGGTAAGAGATGCATCTGCTTGCCTGAGGGATGCTCAGCACTGGTTTGAAGTATGAGCACACAGTGACCATTGTACATGCCTTTGCTGTTGCCTGAGCCAGAGCTGAGATGGAGGGGAACTTAGAGCAGAGAGAACTCAGGGCAAGTGGGAGCTGAGGAAAGGCAGCACACACAGGGAGACTGAAGGCTGGCCCCTGGACATTGGCTTGGGGTACGTAGTAGGCAGCTAGACAGGAAGGTTGTGGGATGATGATGTATCACCATAGCTGAGAATGCCCAGAGGCCTGCCAGGGGTGACAGTATCAAGGTTGGGGTTGTTGTTTGGCTGAAGGGGATCCCAGGCCTAGGAAGGTGTCCATGATGGCAGCCTCCAGGGTAGGGGACACAGTCCTGAGGCACATTTCTGAAGGCAGTGTATGGGGTGGGGAGAGGGCCAGGGAGTGCCACCCTATGCTGGGTTAGTGAATAATTTACAGCAGGCTCCACCAATGCTGACCAGCAGCCTCCATACATACTTTGAAGGCCTTTGAAAGATTCATGAGGCATCAACAGTGGGACGTCAGGGTTGTTGAGCTGGCCAAATATGATTTGTCTCTTGCCTGGCCTCCCCAGGGGTGCTGCACCCTCCTGTAACGTTTGTAGAGGGAACTTTATTTCCTTCCCTGGGATCCTGAGGGTGACAATATGTCATATAATGGTGGCTTCTGAGCCCCACTTTAAGGACTGAGCCTTGCGGCAGCTTTGGAAGCCTGGAGCTTTCCACATTCTGTGTTATAGTAATGACCTTCTTTGAGGATAGCTGTGGGTACCCATAGGAGCTTCTGAATGGGATTGTGGGTGTGAGGATTAGTGTTTGCCAATGTGTGCTTATGTGGGCCTGGGACTGTGTGGGTGTAGCCTGGGTGTGGAACTGCACATATGTGGGGCTGTGTAGCAGAGAACCTGAAGGAATGTCTCAGAGATGTTAGAGGTATCTTATATATGCACATGTATATGCTTGTGTGAACGTGCTTGCTTACCAGTATATGCCTTGTATATATGTGTGTGTGCATACACACAGAGACTGGTTTCATGCCTGTGTTTTAGCTCTACCTCTGCTGCTGGCTTGCTGCTGGGTTGGGGCTGACTGTCCAGGAGGGGCCTTTTGGGTGGATGGACCAAAACAGCCCTGGGGAAGCTCTTTCTGTTATGCATGGAGCTAGTGTTAATCATGAGGACTGTACTGGAACATGCACAGGACTGGTGTCCACTTCTAGACTCTGTTTATTGGTGTGAGGGGAATCTATGCCCTAGAGATGGTGAATGAGGACCCTAAATGAGATCTGGGGAGCTTGAGGTGCGGGCTCAGTTCTGGCTTCCTTTGCTGTGTCTGATGTTTCGTTTGGGGTTGGTTGGCAGAAGAAGAGGGCCATGGGCAGCAACAAGGCCATTGAGGCTGCATGAGGCTGAGAGCTGCTCAGGTGTGGCATTGGTCATGGCTCCTGCTGGTGTGTTGGTCAACTTAGTCCCACCAAATCAGAGTCAGAATTTGGATGGAGGGTCTGAGTGACAGGAGACACAGAAACTGGGATAGTGTGAGAGAATGTGAGGCCCTAGTTATTCCTTCTTTGTCTCCAAGCAACTGGAAAGAGGGCAGGTGATGAGGCCTTTGTCCTGGCTACAGTGTAGGGGTGGGCCACTATCTGGCCACAGGCTGCTCCCTACTCTTCCTGGCACTGGCTCACTTTGTTCTTTGGAAGATGCTACAACACAGGTTCAGTGTAACCTGGGGCAAATGGCAGGATCTGAGGGTGGAGCAAGAACTAGGATGCATAAGGAGTTGGGGGCTGTAGTAGAAACTGGGGGTGTAGCAGGAGGAGGATACAGCACAGCTGGGGACTATAGTAGGAGCTGGAGGTATGGCAGAGGCTGGGGGTGCAGAAGGATCTTGGGGTGTGGCTGGAGCTGGAGATGCAGATATAGGCAGAGCTTGTATAATGAGTCTGGGGAGGGATTTGTGGAGCAGGGAGAAGTTCACATTCTCTGGTTATCTCCCTGAAGATGCCAAAAAAGGCTGCCACCCTGCCTTGCTCTAGGTGTCAACATCCTGAGTGGGAGGGAATCTTCCAGCCCAGGCCTGTGCAGGGTGTGGCGTGGGTCATAGGCATGAAGGGCTCTTCCTTGTAGTCCCACCTCCTAGGAGGTTGAGGCTGCTTCCAACTGGCCCTTTGGCTGTCTTTGGTACCCTCTCACTGCTTCCCTGGTGCATCCCTGATGGCCTCAGTTTTTGTCTTGATTGCTGAGGAAGGCAGAGCCTGGCAGAGATGAGCCTGGCAGAGTTGTGCCTGGCAGAGATGCGCCTAGCCCGCTAGAGCTGGCTCATTTATTTTTACCTTAACACTTATATAACACTGTGAGGCATCGTTTCAATGCTCCACAAATCTCATTCCACTGTCATCGAATCCTGCAGTGTGATTGTCTTATTCTCATTATAGATAAAGAAACAAAGGCACAGACTCAGATACCTCCCCACTCCTGGAAGTTAAGCTTACAGCTGAGACACAGGCAGTAACCCCCCTGTCCTGCAGCACTCTCAAAGGAGCATCATTCTACCATCTGAGAACAGAAACACCAAAGTTGCTTCACTGAAGCTGGACGCTGGGCTCATGCCAATACTCTGGATGTCCTAAAGCCCTTCCTAGGCATGGGTAGGCTTCTTTCATGTGCCTCCACTCTGCCCTCCTTTCTCAAGAACGTTATCATCTCTTGGCTTTGGTGTACTCAGAGCAATGTTGAGAGGGGCACTGAGAGAAGATCTGTTTGTTTTGGCTGTTTCGTGCTAGGTCACAAATGGCTACATACCACAAACAATGCATTTAAAGAAAGGATGTGTTTCTGACATTTCTAGGAGATACAGTCTCATGGAAAACCCCACGATCCTCTGGTTCCTACAATCTTTCCAACCCCTTTTCCACCATGTTGCCTGACCCTTAGGTGCAGGAATGTTTTCTAGAACTCTCCTCTGGGACTGGGGTTTGAACTCTTCATTTTGGTTGGTTGTGGTTTTCCATAATGGTGTCCATCTGTTACAAAGAGATGTTTCCTTGATGAAGTGTGAGAACTGCACTTATCCTTGGGGATAAGGACAAATATTTAGAATGTAGCTAGGGATTATGGTGCTTGAGTAAAATGATTGCTGTAGGTTCTCCTCCAAGACCCATGACTTCACTAGCCCTGGGTAACTGGCTAGGTTTCCAACACCAAGCATGATTCCCTTCTTGTTGAATGGGCTGTAAGTCCAATAAGAGAGCTGTTGGTTACCGCCAAGGCATGCATGGCATTATCACAGCTGCACCCTTCGGGTTACTGCACCATGTCGGTCATTGTTGTGTTTCATAGCGTCATAGCTAGGTAGGACTAACTGTTGGTTGCTTCCTTCCTTTGGAAGCTGCCATGGTGCTCTCTAGAACCATGGAAGCTTCCATTTGAAAGAGAGCAAGAAGGGCTATAAGAGAGGCTTTGGAGGGAGGAAAAGGAGAGGGAAATGATGTAATTATATTACAATCTCAAAAATAAAGAAAAAAACCAAAACAACAGAAAAAGGAAGGATATGGTTAACCCAAATTTCTTTCTTTTTTTTTTTTTTTTAAAGATTTATTTATTTATTATGTATACAGAAGAGGGCGCCAGATCTCTTTACAAATGGTTGTGAGCCACCATGTGGTTGCTGGGAATTGAACTCAGGACCTCGGGAAGAGCAGTCAGTGCTCTTAACCTCTGAGCCATCTCTCCAGCCCAACCCAAATTTCTTAACTTTAGCACCAACGACATTTGGGCTGGATAATTGTCTTGTGGGGGTAGTGTGTTTACACTGTGGCACCATATTAAGTGTGTTACACTAGTTTTGGGGACAGGTAGCCTCTCTGTAGTGCACATTTTACTGTCTTGCTCCTTAGAGCCAGCCTTGGGTTATATAGCATTCCCTCTTCCACTGTAGCCATGGGAAGGTCTGTGCTGGAGCCATGGAAGAGGTGGGTACTTGGGTCACTGTGGCCACTCTCCTGTTATTAAGCAGCTGGACACAGCTAGGAAGGTCAGGCTGTGTTGCCATTTGTCCTGTTCTAGGAGGAGGCTGTGATTCTCCTTCTGCCAGAGGAAGATTGGGGCCTTTGTTAGCAGCTGTGGCAGAAGAACCCAAAGCCTGGACTTAAACAGAGAAGTCTATTTCCCAGTTTTGGAGGCACAAGTCCAGGACTGAGGTGTATGGGGAGGATCTGCCTCTGGGCCTGCAACCTTCTCTGTGGCCTCATGTGGGAGAGAGCAGAGAAGGTGCTTAGGCCTCTGCTTTCTCCCTAGCCTTGGACTGGAGCATGGGGCTCCATCCTCACCATTTGCTCTTCCCCAGATGCCCTGAACATACACCATCACTTTGGGGTAGGACCCCAACAAGTGAATTTGGGAGACACAAGCAAATTGAGTCTAGTCCAGGATTTGCTCAAACAAATTGAGTCTAGGCCTTAGACCGCTCAAGGTCATCCAACTTACAAGAGCTACAGGGGCCCCTGGGGGCCACACTCTGTAACAGGCATGGCCCTGCCCTTAACACCACTTCGGCTTTGACAAAAGAGGAAGGTGAGTTTCATAGATGCTGGGATATAGCCACAGGGGTCACAGGAAAAGGCTGAAGCTCCTGTTGAGTATTCCCAAGTCATCTGCTGGTGGGGCATTTGCTAACTTTGTCTAAGGGTAAGAGTCAGTTGCAGAAGAAACCTCAAAGGCCTATGGGCCCTTCCCCAGGCTGGAAAGCACTATTCAAGCCTACTGGTCAAGCAAGGCACCCTAGCAAGCCTGGGCTGGCTGTAGGCAGGAGCCAGCAGCAGATAACTCGTGCGTGGGCAGGTGCTGACCACTCTGCCAGCAGGAGCATCTCTGGAGAACAGAGTTCCAGCCACCCACACCCTCCCAGGGTACACTCCAAGGGCTCCAAGCCATGCAATTCCTGGGCTGCCCTCCAGGGCTCATGTGGCTGGAGGCTCAAAGTGACATCAGCCCTAGGCCAAAGTGACCATTCACTAATGAAAGTGGACAAGTCCCTCCTGTGGATTGGGCTGTGGACTGTGAGGGGCCATAAGGCACCTAGCCAAGCTTACTGCACAGGGAAGATGAGCATGTGGTAGGCAAATGAGTGATGGTTTCAGACTGACAAGGAACTAGGGTTGGGAGAGAAGGCAGTGGGATGGGGGTATCTGACTTCAAGGCTTTTCTGACACACTATCCATCCAATACCAGGACAGGAAACAGCATTCTAGGCTGAGAGTACAGGGCCCGCAATTGTGTGACAGTACAGGGGTGCTGTGCTTGGCTAGTGTCTGAGGACAGAGGTTGGAAGGTTCTGAGAGGGAGTGGCAGGGCTGGTCTCACAGATGAGTGGCCATGAGTTGGAAAATACTCAGCACAAATGTGCTCTGGCAGTGTATCATGGACTGCTCCACAGTGGAGCCTGTATCAGGCCATCACTGGGTCCAGGGGCCTCTGTATTTCTCACCTTTTATCTTCAATGGAACAGAGAAAAATTGCCACAGCTTCTTTGCTTGTCTGGGGTGTGATAAGGGGTGTGTAGGTGGTACTTAGAAAACTATGGTCCAGAAATGAAGAAGGAGGGATACAAAGACTTAAGGCTGCCATAGAAGAGGGCAGTCGGAGCTTTCCAGAAGCCTAGAAAGCTTGTCTTGGGGCCTTGTTGGACACTTCTAGGGCTGCCACCATTCCCTGGCCATCTCTATCTGTCACCACAGTGGGGACAGCTGCAGTGAAATTATTATCAGTGGCTGGGAAGTACAAGTTCAGTTCCTCATGTAATTAGCTGGTTTGCCAGGGGCTAGGGCAGCTTGTTGAGAGCTCTGGTCCTTTAAAAAATGCAACAACTATAAATTAAATTCCTATTGACTTCACCCAGTAAGTGTTCCTGTCAGATTAAAAAAAAACAACAACAACAACAAAAACAAAAGCACAACACTTTCGTATCTTTTCTTTTCCTCACTCCATTGCTCTCCATGATCTAGCCAACAGTACTTCTCCTTAATAGTGGAAAATTCCTTTGAGGGGGGCCTTTCTGCCTGGGTAGGCACTTCCTGTTGTCCAAATTATAGGATTAAAACAACCACAGCTCTGCCCAGCCAGAGTGACTGAGAACCTGTCTCTTCTCATTTCCCCAAATTGAGTCTGTTTCCCGGCTGGCAGCATTTTCCCTTCTGGTCCTTCCTCAGCAGCTGCTCTCTCTTCCCGAGATCTTGCTTGGAAGTAGGTCTCTGTTGGAAGGCTGCAGTGGGGAGCATCCTCATGTACTGTTAACTGTGATCACTGACCCTTAGAAGGAGGGTGACTAAACTCCTGGGTGTGAATGCTATTACGTAACAGTCAGGTGTGCTGAAAGTATGAAGCTGGGCTTCCTAGCAGGGGTTTCAGATGGTGGCAACTGTCTGCACATATTCTCTGTGGCTTTGCTGGAGGCTTCTGACAGTCTGGCCAGCACAGACTATGGAAGCTGAATATTCTTTCCACTCACATTCCCTGTGCTTGGCATCTGTGAGACCAGAATCCCAACCTCAGCTGGAGGGGTTTCCATCCAGAAAGCACTGGGATTCCTATGACCTGTATTGCTGTGTGTAGCTCTCCAGAGAGGTGATAGGCTGGTGGGCTTCCATCATGAGTAGCCACAATACCCATGCCTTATAGACTCTCACCCGTGCCAGGCTCTGGGACAGCGGGACAAAGATGCAAGCTCAGGAAGACCCAGACAGAAAATACGTGGCCATGGCCTCTTGGATTTTATTCCTTGTTTCTTTTTCTTCCTTCCTTCCTTCCTTTCTTTCTTGCTCGCTTAAGATTATATATATATATATATATATATATATATATATATATATATATATATCCAGCTCCATTTATTGCTTGTTTCTTTTTTTTTTTTTTTTTTTTTTGGTTTTTCGAGACAGGGTTTCTCTGTGTAGCTTTGCGCCTTTCCTGGGACTCACTTGGTAGTCCAGGCTGGCCTCAAACTCACAGAGATCTGCCTGGCTCTGCCTCCCGAGTGCTGGGATTAAAGGCGTGCGCCACCACCACCCGGCTATTGCTTGTTTCTTGAGACAGTCTTTCTGGCCTTAAACTCTTGATGTTCCTCCTGTCTTAGCTCCCAGGTGCTGGAATTACAAGTGTGAGTCACTATGCCTGGCTAAATACATTAATTTTAAAAAGGTTCTGGGGATGGAACCCAGGACTTTGTGCATGCTAAGCAAGCACTTTACCACCAACCCCTGTCCCCAGCCGTTTGTTTTGTACAGGAAGGAGTGTGAAGGGGAACTTCAAGGACAATGGGGATTGGCAAGAATTTCAAACTGCTCTTTGATATAGCAAGAGCCAATGTGATGCCGTGTTTTGATGGTCCAACGTCTCTGCCTGCTTCATGTAGCTCACTGATAGCAGAGCAGGGGAAAGCCACGCCCCTTAGCCTTGCTGTCCTGAGGAGCAGGAGAGAACAGGCTGAGCAGGCAGGTTGTGAAGGAGGTGCTGAAGGGACAGCGCCTGGCTGAAGGATGACATTGCTGGTGCCTACACCCTGGACCAGAGCTCTCCTCAGCTGGAGCTGGGTATCATGTGCATCTGAATTTTTCCATCCACCCACCCCCCCGCACTCTAGAATCCTGTCGATGCAGTCTTGGCAAAGATGGCCTGAGCCTGTAAGCTTTTCCCATCTACTTTTAAATCAAATGAAATTCCTGTTGTTTGTCTGACTGGGTGCTCATGACCCACTTTCTTGGGTCCTGGGGAGGCCAGTGGCATGCTGGTAACCAAGCTGCTGACAGTGCATGGTCCACAGGTATGCAAGGCATGATATTAAAAAAATAAATGATTAATGAGCCAGCTTGCTGGGAAGGCATCCTAAGCAGAGAAAGCAGGGAGTTATAAGCCACGATGAAGGAGTCACTTTCTAGAATCTTCTAAAATGTGGCAAAGCTGTTGGTACAAACAACATTGGTAGAGGAGAGAACAGAGATATAATGGTATCTGCACCAAGCTGACTCCCCTATGAGCTTTCCCATTGTGTTTGTGTGTGTGTGTGTGTGTGTGTGTGTGTGTGTGTGTGTGTGTGTTCTTACTCTGCAGCATCAGGGAATTAGTAGGGCTAACTGATGGCTTCTAACAACCTCAAGGATATGTTCCCATTTTTTTTTCCCTGCAAGAGAAGATGAACAAGTTTGTCTCTGTTGATGTTCCAGAAGTCCAGACAACCTTGAACCTTGCCCTCCTCTCAGTGCCTCCCCTTGGAACACATTTCCCTTCTTGGGAACCAGGATCTTTGTCCCTCAGGTTTCTGACTTCTAATTGGAAAAACTCCTGTTCCAAGAGGAGGGATGAGATGGGCCGGGCCCGGGCCCTTCCCAGTTGACATCTATGAGCTGTAGTCACTTGCCTAGTTATTTTAAAAAGTATTAAGATGTTTATTTTTATGTTATGTGTATGTAAGTTTTGCCCGTATGTATGTATGTGTACTACATGTTTGCAGAGCCCAAGGAGGCCAGAAGAGCGTATTGAGTCCCCTGGAAATGGAGTTACAGACAATTGTTAACAGCCATGTGGGTGCTGGGAACCAAAACCAGGTCCTCTGGAAGAGCAGCCAGTGCTCTTAACTACTGAGCTATCTCTCCAGCCCGACTTAGTAGTTCATTTACAGAGACTTGAATGGAGAGGATGACCCAGAGGTCATGATAAAGCCCGTCTGCACAGGGAGTGGGCAGTACTCTTCTCCCCTGAATACTCAAGACCTCCTCTGACTGAATGGGTTGGGCTGGTGCTTCCTGCCTTAACCGAGCCCAGTTGGCTCAGTAAGCCTGAAGTGGGCAAGGATTCTGCTCTAGGCATTGCTCAGGCTATCTCTTGGAGAGCACCTACAGACTTCCCTGCACACCCATTGAAGAGATGGAGCCCGATGCCTGGTCCACTTGATGCTAAGAGAAGATCTCGGTGGGCTGATCTTTAACTCAGAACTTGACAATGGCCAGTATCCTCCTCTCTGAAAAGTATCCACTTCTCGGCCCTAGGTCGACTCTGGCCCCACTTTGGGATTCCTCAGACTGCTGGAGCTGACTCACAGGGCTTGCTTGCGTAGCTTTGCCCTTCTCAGAGGTGACAGCATGGTTGGACTCCCTGTTAAGGATCACCAGGCTAGGAGAGTGGGAAGGGTTGCCTGGTGACGGGTTGCCTGGACCTTGCCTGCCTCTGCAATGGCGTCGTAGGGGTTAAGCCATGAGGGGCGGGGCGGCGGGCGGAGCCCTCGCGGAAGCGGGCCAGGCACCGAGGCGCGCGCGGAGCCGGGTGGCTGCTGCGTCCCCGCGCGGCCGGGCCAGGTAGGAACGCGGAGCCGCAGCCGCCTCGGCCATGCGGCTGCCGGACCGGAGGCCTGGGCTGGGGCCCGCGCCACCCCCCGCGCGCCGCCCCCGCTGAGCCCGCGCCCGACTGGGCGCAGCAGGCACCATGGTGCAGAAGTCGCGCAACGGTGGCGTGTACCCCGGCACTAGCGGGGAGAAGAAGCTCAAGGTGGGCTTCGTGGGGCTGGACCCCGGCGCGCCAGACTCCACTCGCGACGGCGCGTTGCTCATCGCGGGCTCCGAGGCCCCCAAGCGAGGCAGCGTTTTGAGCAAGCCGCGCGCGGGCGGCGCGGGAGCGGGGAAGCCCCCGAAGCGCAACGCCTTCTACCGCAAGCTGCAGAATTTCCTCTACAACGTGCTGGAGCGGCCCCGCGGCTGGGCGTTCATTTACCACGCCTACGTGTAAGTGGCCAGTGATGCGGTGCGCGGTGGGCCTGCAAGACCCTAGCCCGGCCGGGGTTGATTGCGGGCGCAGCTGCGGTAGACTGAGGGGCCCTGGTGTGCGTGTCCGCGCGCGCGCCAGGGTCGCGTTGTGGGCGTGGGGTTTGGGTCAAGGCACTGCAGTCTCTGGTTAAAGCGAAGGACAGAGATTGGAGAGTGACTTTGGAGATCATTCTGGAGTCACTGTTCTTTTGGGGGGGGGGCGTTTACGGCCTCCTGGCTGGATTGTACCAGCCCTTCCCCCGCAGGACGGGATGTGCTGGTGCCCCAGCCCCCCTCAGCCGGAGAGGCCCCTCCCCACGGCCCGCAGCGCGGAACAAAGGGCCGGCAAGGAGGGAGGGCGGCTAGGCTCTAGGTTTGAACTCATCCGCTCTTTTGCACCCATGGGTCTCCCCGACGACCAAGTAAGGGTGGTGAAGAGGGCTGGCCTCTTCTCATCCATCCTCCTAACCTCTTGCTACCCATCTGAGCTTCCGGGTTGCAGAAATGGGGAGGGGACCTAACATCACATCACCTCAGTCCTGGGCTGAGGGCAGCTACCTGCACCCATCCCTGAAGGCCCGCTTTCCGCTTTCCTTGTTCTCTACACTCCCAGAAGACCATTTGCACCTGCTGATGGCCCCTCTACACATTCTGGGCTCTAGATCCCTAAGTGGAGACCAGCAGTAGGTACCGCTGTTGTCCCCCAGCACTGCCAGCTTTGGGCCTGGAAGGGGCTGGCCCTTGTCCCCAAGCCTGAGACTCCTCATGAGGCAGAGCTGGCAAGGGGCAACCCTGTGTTCTTGTGTGTGTGTGTGTGTGTGTGTGTGTGTGTGTGTGTGTGTGTGTGTTAATATGCATAACCTCCCAGTACAAGGACACGCTGGCTCTCCCATTCCAGTGGAACCAGGGACAGAGGAGGAGCACTGAGACTCGGCCATTTTGTATGAGAAGCATTTGGGGATGGGAGTGAGACCCATGTTCAGGAAAAGTCTCTATCAAGGTGCCCACCGGTCCTGGCCTTGGCAGGGTATGTGTCCTGTGAGTGGGCCATTGTGTGTCTGGGAGTGTTCTGTATGTGATTTGAATAGGTTTGGGGACAAGGGAAGGTCCATAGGGGGAAATTCTGGGCCGCCTGCAGAATGATGTCCTGGGGGTAGCCAGAACTGGTGTGTGTGTGTGTGTGGGGGGGGCTCCTGTGGACAGTTCTGAGATTCCCCAAGGTGGAGGTTTTTCCAGATAGGCTTGCCAAGGGGAGCAGCCGGTGGTGTCAGCCCCCATCCCCTCCAGAGAGGTAGATTTGATTTTCCCCTGCCCAGAGTCCTGTGTTTCTCTTTACTCCAAGGAAGAGTTCACGTGCCCCTAACAGTCCTGCTGCTGCAGCCACCTTCTCCATACCTATTTTGGAGCCCAAGGGTTTCTACTGTGGTCGGCTGTAGATAGCCAGATCCTGGTCCGAGGTGACTCCTGGGACACAAATAGGATGCAGTCCTTTGTCCACAGGGCTGGGAGTGGGTATCCAGACTGGCAGCATTATCTAGGATTCTTTTTTGAGTCTGTAGCCTCTGTGGGACCCTGTCCTGTCCCTGGGTCTGACTTGTCAGCTTCTCTGTTTCTGCTGCCTGCATCCTGTTTCCTAAAAGCAGCAGCATCTAGAGCTCAGAGTCCAGTGTGGGAGGCCCTTGCTTTATGGGCTCTGTGTCCTCTTCCCACCTACATATCCCCAAGTCAGCCCTGGTTCATCATGGAGCAAGCCCTGTCCCTAAAGTGTGCCAGATTTTAGGGTTCAGACCTTTAGCATGAAGGCATCCTGCTTCAGCTTGCTGCAGGTCCCTTGGCTCCTTTATTTTGTGGCTGGGGCTTGTAGGGAGGTGTCTTGGGGTTCGGGGCAGGAGGGAGAGCATTGAAGAACAGAGAGTCTCTGGTTGCTAACTTGGGGCCAGGCACATGTGTCTAGTCTCAGAACCCCTGACAGCTTTATCTTTTCATCAGTAAGGTGATAACAGCTACTCCTGGCTCTCTGGACTTTGTAAAGACCAACTGATGTTTTCTAGGCTGCCTATTAATCCCATTGTGAACGGTGATCTGACTGCCTTTGTTGCTCATGATCCATCCCCCCAGTTTCAAGACATGGAATCCTCCACACTGACCCCTGTCTGATTTAGGTAGTCCAATGGCTTGAGATTCCTGAGCATGTGGTCAGCCCTTGTGTTGACAGTTGACCCCTCATGGACTAGGCATGCTGTGTGTTAATCAGTATTTGATTTGATCATTAGTTAGCAAAGAAGATGCAGCCCCTCCTGAGATCTAGTGGGGGGATAGAGTCAAGACACATAGAAGTGAGTCCCTCATCTAAGCAGTGCTGGGTTTTCCTGGGCCACTTTCCTTCTGCCATTGGCCATCAAAGCCTGATCTGTGAGAGGTCCAGTTGTACCAGCCTCTTGACCAGTCATGCTGGATCTCTGAAGGTCAGCCACTGTCCAGAGTCAGGAGGGAGGTGACCACCCTTGGTTTGGACCCTGGTCAGACCCAATGTCCACAGGGCTCTGCAGTATGCCTTTTATGAAGTGATACCACTATGTACTGCTTGTGAGAGATATTTTCAGAAACAGCTCTGTACTCAGCCAGGTGGGGTGGGGGGTCACCCAGGCTAGAGACACTGTGGATTGCCCAACTCTTCTCAAGGGTGAGCCACAGCAAAGACAAATCTAGGCAGAGATGGGAGTATTATGGGGGCCTTAGAGGAATCACGTCCATCTGTTGTGCTCAAGAGAGCTGAGCGGGAGCTCCAAGTAACTCAGGGACATAGGGAAAGGTTGCTGGGTCATGATGCCCCTACCACAGGCTAGCCTTATTGCCTGATGGACAGAGGGGCATGATGGGGAAACTGAGACTGAGAAGGTTTCCCTGTGTCAGCAGAGAGGTGGCCTGCCTTAGAACTGAGAGCTGACAGTGTAGACAACTTGGCCTTTCCAACATCCAGGCCAGTGGCCAGCTAGAAAAACATGGCATTTGAAACAGCTAAGTGGAAAACCAAGTCATAAGGGTTTGGACTGTGGGTTCTGGGCTTGCCCGTGGCTCATCTTAGGGCTGATCACCAAGGCCCCTCTGTCCACAGTGTGTAGGTAGCTTTGTTAGGGCCCTAGGAGTCACAGAGTCATTGCCAGAGGCTGTCCAACCAGGTGTCACCTCCCATTTCATAAAGAGCAGCATCCAGGATCAGGGCCTTGTTCAAGGGTCTTTGGGTGCTTTGGGCCCAGATAGGCCTCCTTCTCCAGTAGAATGGTATCTAGGCTGTCTTGTAGCTTTTTCTCATCCCACTTAACTACTTTTAGCTCCAAGGCTGATAAGAGCCCTGGAAGTTGGAGTTGGCAGGTCATTTGAGGAGTAGATATAGGCCTGGTCCTCACCTGAGGCAGACAGGAGAGGTGTTCACTTGGAGTCCCAAGGTCTGGTCTCTGACTGTATGGTATGTGGCATTTGGAGAAGAACCCTGATCACTGAATGGTAGCATGTGCTCAGCTTTTCTCAAGTAGCAGGTCTTCTTGCAGCTTCATTGATTGAGATTCAGAAAATCTTATGGAAATTTCCCAAAAGATGGGAATACCTCAGAGAGTTGTGGTTTCCAGGGAAACCTATGTTTCTTCCCAGGCCTGCTCACAGTTTCTAACCCTCAGCAATAACTTAAATGACACTGAAAAGATAGAACAATTGCAGTCCCTCCGCCCTGGTTATGTGTAGAGTAAATCTTTAAACACCCTTGCATCTGTAAAGAAACAATGAATTAGCAAGTAGGCAGAGAGCTGTCTGGGTAGCGTTTCAGATGAGAGCAGAGAAACCTCATTTTTGTGGACATCAGCATGAGTCAGATATGTAAAGTCATCTATATGGAGACTCAGAAGGACCCTCAGCATGCCACCAGCCTGAAGAAATTTGACATGGAGACTGCTAGGTGCTGGGAATGCTCCCGGGTGCTGGCCTTGTAGGTAGGAGGCCTATGTCTGATTCTGAAAGTACTTGAGTCTGGAGTGCTTTCAAGGAGCCAGGGACAGTGTCTGAGTACAGATGGAACCCAGTGGTGAATGTGGGGTATTTAGTGTCTTCCAATGAGCAAAATACACAGGCTTTTGTAGATCCTTTTGATCTATGTCATTGCACCCTGGGTGTGGTGTTCTGACCCCCTGTTATTGAGAAAACAGGGCTGGTGTGTTCCTCAGTACCTCAAAGTGAGAACAGTGAGTCCACTACTTACTGTAGGGTTGAATCTAGGGAAGTGGGCAAGTCTCTAGGACCAAGGGCTCTTTGGAGAATTTTGTGGAGTGTACTAACAGCTGGATTCGAGCATATGAGGGCTGAATTGACATGTGAAAGGATGGAGAAGGAATGTGGCATGTGCTCTGTGCCATCTGTGCATCCTTGCAGTTAGATGGAAGGGTTGGCCCTGGCCCTGATCCTGGTCATATCCTTTAAAGGCTGAAGTTACATTAGTGGGCCCCATTTTGGAAGGAGAGTAAGCTCTGATGTCGCTTATAGTGCTGAGGGAAGCAGACCACCTTGCCGTGCCACCGTGTCCTCCATCCACCAAGTATGCACCTTTGTGCGAACGCTGCTGGAGGTGGGGTTGGCAGGGGACTCTTGTCACCTCTCAGGGGTGAAGGATGACAGGGTAGGGACTGAGGGTTCTGGATGGCCCCTCTTCCACTGACTTGTTCCAGATTCTGGACTTCAGTTTCCTTGTCCATAATACATGAGTGATGTTCTTGGTTGGGTATGGATTTGGGTCACTAGACACAAAGATTTGTAGGTACTGATGTTCACTGGCTTTTGCTGCCTAAGGTTTGGCAGAGTGAGACCTTATCTAGTGAGTATGGAAGGTTGGGGACCATGGCTGGCCCAGCTGTAGGCAGTGACTCTCAGCCTCCCATTCATCAGCCAATCCTTAGACAAAGCCTCAGGATACAGTCTGTACCTTGATCTTGGCAAGCTTATTTGGGCCACTGTTTAACAGGAGACACAGGTTTAGAAGGCTTAGGCATGAGTTCTGAGTGTCAGAAGCTTGCCAGATGCTTATCCAATGGGCCAGCTCCAGGAATACCAACTATTATCCTAGAATAGTGTTTGTGTGTTTGAAAGTTTAAGGATGTGTTCCTCTGTGGCGCTGAGTATGTTACAGGACCCTCAAGGTTGGGCATTGAGGAGAGGAATGATTTTGTCTTGAAAAACACAGTGTGCAGATTCTACCAGTAAGCCCCCAGACTGCAGAGGAACTGCCCTATAAGCCCTGTAGACATCTGGTTTCTACCCAGATGTGGATGAGTTGGCTTGGCTGGGCCCCCTTTACAGTGAGTTCTGTCCTCTGTGTGTGGATGCCTGCCAAGCATGGGCCTTTGCTTTTCATGGCTGGAACTGGGCTTTGCTTCCAGACAACAATTTGCTGACAGTTCCAGGAGCTTCTTCAAACAACGCTTCACTCACAGTGACATACCAGACACCGAGCCGTGGTTTGGAGGAGGAAACCAAGCAGCAGCTGTCCACTTGCTTAACAACAACAGAAGCAGTTTAGCTGATCAGAAAGCAAATACAGGGTGTCGAGTCGACCTGTGACTGTCCCCAAAGATCAGGTTGGCAGTGACTCATGGTTGCCATGTGCCTGCCCAGCCCTGTACAGCCAGGCCTTCACTGTTCCAAGTGAATTCTGCTTTCTGCTTTCTTGATGACTTGTTTGTAGTTCTCAGAATCCCAGGTGTGTCCTATGAGGTGTGCGTAGGTGCTGTACTCCATGTCCATGCTCAAGGGCTAGGTCTTGAAAACAACCGTCTGGTGTGGAGATGCACCATTCTGTTCAGGACTGCCGCCTTGTACTGGGGACAAGAACCCTGGCACTCTGCATTCTCTTCTTATGTGTGTGTGCATTCTCTCTTGTCTATGTGTCTAGAGGCAAAAGGTCGACCTTAGATGTTGCTCAGGAGCTATCCACCTTGCTTCTTGAGACAAGGTCTCACTAGGACTTGGGTTTCACTGATTAGGTTAGGCTGTCTGTGCCTCCTCAGTGCTGGGATAACAAGCATGTACCACCATGCCTGCTTTTTTTTTTTTTTTCTTTTTTCTCAAGTACTGGGGATCAAACTCAGGTTCTCATGCTTGTGTGTCAAGGACTTTACCAACTGAGCCATCTCCCTAGCCTCATTTTCATTCTCTTTATCATTTCTGGCACCACCCAAGGTGAGGGACTTAGTGGGTGAGGCTAAGCGATATTCCAGAGGGACATGCTGAGAAGGATGTGGGCTCTTGAACTATATAGCAGCTGCCTCCATGCACTCCTGATGAGCAGGCGGTCTTTGGTCTGGGTAGAGAGACCCACTCAAGGGGAAGCTCTTAGCATTTCCCCTGCCCATCCCTGTCTCTCAGCTGGCTGAAGGGAGTGGCTGCTGGGGTCATCAGAGCCTTTGCAGAGGAAGTAAGGACTCTGGGACAGTGGCTTCTCTGCATGGAAAAAGGATACAAGATACGTTCCAGACACCCTCCTGGTTGTCTTTGGGCTCTGCTGGCTATCCAGCTGGAACAGAATTAGGTCTTCAATTTCTTTTTTGATATTGGGAATAATTTTGTGAATGCCCAGCAGAGAAGTTATTCTAGAATGTTCTAAATGAGAGTTGCTTGGAAACTGTCTGCAGAGATTCCTTGATGATCTCATGGGTGTCAGCCACTTCCAAGGTGGCATTCCTGGAGATCTTTCCTTCCCCAAAGTAGAGGGGCCATTCTGGCTCCAGGTTCTGCCTCACCTCTGGCCCCTTCCATCCAAGAGCCACCAGCCTTGCCCTGTACTGGAGACTTTACAAGGCTGGTGCTACTTTTCTGCTTTGACTTGGAAAGACACTGGTTGGTGAGGATGAGTCAAGGGCAGCTTCTGCAGGAGTCTCAGTTTGGGGAAGAAAGAGAGAAATGAAAAAATTTGGAAACCATGTTAAGAAGAGGCTGTGTCAATGGATAGTGCAGTGAGCGTGTGCTAGATGCAGTGGAGCTGTGTGGTGCCTGGAGGAAGCACATTAAGGGCCTCTGGAGCACCAGGGTTGGGTGGGAGGCTATTTGGATGCTCTCTTTTTGAAAATTTCATACACATATGCAATGTATCCTGACCACATCCATTCCATTCCCCCTGCTCCTCTCCCCAACTAATGTCTCTACTTCATGTTCTATTTTTTATCTTGTTTTTAATTTTATATTTATTTTACTTTATTTTGAGAAAAGGCCTTACCATGTAACCCTGGCTTGCCTGGAACTTGATATGTAGACCAGGCTGGCCTCAAACTCGCAGAGATCTTCCTGCCTGTACCTCCCCAGTGCTAGAATTAAAGGTATACACCATCACACTTGGCTCTTTTACTTTTTATAACCCACCGAATCCATTTAGTATGGCCTTTAACATGTGAATGTGGGCTTATCTACCAGGGCATGGGCAACACCAGTTGCTACCTTCCAAAGAAAGGTGACTCTCCATCCCACAGCAGCCATCAGCTGCCAATAGCTATAGGTAGGACCTTGGGTGACTCTCCTCCTCCCTCTATGTTGGAGTTGTTAACTGGCTTGATTTTGTGCAGGTCTTGTGTAGATAAGCACAACTACTGTGAGTTCATGCATGCAGCAGCTAGGTCATGTCCAAAGGACATTTCGTAGCATTCCTCTCAATCTTCCAGCTCTCACATTCTTTTGTTTTCTCTTCCTTGATGTTCCTTGAGCATTGGTGTGTGTGTGTGTGTGTGTGTGTGTGTGTGTGTGTGTGTGTGTGTGTGTGGTTATTAAGGCCAGTTGAGGGGGCATTACTTACCCTTCTTAGCCCTTCCTTCCAGAATGGGCAAAATTCACATGAACCACATACATAGAAGACGTGCCAGTGGAAAAACCTGGGGATAGATGAATTGATTTGCAGTGCAGTGATTCTCCAGACTGGCCTTCTCTCTGGTCAGCTGTGTCTTCCAGCTTCTCTCTTGTAGAGATATTGTTTATACGTATTCCCACAGTACACGGTAGACCACTATGGAATCTATAATGGCCTTGTGTTTGCCACCTTTACCTTGCCAGCCCTGGCATTTACCTGTGCTGAGTGCGGGGGAGGTGCCCAAGCCCCACTCCAGGCCCACTGCCTGAGCACATCCTGACATATGTGAAGGGTTCCTTGTTGATGGAAATGAAGGACAGATCTGAGCTTTTGCCTCTGCTAACATGGCTGCTGTGAGGCTCCCTGATGTCTTAACACACACATTTGGGCTGTAGGAGATATTGCAAGAAGCTTTTGACTACTGTGAAAATGTTCTCATCCAAAACAGTATTTCTCCTCAGGCTAGACATACAGATTTGGTGCTTGCTGTCCATTAAATTTGTAGAAAGCCTCTGGTGGGAGACAGCATGTGGAGCAAGGCAAGGTTCTGGAACCTTTCTTGTCACCCCCTCTCCTCGGGTGGCCAGCACAGAGGAAGGCCTGCTACACTGGGGAGGAGGTAGGAGTTTCTGTATTCCTGGAATTGGGAAGGGACAGGAAAAGTAGAGGGTGGGGTGAGGGAGGGGAATGGCTCTGGGTGCTGACCATGGTCCTGGATTCAAGTGCACAGTAGTATTTTCTTGCGGGTGAAAAGCTCCATGGTATGATTGCTACACCCACCTTTCCACAAAATGAGGCTTAGCTCACAGTGATTAGCCTTGGAAGGGGCGAGAGCTTGGGGAGTGATTTCTAGAGGGTGCTAAGGACTATGAGACAAAGACACAGGGAGGTTTGCTTCTTCTGGGGTCAGCATGAGAAAAACTTCTTCATAATGGCGCTCCGTGACACCTTGTTGAATTAGCCAAGTGCTGAATTCTGGCATGCAGAAGGAACTGCGTGGGTGGACAGCTCTGGAGGCTCTGGTATGACCAGTTTGCTTCGTCTCTCACAGAAGCACTTGGTTATGGATATTATTTTTTTTTTTTTTGTTATATGCCCAATGTGGGAAACTGGGAAAATGCTGGAAAACAAGAGCTTTGTAGAGATTTCCAGTCTCTGCTTTTCTATGAGTTTGTAGAACAAAATGAAACTTGGAGGTCTGGTTTCTATCCTGTGTCCACACCACACTGGGATTTCCTCACGGATTAGCTGTTCTGTGGTGTGTCTTCTCCTGTGGACTGTGGTCACTCCATCTAGTTCACTTGGGGGCACCCAGGTTAGGATGGTGTCTGAGTCAGTGTCCTGTATGTCTACACATGCCTTTGTCCACAGGTATGTCCTGTTCAGCTGGGTCATTTCTGCAGGCTGTGCTTCTGATTGTGGTCTGTCCCTTGCTTTGCTCTTTTGGATCATTAGGAAGGCTGGTGAGGAGCAAGGGAGGCCCAGGGGTGGCCCAGGAGAGCCTAATATCAGGACAAGAGTCTGTTTAAGGAGTGAGATCTCCATCACTGGAGCTGTGCCCATTTGTGGGAGAAAGTAATCAGTAATGATCAGGAATCAATGCTGTGAGCTGTGGGGCCAGCCCTGGAGCACAGCTTGGGCAGGAGGCAGGGGCATGGCTGTCCATCAAACTTTGGATTGTGGATGGGGAAGTCTATGAGGTACTCTGTCAGGAGAGGCATTGTTGGAGTACTCTGAACACCTGAGCCATGAATGAAAATGGAGATTCACATTCAGGAGCGGTTGAGGTTCCATGGTGATCTTTCATCCCAGCAGTTGGGGAGAAATGTTACTTTCATGAGGGGACACAGCTTTGTCGGTGGTCAGCTGTTTTTGGTCTATGCCAGGCTTGGGGTGGCCAGGCTCTTGGTACAGACCCTACCTCATCTGTTCTCAGACCTATACAAGGCTCACCTTACTGACTTCCTTCTGTCCTGGCTCTCTCAGCCGTGCTTGTGAACTGCACAGAGAACCCCCAAGTGATGCTGGAACTGGACAAGTGTTCTGGAGCTGGGTCCAGTATGGTCAGGGCAGGATCCCACTAGTCAGGACATATGGCCTGTGTACAGGTGGGCTTGGCCTCCTGGACATTGGAGAGGGCAGAACAGATGAGGCTGTGTCCTCAGTGAAAGTGAACTTGCCTGGAAGGAGAGTCTGAAGAAAAGGTGGCCCTGGGTCGTGTGAATAGAAGGAAACTCTGGGTATCAAAAGAAGGTGTGCAAAGGCCCCGAGGAATGGGACTGTCATATGGCAAGGCTGAGAAGGCAGGAAAGGAATAAGGAAAGCGGTTGGGAGAACCAGGTATGGCCAGGTTCTTAGGGCCCTGGGGCCAGCATAAAGCTGTGAGCAGGGCTGATGCACATTGTCAGCCACTTCCACCACAACTCTCTGGCTGCTCCTGGGATTGAGATGGGACAGGTTTCTTGTGGTCTCAGAGAGATGCACAGTTGGCTGGAGCGGGGCATACTGGAGGGAAGGGCAGAGATAAGCTCCTGGGAAGTAGTAAAGGATGCTAGGTTGGGTGCCGTGAGCCTTCAGTAGGGCGGCCTTCTTGGATGATTCAACAGGCAGGGATGCAGTGTGTAGGCCTGGGACAGCCCTACCTGATGTATACCGAGCTCTGGCTAGCACCCATGATGATTAATGGGAGTAGATTAACCTCATGGAGCTTTAGTCTCCGGGGATCTCACGTAAGAGGTGCCAGGTCATGAGCTGGTGCCTGGGAAGCACTCGCCCTGTGCTGAGCTGGCAGGTTCCTGCCAAGCTGAGCCCTCCGTGGTCCTTAGCTTGGGCATCTGTGCCTGTAGCAGATACCTGGCCTTTCTGGGGAGGCCCCATGGTGTCTATAGCAGCTATTGAGGCTGGAGTCCTTGTGAGTCTTGGGCTTCTGATGGAGTGAATAACTAGAGAGCAATGTGTGGGTGTGCGTTAGGGAGAGTGGGAAGCTCCAGACCTCTGTGGCACCCCCCATTCTTGAAATAACTATTGTTGATTATCCTGTGTCCACTGGTCAGTGAAGGTGAGGGGTCCCTTAAGAACACCTCCCGACCTTGACGTTTGGAGATGAGGGACAAGATGGGGGCTAGATGAGGCTATTTGTGGAGGCCTTAAATGCTGAGTCAGCAGTTGACTCTGACAATCTGGGGCTTCCTGAGCTATGGTCTGTCAGGGTCTAAGGCATTTTCTGAGCATCTGGTGTATACTGGGCCTTGTCTGTCTCTCCTGGGCCACTTCCTCTCACCCCCTCTAGGACCTTATGCTCTGGTGGGTGGTTCTGGGTTGGGTAGATGGGCTTTGGTGTGACAGACAGGCCAATATTACCCAAGGGTAGGGCAGCATGAGGGACTCATTCCAGCAGAGAGGTCCTTGGATGGAGTGTGGCCTCTGTCCTGTCCAACTGTGTGTGATTTCTTACTAGAAGCAGCCATCAGCATCTAGCTCTGCTTCACTTCTGACACTGGAGGAAGCAGTAGGTCCTGGCAGCAGAGCAGTTTATTAGGGGGAGAAATTAGATTCCAGGTTACAGCACTAGCTGCGCCTAATGGACGAGGCGGCAGGAGGTCCTTGGGGAGTCCTGTGTGATCTGCACCGGAGGGGATGTGTTTGGCCTCACTGTAGCTGCCCTCTTCGGGCCTTACAGTACTCCAGCCCCAAAGTTGGAAAAGTCCAACATTATGGGAATGGGGATTATCCTGGTGGGGCAGATTTCTGTTGGGGATCCTGTGTGTACATACAATCCCCTTCTATGGACAGGGTTCCCATACAGGGTAACTTTGCCTGCTCCAGGTGGATCCCATGTGGGCCATGCAAGTGGCCTTGAGCCTCTTTTTTACCATTTGTAAGTGGGGGCAAGAGAAGTTGCCTGCCTTTAGGGTCATCACACACACCTGGCATAAGTAGGCAAGTTAAGCCCACGGAACCAGCTCTCAATAGTCCAAGAATTGTGAGCAGGGCTGGGGGTCTGTGATAGCTTGTCTTCCTTTACTATCCAGATGTTAGTTTTTTGTTTTTGTTTGTTTTTTTTTTTTTTTTTTTTAGTTACTAAACGTGCAATAACATAGTGGACTATGGCCTCCTTGAGTCAGCCTTTAGGTCAGGAGCCAGGCTGGAGTATGTTCCCAGGGTCTGGCAGTGAGATAGCCAGTGTGTGAGGCAGTATTGGAAGGGGATGGCAGCACCTTTGTTTTGTTTTTACAGAAGAGGAAGATTCCCTGTTAGACTGAGGGGGCAGGAGGAGTAAAGAGGAAGAGAGGAGTGTTTCCCTGGGGTGGCAGCCTTCCTGGTATGCAGGGATCCACACATGGGATGCGTACACATCCAAACCTATGCCCTCGACATCTCAACATATGCTGGCATCAGCTGTCACTGACCACAGTGAGGAGCTTCTGGGCCTGACTAAGGGCCCTTTGGCTCCACATCTTTGCGTCCCCTCCCCTTTGCCCCCTGCCTGTCTCTTCTTTGTGTCCTGGTTCAAGTGATCATCCTCTGTCCAGGGTTGAGAAGTCCCTCCCATGAAGTCCCTTTTGCTCCTGATAAAGACAGTTTGGCTCTAAGATTCCCTGTGGGTTGTGGGTTTTTTTTTTTTTTTTTTTTTTTTTTTTTTTTTTTTTTTTTTTTTTTTGTGCTTTGGGCCTGGATGTGTCTCTAGATACAGAACAGTTCCATGCAAGCTCCATTTCTAGGTGACTTTCCCCATGCTAGGGTGGGTTGCCAAGGAATGTCTGAGGTCCCTGCCTTGCTCCTTTCTGGTTCTTGGAATCTGGGGCTGGGGACCAGCTGCACTTGATGCTGGTCTCCTTGGCAACTGCTGTCAGGGAAGCCTCCTGAAGTTGAATCTATTATCATAATTAGCCCTGAAACCCCCTGTGTTGTGATTCTGGGCTGTAGAAAAAACAGCCCTCTTCCTGACCCAGTCCTCTTGTCCTTTCTGAACCTCCAGGCTTAGCAATGGCTGGACTGTAGACTGTGATGAGCCTCTTCTCATCCAAGGCTCCTAACCTTGGTTTGTGGGTGCTGTGGAGAGATGTGGCCAAACCTCAGAGGGTATCTCATGGCCTGGAGCCCCCCAAACTGCTTCTCCTATGTACCCCCAGTTCCATCTTGTTGAAAACAATGCTGAATTCCAAGTCTGAATGTTTTGTTACAGGGGCAATTCCTTTGATGGCCAGTCCCAGTGGATGGTTCCAGGCCCCTCTGAACACTGGTGCTCATGCTTGCTGAATATTCCCAGGGTTTTGATGCTTGGCTCCCTATTGCAGTTCCCATGAGTGTCAAGAAACAGAACACAGCATAGCAGGACAGGAGAGAAGGGAGGGGGTGGACATTCCCAGGACACAGTTTCTGCCTGTGGTTGAATGATCATTGGCACATGATGGCTTAGCCTGGAGGAGGCTAGCTTTGTGTAGGTCTGAGAGAGACCTCCATTGCTCTCCTCTTGTCATTTCTCCCCCATGCTGAGGCTCGAGGCTGAGATCCTGTGAAGTGCCCACATCATGGAGGCTAGAGACTAGGGGAGCATCCATTACCCCTCCTAAGGATAGAAGGTAGGAAGTGGCAGAGCCCTGTCAGCCTTCCTGAGCCCCAGTGCCACCCCCCCTCAACTCTAAAGTGGACATGAGTATGGGGTGTGTTGGGCCTGGTATGTGCTGGACAGGACAGTCACCAGTCACCAAGGTGCTTACAGATGGATGAGGTTACAAGTGTCTAGGCAGTTGTCTTGGGCCCTGGAGGCATGGCTAGGCTGGGCCCCCTCTCCTTGGAGGCTTCCTGCCTGGGGAGGAGCCTGGCCACACAGCCTGAGCTCCTTCCTGTCTCTGAGCTTCCAAGAGCAGCGTGGGCGCTACTCTTCCTGCATGTCCCTCGCAGCCTCCCCTGCACCAGCCTTCCTGGAGGGGGCCATCTGCTCTGTCTGTTCTGAAAACTTAAAAAACAAACCGTGAAGCGGAGGAGCAATGGTGGGCACTTTCTGGAAGCTGCTGGGGTAGCAGGGCTCCAGAGTGGCTTTCCTCTGTACAGTGGATGATATACAGCCCGTTGGCTGCATGAGATGTTCTGGGGAACTAGGTTGATGTTCCCCCAAGATTAGTCACTGGCTTTGTATATCCAGGTCATCATGGCCACCCTCATAAATGCCCCTGCTTGTAGGGTCTCTAGAACATCCTGAGAAGGCTTGATCAATTGGCACTTTGGCCTCAGTTGTTTTTATTTACTTATTTATTCGTGTGTGTGTGTGTGTGTGTGTGTGTGTGTGTGTGTGTGTGTGTATGTGTGTGCAGGCTTGCACATATGTGCCAAGTTGATTTGAACTCAGGTCATCGAGTTTGGTGGCAGACTCCTTTTCCTGCTGAGCTATCTCATTGGCTCAGCTTCAGTGTTTGTTTATTTGTTTATGGAAAAAACCTGGATACATTTATTCTTCACTTTTTATTGTTCGAGAATTTCATACATGCATACAATGTGTTTTTAAATCTACTCTCACCCCCTCCTCTCCAATTATTCCCTTATCCACCCATCACCCATTTTTCTCTCCCAACTTCATGTGCTCTTTTTTAAAAAAACCCACTGAGTCCACTTAGTGTTGTGAATATGTAAATGAATGTCAGGCCATGGACTGGCGAATAGGTAGCTTCTTGGGGGCAGGATACTTGAAGAAAATGGACTCTTTCATCCAGCATCCAGAATTTGCCAATAGCTCTTCAGCTAGAGGTGGGACTTCATGAACCCCTCATGGAATTTTGGCTGGTTTGATCTTGGGCAGGTCTTGTGCATGACACCAAGAAACCACTAAGAGGCCACAGGGAGGTTTCAGGAGAGGCCAGAATGCAGATGGTATGAAGTGGGGGGAAGGGAATACTGGTATAGGAAGGGTTAAGTGAGATAGGTAATAGGAAGACAGGGTAGCTTCAGTGTTTTTTAACATAAAGCAATATGTTGTAGCGTGAAGAGCTGGATTTTCTGGACTAAGTGTGGATACTCTATTTTTGAGCTGAGCCCCTGTAGGTCTGTTCCTGACCCTGAATTCCGTTTTGCCCAGGTCCAGCACATGTCTACCTTCTCTACCAAATCTTTCTCTGTCAAAACACTCTCCCTACTTCCCTCCTAGCCAAGCCAGCTCCTCCTTACTCAGCAGGGCCTGGCCCCAGGGGCCCTTCTTTGGGGAAGCCTCCTCTAGGCACCTACCTTGCCTTGTAGGCTCAGCTGCTCCCGGTGTACTTTCTGCTACAGGCACCTTTGGTGTTTCTCATGTGTTTTCATCACCACTCAAGCCTCGGGGTCCTTATCAGGGCATAGGGATCCCCATTCTCCTTTCCACTCCTTCCCTGCTGACCAAGTTGGGAGTAGACGACGCCCCAGGCAGTCAGAATCAGTGCTAGAAGGCATACGAGATGTCTGTACTTTCTTTTATTTATTTATTTTCAGGGCTTAGTTAATTGAATAAATTGGCTAATGAGCAAAGGAAATTAATTGCAGTTTTGAAATGTGACCATGGCTTTGTGTTGTTCTGACTGTGCCAGCAGCCTGTCACTGCTACTGTGCCTCTGTTCAGGAGCTCAGAAGCTTGGGGCTCCGATGTTAGGTGTTCTCAGGAGCAACAAACCTGGGGCCTATGTCCAGGAAGATTGTCAGGGACTGTGCATCTCTTTAGGGCAGCGTTGTTGGAGCTTTAGTTAAGGCTGAGGCTGAGAATCCTGGGACAGATGCTCCCTGAATGCTGCTGGCTATCTGTTGCTGTGGCCTGATTCGAGCTGGAACATACAGTGTGGGCCCCTGCAGCATCCTCAGCTCTTGTTGGGGAGAAACCATGTCTTGACTTCTAACTGGTGATTGGAGTGATAAGGTACACTGTCTCTCATGCCAGCTGGTCTCCTCTTGGTCTCTTGGAGTTCCCTTTCAATTTTTGGACTCTGTACTTTGTGAATCTTCCTTGGCCAGTTCCCCATGTCTTTCTGAGAGTACCACCCCAACCCTCACCATCCTCTTGGGCTGGATATACTACTGCTGGCCTATTGCACAGGCCCTGACATGGTATATTCACTGGCCTGCATGGGTCTACCTGGTACCTGCTCGTTGGCATTTTGAGAGTAGGGCAACCAGGTCCTGGGTGGGTGTTGGTGAGGTCAGTGTTGGGTGATGGAGACATTTACTGGTAGCACCTGGCCAAAAATCTCTTCCCATGGCAGCCCTAGAGCATTATCAGGGCATTTCCCTTTGACCACTAAGTCAGCTGGGGTTCCCAAGCACCTGGCTGAGTCCCCTTGTTCTTTCCTTGCCCATGAAAGTCAGTTGTATATATCAGTGTGACTGTGCCAGTATGCCCCATTGGCCAAGCATATGTCTTGGTGTTGCTGTGTTTCCAGACGTGGTGGACACTTTAGTCAGCAACCATAGCACAGGTGACCCTCTACAGTGTTTAGGTACTTGGAATCATGGAGGGAGGAGATAGGATTGACCTCAGGGCCCTGTGTGTTGCAGGAGCTTGCTGAATGGGGGATGAGATAGTAAACATCTATAAGTAAGGCCTACAGCAGGTCACTGGGCCCATGTGGCCAGGTGGGCAACCCCTGATAGTGCAAGATGGGCATGTATTGATCACTGATATGTGCCAAGCTCCATCAATGAACTGCTTGAGTTGTTGACACTTTCCTGATGGGCCAGTTATGCTTTGGGAATGTGGGACCTGGACCTTGAGGGTCTGAGACTGCCAGGCTGATGGTCCTAGGCTTTTCACCCAGATAGCAGGCCTTTGGACTGTGGACTGTGTGCTGTTTCCTCTCAGGATGTGGAGCCCAGATTTGAGGGTTCATGATTTTCCTGCCTCTACCTCCAGGGTGCTGGAATAATAGGTATGCATCACCATGCCTGGCTTATGCTCTGCTGGGTACTGAACCCAGGGACTTGTGTATGTTAGGCAAGCACTCTGCCAACCAAACAGGACCCCTAGCTTCTTGTTTTCTGGCTTATGTCTCATTCATTGTGGTTTGTCTGAAGGGGAGGGGCCGGGGCCAGGTAGAAACTGACCACAGTACCATTATGGTGAGTGGTGAGCTTGGAGCAAGATCTACCCTGACCCTCAGCCACTTACAGCCTAGAAAAGTCGGAGGTCTTTAATCTGCAGGAGCAGAAACCAAATGCAGCATCTTTAGAAATGGTCTTCACCGGCAGCTCCAGGGGTTCTGGCAGAGCTGGATGTGAGTGCTCATCTGCCTGTTGCTGGTTTTCTCTGGGACTTAACTTACAGACTGATTTCCTAGGCTAAAGCCATTTTCCAGATGGAAAGGGACACCTCTGTCCTGGTGGTCTGGGTAAAAATCCTGGGCTGATACTTCTGGCATCGGCTGGCCAGGCCTTTACCCATGAACACCCCTGAGCCCTGGACTAGAAAGGACAGTTAGGAGGTAGAGTATATCCGTGCTGTACAGGAGAGATGGCAGGTACATGCTCCCCACAATGACAAGTGATTATGTTTGCGCTTGCAGTGATCCCCAAGAAGGCATGTGACAAGGGGTATGTCTGTGAGGACTACCCTGCAGGTGGTCATGGCAGGTAGGGAAGTGAACTGTGAAGAGGTGAGAGTGAAACCTGGTTCAGAGTGGCTTTGTCAACCTGGATCAAACCTTCTAGACTCTAGAATCTAGAGAGCCTGATGCCAGGGGCGTTTATTGTCAGCATATATTTTTTTAAAAAAAAACTTATTTATTTATTTATTTATTTATTTATTTATTTATTTATTTATTTATGTATACACTGTTCTGCCTACATGCCAGAAGAGGGCACCAGATCTCATTACAGGCGGTTGTGAGCTATCATGTGGTTGCTGACTCAGGACCTCTGGAAGAGCAGCCAGTGCTCTTAACCTCTGAGCCATCTCTCCAGCCCCATATTGTCAACATATTAAAACACAATAGAATTTGGGGGGAAAGTTTCCAGGTGTAATATAATCCCTGGTGCACAAGGAAGAATAATTACATTGAAACTCAACTCAGGGTACATGTCATTTCTTCCAAGAAGATGTACTCTAGAGATAGACTACCTGTATTAGCTTAAGGGCCTAAGGAAGGATCTGACTTGGTCTCAGTCATACAGATAGCATAGAGGTCATTTGGGCTTTTAGACATCTCTGGTCCTGGTTGTGGGAGCTTGATATGGCCTGGCCCAACAGATAATGCAGATCACCAGGCTGTTAATCACCTTTAATTCCTAGCTTTCTGGATGGAAGTACAGATTTTAAGTCCATTCCTTTGAGAGGACAATTCTGTGTGCTTAACATTTCTGGTTTTCCTGGAGATCTGTTTGCAAGGGCCTTTGGGCTATGCTCCCAACCTGTCTGGGCTGGAGGTGACTACCCAAGGGGGCACGTTCTCATGGACAGCACCGTGGACCTGCAGTAGAGGATATCCAAGAATGGCAAGAGGGAAGTAGTGAACGAACATGTGGGGACAGTGGCCAACCCCACACATTAGGCCGAGAGGGAGATTTATGTGGAAGGAACCTGGCCCCTTGGACTCATCAGCTATCCAAAGGTGGAGGCCATGGCGAAAGGAGGACTCTAAGGCCCAACAGGAGCACGGTAGCTCTGTTGCTATAGTCATCATCATTATTATCATTGTGTGCTGGGCATGTGGATGGATGCCTGGCTTTTGAAGGTAGCAGGTGGAAACAGGCACAAGAAACTTTTTGAGCAAGAGCTCTTGTGGTTCAGATAGATGTGAAGTTTTTCTTAGTGCCTTGTGGCCAAGCGTGTTCCATGCACAGGACCCAATGACTACATGTTCGATGTGCCTGTTTTGTGCGACAGATTGTCATCTGCAGAAAAATGTTAATATTACTTGAGCTGCCTAAGAAGCGGGCTCCTGACATGCACACATCCCATGCACACCTGTGAGGCTCATTTGTGTTGGAGTTCGCATTTTCTGTTTAAATTTTTTTATTATAGTTCTCTCTTTCTCTCTCCCTCTCTCCTCCCCACCTCCCACCCCCCACCCCCATGGTGCACATGTGGAGATCAGAAGACAATTTGTGGGAGTTAGTTTCCTCCTTCTACCGTGTAGGTCTAGGGGATGAAACTCAGGTCCCAAGGCTTGGCAGCAAGCGTCTTTGCCTTTTGAGCCATCTCACTGGCCCTGGAGTCTGCCTCTTGTGATTTAACTGCAGCCATTCTAGTCTCCCAGGATGAGATGTGGGTGTGGTGGTCCTCAGCAGGCAGTGTTCTTGCTATGCTGTCTATTATGTGTTTAGGTCATTTGGTGTGCCCTTGTCAAAGGCCACAAGCTGGGTTCCTGTGACAAGACTATGGCACTTGTCCTCTGGGGTAGGGTAAGGGAGAAGGTATACAGCTTGTCAGAGGATGCACATAGCCGTGAAAGAGGCAGAGATCTTTCAGGAGAATTTTGGTAGGTCAGAAGGGGTCAGGTAGTAAAGGAGAGAGGAATAATTACAGCAGAAAGCATAGGCTGGCGAGTAGGAGTCACTGCAACTTAAGGAGAAGTGGAGAAACTATGGTAGTTAGGGAAGGTTAGAAAGATGATCTGAAGTTCTTGTTCAGCCCCAGACCTAGTTGGAAGAGACATTTTCTTCCTCTGAACCTAGGGAGGAAGTGTTGCATTCCGTGAAAAACTATGAATGTCTGCCTTCTGTGGGGCAGGCAGTGTGAAGTTGGTTCTCTTTATTGCTTTTGCATTAGTTGAGGCTGTCAGGACCCAAACCAGATACACAAGGGTAGGGAGGGGCCTGGTCAGCAATCAGTGTGATTATGGAGTCTTGGGTAGTAGGAAATGGGGTGTGGACTGTGTTCTCCCTGCTGCTCTCCAAGGGCCCTCCAGTGTGTGCCAGCTGGTAGTCACAGACTGCATTGATGACCACTAGCCCACTGACTGCATGCCTCTCACCTCCTGCAGGTTTCTCTTGGTCTTCTCCTGCCTTGTGCTTTCCGTATTTTCCACCATCAAGGAGTACGAGAAGAGCTCGGAGGGGGCCCTCTACATCTTGGTAAGCACCACACGTGGGCAGGGCATGGGGGAAAGGCCGGGAGGTTGGGAAAGAGCCCTGGTTAATCCTGTGGTGAGACCTCTGCAGTAGTCTACCTCTCAACCCCTGGACCCCTTCAGTTCTGTCCCTAACCCTGATTGTTTGAATAAGTCAGGCCTTCTGTATCCAGGGTCTCCTCCAGAGTACAATGCTTTCTTGCATGCACAGCCACTGTTGCTCCTGGCATTGTTATGTAGCCCTCAAGCCCCTTCCCAGACTCCCAGTCCCTAGTAGAAGTGACGTTACATCAAGCAGCTCTTACCACCTCTCCTTTCCACCCTGCTCTTTGGAATCTAAGTACACAGGTGCCTCCACTGGAAGTGTGTGGTGCTCCACAAAAGATGTGGGTGAAGGGGTGGGAGGCCATGATGCTCACTCACATAAACCCTGTAATGGGGCAGGGGGTGGGCGTCATGGAAACAGTACTGTAATTTCTCTGTTGCCCTTGGTAACGGAGGTGGCCCTTCAAGGAGAATGATCCCACTAGAATGCTCTTCCACCCACTTTGCCCCACTGCCCCGGAGCTGCCTCAATTCTAGAGGAACCTGCTCAACCTTTGCTGTGGCTGGGAACTCTCGCAGTTCTGGTGTTAGTGTGCCCACCCAGCAGACTAACACCAGAGCCTCCTGTTCCAGCTCAAACAGGTCCGATCTAGCTCAGAAGGGAGGCAAGAAGGGTAGTTCCTCTGGTGGTCTATGGGCCGGGACTTGCTGATAGCAGTGAGTCCCTGGGAGATCTGTATCTAGAAGGGATTCAGTGCTGGCTGACATGAGCTGGGGCCCTGTGGGCTAAGCCTGCAGCTCTAATTTCTAGCCTTTGAGCCATGGGCTTTATCCATCTCTGTCCTGAGAGTGCCCATGTAGTATACAGGCAGCCCTCCTAAGGCCCGGTGGTATCCTCATCTGTGTTCCTCCCACCTCCCAGGAAATCGTGACCATCGTGGTGTTTGGCGTTGAGTACTTTGTGAGGATCTGGGCTGCAGGCTGCTGCTGCCGGTATCGAGGCTGGAGGGGCAGGCTCAAGTTTGCCAGGAAGCCGTTCTGTGTGATTGGTGAGGCCTGGTCAACACGGCCACCAGAGTTGGGCCTGGGGCAGGAGTTGCTTATGTCTTGGCCACAGTGGGCTGAGTGAGAGGGTAGGGCCTTTTGGAAGTTACTTCTTACCACTGACTTGGAGTTGGTACCCATGGCTGATAGAGCCTAGATGTTGGGAGGGACAAAGTGCTGGGCAGTCTGCTCTGGACACCACAGATAGGGAGGGTGGGCACTGGAAACCACCCTTCCCAGGGCCCTACATGACCTTGCATGTCTATGGGGCCATTGATTCCTCCTTTGGGGGCCCAGGGGAGGAGACCCCGTGAGCTGTGCCTGTCTCCTACAGACATCATGGTGCTGATTGCCTCCATTGCTGTGCTGGCTGCTGGATCCCAGGGAAATGTCTTTGCCACATCTGCACTTCGGAGCCTGCGGTTCCTGCAAATCCTACGGATGATCCGTATGGACCGGAGGGGCGGCACCTGGAAGCTCCTGGGATCGGTGGTGTATGCTCACAGCAAGGTGAGCCCTGGCCTAGCCCTGGGCATGCTGGTTATCCTGGCTCCACAGTCCCTGGATGCTCTAAGCTGCATGTTAGCCAGGGACCAGACAAGATGTGAATGAATCTCCCCCTTTCTTCCTCACCTGTCCCCAGAAGCTGTTTTCTGTTCCCAGTCTGAGCAGTCCTCCCTGTAGCTGGCAGCCCCTGTAGCTGGGCATTTCCTTTCCTGGTTCTGAGGGCCTGGATCGATACTCTGCCTGAATCACCTGCCTAGGGGTTGTTTAAACTGTGGCTTGTGGTGGCTGCTGACCAGGGTACTCATGGGGTGGCTGTGGGTACACCATCTATGTTGAAGGAGTCCTTAGTGCCCAAGACCTGATTTCTGCCAGGTTGTACTATGGGGTCTCTGGGCACATGATGGGCTCACTGAGTCAAACACTCTCTATCCTGCCTGGGCTCCTTTTCTTTTGTTGGCCATGGTGGTGTGGGGCAGGCACTGGGTCCTGGGGAAATTGAGCTCCCTGAGGCCTGGTCTCTCTCCTTCCCTCCATTGCACCTTCAACGTTGGGAACTGAGTATATACTGAGACCTGCACCCCCTATTGGGGATATCTCCACAGTATCCAAACAGTGCTGAAACCAGAGTTCCTGGCTTGGGTATGTGCTCCTCAGCCATGGGCAGAACGTTTACTGAGCTGTTGGATGCTCTGCTCCCAGGTCTGAAATAGTCAGTTGAAAGAACTGTGCTGTACAGCCAGCAGTCATGCTTGAATGCTCAGGACAAGCCCTGCTGCCAACCCTGACCAGTATCTACTCTAGTTGTACCTTGTTAGCATCACAAGGGGATCCCATCCTTCAAAGCCCTTGAGATTCACAGTTCAGGGCAGGGCTCCCATGTTTGACACTGTCCAGGCTGGCCTGAGTGGGACAATGATATGGTCTCTTGCCTTCACAGGAGCTGGTGACTGCCTGGTACATCGGCTTCCTCTGCCTCATCCTGGCCTCATTTCTGGTGTACTTGGCAGAGAAGGGTGAGAATGACCACTTTGACACCTATGCAGATGCACTCTGGTGGGGCCTGGTAAGTCCTGGTCGTTGATCATTTCCTCCTCCACATCCTGTTGGTACTGCTGTCCTGAGGATAGACCTGTAGGAGAACCCTAACAGCCCTGAGGCTGACCTGGGTGGGCATGTCTCTCGGTGGCCACCTGGTGGCTGGCTATAGACATGACAGCATATGGAGATGACAGCTGAGGTTGATGTGGTTATTGTGTTGGTAGACGTGGTAGGGGACAGAATGGGTTCCTTTCTCCCCATCACCTGCCTGCAACCCCCACTTGGCACTGGACTGTGGAGGAGAAAGATTGGGGGTGGAGGAATATTAGGGTTCTGAGAGTAGTGACCAGGATAGGTCCATCCTGGGGCTCCCTAGCTCAAGAGTATGAATGACCCTCACAACTTTGAAGCAGTGGGAGGTTGGGGGCAGCATTGTTGTCATAGCCTTCCATTCCCAAGGCCAATCACCACCATCCCAGGCCACTTGCTTCTGGCCTCCAACCTCCAGTCAGTCCTGCCTTTCACTGTGAGGGACAAGGGAGAGGACAAAGGGAAGACGTTCAGAGGCGTGGGAATTTCAGTTTGGCTCTCCAGCATCCATGTAAAAGTGGCATGACCACACACACACACACACACACACACACACACACACACACACAGACATACACACACACACTCGCGCACACTCTCGCGTGCACACACACACACATATATACACACACACACACTTGTGTGCACACACACACAGACATACACACACACAGACATACACACACACACACACACACACACACACACACTCACGCACACACACTGCAAATGGAAACCACAGGCCCTGATTCTCTGGGGCTTTTTTTTAGTTGGTCAGCAGCCTGTTGACAGTGGCCCTGAGTCCTCCGAGACTTGCTGCTGCCCAAATGCTAGAGCCTTATCTGGCCTTTGTGCCCAAGGCTCCCCATGCTTGACTGCCTAGGATACCCCAGAAGTCCTCTGTCATTGCCCCTTTTCAGAAGGGCCTCTTAGACACCATTGAACTTCTGCTTGGAGCGGGTATGGATGACAGGCTTCCTAGGCCCCTGTTTTCTGAAGACCACCTTAGTCCTGAGACCCACCTGAGATAGAAATCAGTTTCTTCTAGTCCCTCCGCCCTCAATGCTCTGGACTCCTTGAAGGCTCAGGGCACAGGCTGATGTCACCTGAAAAGCCATGAGGTGGTGATCTGGACAGGTGCTGTGCTTGCAGTCACTGGGAGAGGATCGTACAACTTCCCCTGGGATGAAACACAGGGCAGTTTATTAATGATCTTACTGATGGCCACAGGCCTGGAGTCCTGTGTCCTCTTGGGAAGAGGCAGGGCTGTTGGGAGTGGAGTGAGTTAAGACTGAGAGGTAAGTGGCAATGCAGAGTTGTGATAGGCATGGAGCAGAAGGAGTCAGCTTGGCGCCCAGGGGACCTGAGAGTGGTACAGCCCATTTTCTTCAGAATTTTCTTGGACCTCGGGCCTCCTTCTCTTTCAGAACTGAAGCAAACATTTTATCTTTATTGTTTCAAAGTAATCCTTGGATTTTAAAATATCTACTGGTTCCTAAAATGAAGCCCCCTCACTACTACCCATTTGTCTTCTTGGCCACCTCCTACCTGCTGCCACGGGCCTCCTCCCCTCCTGGGCCAGGTCTTCTCCTAGACTGCCCCCCCATCATCCCTGAACCCTACTCTGCTTGGCCTCTGCTGACTCCTTACCCTCTGTGGACCCTGGCATCCTTGCACTTCCTTGCTCTTGTTCCCTGACTTGGTGGGTACACACCAGTTCACTGGTGCCCCCTACTTGTGAGCACAGAGCAGGGCCTAGATATGTCAGCAACTCACCTGGGTGGAAGCTGCTGTCCTTGCTTGGTGCCAGTGTGTACTGTGTGGTCCACCAATCCCAAGTGTTAACTAGGGGAGCCTTGGGGATGAAGAGAGATTGGGGCTTGGTGGGATTGAAGGATAAAGGACAGCCTATGCTGATCCTGGCCTTGCTTTGCCCTAGTATGGGTGCTGTAACAAGGGTGCCCCTCTTGTCTGTCCAGCCCAAGTCTGAGTGCCCATCAGTGTCCAGCTGCCCCCAAAGATGCAGGCAAACGACTTGGGTGAGCTTCCCAAGACTGAGCAGGGACATCTGGCCTGGGATTATAGGCCTCAGGTAGGCCATTGCCAGCCTGCCCAAGTGACCAGAGCCCCCTGCTCCTCAGATCACCCTGACAACCATTGGCTACGGGGACAAGTACCCTCAGACCTGGAATGGGAGACTGTTGGCAGCGACGTTTACCCTCATTGGTGTCTCGTTCTTCGCTCTTCCTGCAGTGAGTCCTGTACCCCTTCCTGCCCCAGGGATGTTAGGGGGTGTCTCAGAGGCTCCCTGCAAGACTTGACCACAGGCCACCTGTGAACTGTGAGGATCTTGGACAGGAGTAGGTCCCTGTAGGGTTCACAGTCACTAGAGAGGCCCCATACCAGACCAGAATGAGGCTGCCCTAATTTAGATGCCTGTAGCCTTAGTAGGCAGACTCCTAGTATCTTCAGATTGGGCCTTTTGACATAGCTCTGTTGACTTCTATGGTTATCCCATCTGAATGACCCTAAACAGTGGGGTCCTCATTCACCCTATACAGAATAGGATGGGTGTACCTACTGCTGCACTGGGGCTGGCAGAGGGCAGCTGGCTGCAGCTGCCTTGTGAACAGAGCAGCTTAGAAGGGCTCCTCTTTGGGATCAGTAAGCACTGCCTTCTGCTAGCCAGAGATTCCCCCAGCCTGGTATCTAGGTGATGAAGTACCAGGAATTCCAAGAATGTAGGAAGGTAGCACCTATGAAACACAAGCATTGCAGGCAAGGTAAGGAGGGGCATGGTCCCGGGATGTGGTCTGACCTCAGTGACTTGCAGGGCATTTTGGGATCTGGCTTTGCTCTGAAAGTCCAAGAGCAGCATCGGCAAAAGCACTTTGAGAAGCGGCGGAACCCTGCGGCAGGTCTGATCCAGGTGAGCCTTAGTCCCTGCTAGGGACCAACCCCTGTTCTGATTCTACCTTACCTAGAAGGGAGCCCATCAAGATCTTGGCATTGACAGTGGCTATACCAGGCTTTTCCATGTCTATGGATAGGCAGGTCATGGCCCATGTTTGGAAGACAAGATTGTGTTGAGCATGAGAACAGTTCAGATACCTGAGGTTACACCCAATGACTCATGGTAGTGATGCTGGGTGGTCCTGCCCCCAGTGGGCACTTGGCTTAGGCCATACTGTCCCAGTAACCATACATATGGTCACCTCCAGTGCCCTGTGAGGTAGGGATCTCATCACATCCATTCTGCAGCTGTGAGACCCACAGCTTAGAGAGGTTGACAGTCTGGCAGCAAGTGGTTCTTGAGCCACATCTGTGCTACTTCAATCTAGCTGTTCAACCTGTGGACACTGTGCCTTCCTTCCCTGAGCTTATCCAGCTGCTCTTGCCATTTAGGGGCAGGTAGGATGTGGATGCCATCTGAACAAGAAGACATAGATTCCTGCTGGACCCTAGAGCTGGCCAGGATTCCTGCTAGCTGAATCTGGCCCTGTATCTGTCTTTCTTTTTAAAAGATGTGGCCTTCACAGTCTCGACCTTGGGTCCACCCTCCTTTTGTGTATGTATTACATAGCGTTCACCACAAAACACATGGCTATTGTTTTGTAATTGCAAAAAACAAAGAACAGAACGCCCATTTGAAAAAGAAAATGACTGCATGTCCACGGGGACAAAAGGTTTAACAGGAGACAGCATAAATTGAGTATCACCCCCATACACTCTTCTCACAGGCCATTCAACAGCAGCCTGTGAATCTTCTAAAAGTCAGAAGTGCCACCAAAGAGCAACAGCATATGCTGTCCCTGCTTCACTCACAAGTGACAGAAGACACTTGTGGATGAAGTATCCTTATTAGGACAAAGCAATCTCTCTGCTTTGCCTGCACAGTTTTCCCCACTGTGGACTTCAAGATGGTTCCTAGAGCTTCAAGACATCTCCAACCCGTTTATGATGCATGGCCACAGGGTGAAGGCACTGTGACAGAGTAGTTGATCAAAAGGTCCTTCCTCTGAGCGAAGCTGACCTTCCTGCATGTTTGTGGTTATCATTGCCCCCAGAACCCCCGATGTTGGGCAAGGGTAGAAGGACTGGTTTTTCATGAGGCCTATCACCTGGGTATGATTCTGGCTACCAAGCAGAAAAATGCTTGGAGGGGAGTCTCAGAGGAGGTACCAGGGCCTCCTGTGCCCTCAAAGCATCTCCATTCTGTAGAAGTCAGCCTGTCCAGCCTGGACTCCATGTTGATGCTACTGAAATATTGATGGAGACCAAAGCAAGTCATCTCATGTTCATGGACTAGAAGACTTAATCTCGTTAAAATGTTCTTCCCAAACATTGATATGCAGGTTCAGTGCACTTTTCATAAGTCCAGTGCCCTCCACACCATTTTGCAAAAACAGAAAAGCCAATCCTAAGTTGTCTGAGGAATTACAATGGTCTCTGAATATCCAGGAGAGTACTGACGCAGGAGAACAAAGTGTGGGACTCACACTTTGTGATTTTAAATTTATTACAACGTTGCAGTAATCAAAACAGTGTAGGTCTCACATAAGGACAGTTACACCAGCAGAACAGTGTGTGCGTGAATTAGCCCATGAGTTAGCCCAGATGAGAACTCTTTCAATACATGGTATGGGACAACTGAAGTTTTGCTATTGTTATTGTAGTTGTTGTTTACTTGTTTGTAACAGAGGTCAGCCTCAAATGCATGTGATCCTCTTGCTTCAGCCTCCTAAGTTCTGTATAATAGACATGTGTCATTATGCCCTGTTTGGAGATTTTTTAAAAATGATATTTGGCCAGGCTTTGTGGTGCTTACTTGTAATCCTAGAACCCTGGAGGCTGAGGAGAGGAGATCTTGAGTTTGAGGCTAGGCTGGGATATCTAGTGAGGCCTTGCCTTAAATAAAAGAGTTAAAACTATTAAACTTTTTAGAAGTAAGCAAGATTTATTGTTTTTATCTTTTATATATGACACCAAAAGCACAGTAACAAAAGAAAAATTGGAGAACATCAAAATTAAAAACTTGTGCCTGAAAGGATATTCAAGAGTGAAAAGGCAATCCGTAGAATGGGAGAAAAGTTTGGAAATGAAGTTAATATCCAGAATATATAAAGGACCTCAAAAACTCAGTCACAAAAAGATAAACAACCCAGAGGGTTTGGAGGCAAGGGACTTGGAAAAATAGACATTTTTCTAAGAAGAGAGACAATTGGCCATGAGCTTGTGAAAAGATGCTATATTATTAGAAAAATGAAGATAAAATATGAGATGCCGCTTCATACTCACTGGAATGGTTAAAAAGTAAAAAATGGAAAGTAAGTGTTGGTGAGGACTTGGTGACATTGGGCCTTCACACTCACTGAGGGGCTGTATGGTGCAGTGACCACTCAGAGAACAGTAATCAGAACTGGGCTTTCTGGTAGAGGGCCTGTCTCACATGTGCAAGGCCCTGGATTCTACCCTCAGCACCAAAAAAAGAAAAGAAAAAAAGCAGAAAAGAAAGTGACACAGAGAATTGTTACCTTACCCACACGTTCACTCCTTTGTTAGAACCCCAAACAGGTGTTCAACCAAAACCCTCTGTGTTCGTCATGCTCTGTACATAACAACCAAAATACAAGATAATTGTGTTCATTGGTGGATGATCAAAATGTGTGTGACATATCTGTACAACCGAGTGTTAATAAGTCAGGAAAGGGATGAACCTCAGTGCACACTGAGGTTCAGTTCAGTTTTGAGGGCCTTTTCCTCCGTGCAAGGAACTAACAGGCAGACCTCATAAGCATGAGATTCCATGGATAGGAAATTTCCAAAATAGTCATATCTGTAGAGACTAAAATACTGCTGCTGCCAGAGCCGGGGAGGAGGTTGGAATGGAAGAGTCTACGTATGGGCATGCCTTTGTAAGGGTAAGAAGCTGTGGATAGATAGTGGCCATGGTCACACGATGCTGTGTATACTTTAAAGTGGTCAAAATAATGGATTTTATGTTGTGTGGATTATATTGCATATACAAACAAACAAACAAACATGTATAGGGAATGGAAAGAAGCCTGAGTGAGGGAGAAAGACTGCGCCTGGGCCACATTGCCTGTAGGAAGGAGTTACGTCCCAGCCTCACCTCCCTTCCCAGGTCTCATGGGATTGGCATTAGGTCTTGTTTGGACTGGGGAGGGCAATGAAGTCACCCACTTGATGTCAAGAAAGACAGAAAGGAAGGAGATCACCAAGGCTCACTGTGAGCCAGAGCCAGAGCATCTCCCATACCCCACCAGCTTCTGTAGGTGTCATGCTTGTCCCACAAGTTAAACTGAGGCTGTGGGGTGAGGACAGGCATGGAGGCTGCAGTTCTGTGTTGGTGAGGTCCCTGGGGAGGGGTAGCCTCAGCCCAGACACAACAATCTCACCTCTTTCCACTACAGTCTGCTTGGAGATTCTATGCTACTAACCTCTCACGCACCGACCTGCACTCCACGTGGCAGTACTACGAGCGCACAGTCACTGTCCCCATGTACAGGTACTCGCCAGGCCTCGCCTCACCACCCTGCATGGTGGTTTGCTTTTTGATTTCCATTTGTTCTTCACCCCATTGATTTTTATTTCTTTTTTTTTTTCAAGTGTATGTATTTTTCCACAAAGGATTCTGTGTGGTTTATTTCTCAGTATTGATTTTGTTCTTTGTTTTACAGTGTTGTGGCTTTTATTTCTTACTCTTGTACCTATCCTTTGCTTTCCACCCCTCTTTTGGGAACATTGTGTTGTGATCTCTGCTCCAAGCTGTCCCATGAGATGAGTGATGGCCTTAGTGCTGCAATGCCAGAAGCCTCTAGCAGTCCAAGGCTCAAGAAGAAGGGTAGTGGTGGCTGTGTTCTCCAGAAAAGACCAGGGCAACTATGGTGTGTGTGTGTGTGTGTGTGTGTGTGTGTGTGTGTGTGTGTGTGTGTGTGTGTGTAGGGAATAACCCAGACTACAGTGAGAGTCTAGAGGAAAGTCACCATGTTGTCCAGGGGGCCCGGGCATCCTCAGCAAAACAGCACAGGATACCCTAGGAGAATCTAGACAGCAGGAAGAGATCAGAAGTGCCTTTCTAGGGGCCACTAGTGAACAGTGCCAGCTGGCCTGTGGGTCGCTGCTCAGAAGATGGGAGGCAGCACTGGTTTGGGAATTGTGTGCACAAAGCTTGAGCTTAGATGAAGGTGTGAGGTCGGAGCCCCTTGGGTGCTGTCCCTTACCCTGAACTGAGGGAAAAGAGGCTGGACCAGCTTCATTTCCTGTGTCAGAGCATCTCATCCCACCTGTTTCTATTTATCTGAGTCATCTCTAGGTAGCATGGGCACAGAGCTCTGCTAGGACTCCTGGGCTGGGGATCATCCTCAGGGATCTGACAACCAGCAATGGTCAGATAGCCCATACAGCACTCTGCCTGCATCAGTTCTGGCAGAGCATTGCTCGGGACAAAGATGGCCTTGCTGTTCCTCCTTCAGCACCCACCCCAGGGTCCTCTGGAGCCCTGAGCCCTTGCCTGGCCCTGCCCCAAGCTCCATGCTCCTTGCAGGGCATTGGGACAGGACTGAGCTATGGGCTAATTTTCTTTGTTCTGTTGTTTCCCCCACTTCCCTCAACTTTTTTTTTCATTTTCTTTTTCTTATCCCGTTCTTTTAAAAAATTTTGGTTCTTTCCCCTTTGTGTGTGTGTGTGAAACCCCTGAAAGCTCACAAACTCAAACCTATGGGGCTTCCAGGTAGGACATGCATGGGATGGAAGATGTGTGTAGCTCTTGTCTGTCTGAGTTCGGGGTGGGGCAAGCCCTTTAGAGCCTATATCCCACCCTGGAGTACCTGCCCTTTAGTCCACATGCTACCATCATCGGACCCTGTCACCCTGTAGCCCGCCCCCCTGCCCCCTGCCTGGAGTCCCTGTGTTAACCTGTAGCTCCTTCTGGGCCAGTGTGAGCACACCTTGCCTCTCTGACTCCTGCTTCCTCAGCTGCTGCTTTCCTGTTGCTGGGTCCCTTGTCCTCAGTGTGTCTTGTTCCTTGGCCTGCTTCCTGCCTTGTCTTAACCGCTGTGATTCCCTACCCCGCCTCTACTCCACCCCGATGGCCCCACTTATGAGCAGAGTGGTGGTCATGCGACTTACCATGTTTTTAAGAGATCTATGTCTAGGACCACGAGCATACTCCAGACCAGAATCCTACTCTGATCACCTGCCCTAGGGTCTCCCTTCCAGAGTCTGAGTGCCCCCACAACTCTGGAGTCTATATACCACAGTGGAGAAAGTGTGAAGGCCCAGGGAATAGACTCATTTATTCTGGGTGGGGGCTCCTTTTTGTTGTGTTTAGGGCCAATTTGAGAAGCAGGAAACATATTCTTTGCCCATGTGCAGGCAGCTGAGCTGCCTAGAAAGGTTTACCCTACACATACAAGGCGAGCCACCCCCTCCCCACTTAGGTGGGGCCTGTGCTGGAGGAAGACCCACATACCAGCACAGCCCTACAAAGTCCCTCCTGACCTAGTCCAGTAGCAGGTATAGGTTCATTTCTCTGGAGCTGTGACCTGTCTCCTACCTTTTGTAGGGAATGGACTAGGAGAGTGAGCACCTGACTTTCACAATAGAAGGGTTGTTCTCTTGGGCATGCCCTTGGATTTCTCCTTCCCAGACCCCAGAGGCGCAGGTAGCTGTGGAAGTAGCATCCTAATGTCCAGCCTTTCCTGGGGCTCTCAGTTCCCTAGCAGGTGGAAGACCTGTGTCCTGTCCTGTCACGTTCCTCCTCCCCTCAGTCCATCTTCTCCAGTCAGCACTACACCCAGAAAGAGGACACCCCCCCCAACCACACACACACACACATACAGAGCCCCCAACCTATGTGGCTGGAGTTGTCCCATGAGACCAACAGTATCGTCAGATTAGCTGATACTCTCCTGGGGTTGCCCCTTCCCCAATCCTCTGTGACTGCTCAGGGGTGACCAGCTATGTGCACGGCCCCACTTCCACGTGTCTGCCCCTGGTGGCTGCTTTGTGTGTCCTGGGCATGCGTCCAGTGTGGCTGGGAGGGCTGGTTTTACATGTGTCTAACCTGGGCCTATGTGGTGGTGGTTGTGGGGGTCCAAGGGAGAGGGCTGTGCCAAGGACCCTGCTCCAGGCCCCAGGGCTGGGTGAAAGAGTAGAGGGAGGCCCTCGTGGCACTAGCTGCTAGCTTTGATTGCTAGGCTTCTGCTTCATGCTGCCTTGTCAAGGACAGTGAATGGCCTGGGGGAGGGGAGGCAGAAAGGGGTAAGGAGAGAAGCTCACGGGACTTCTATTTATTAGCAACATTTTCAGCACCCTCTAGGTCTGGCTCTGGGGCTGTGGCTATCAAGCAAGGAGGGCCCAGATGTAGCTATCCTTGCCAGAGCCTGAGCAACCTATGGGGGTAAAGAGAGGGGAAGAGAAGAGAGCCAGAGGCAGTAGTGGTCAGGGGTACAAGGTGGGTCTCTCTGAGTGGAGGAACAAGATTGAAGAACAAGACTAGTTTGCCAGTAAACCCAATGGCCCTTCTGTATTTGAGGTGGTGGGGAGCCATGAAATGTTTGAGTGGGAGAATGGCAAGGCTATTGGGCATATTTGAAAGATCTGATGGGGTAGGGTGGGGCAGAGAGATGCTGAGAGTATTGGAGGAGTCCAGGTGAGGTAGGCAGAGGGATGAGGAAGACACAGGACATTTCCAGTAGGAGGTACCCACGGTCACATAGAGAGGAGGGTTGGCAATGATGGGCTAGGAGGTGGCTAACTGCCACAGGAACCCAAGCACAAGAACCCAAATTCTGTGATTTTTAGCTCAGGGGTCAAGAGTGAAAGACAAGGACAGGCTGGAGGTCCTGAGGATCCTGGTGTGTAGTTGGGACTCTAGGAGGCCAGTAAGGAAAGAGATACAAGAGGATCTACAGAGTGAGGCTGTCCTAGAGCAGGTAAGGTCAGAATTGAGACAAGAGTGTCAGGGCCTGGGGTCACAGGAGCCAAGGGACCGCTGTGTTTATCCTAAAATGAGGTGGGAATTTCATGGAACAGGCATTTGCCAGGAGGAAGCTGAGGCTCTCAGGGTGAAATGGGTTGGGATGTGATTTTACGTGTGTGAGGGAAGGGATTCATTCACCTTCCACACAGGAGCATGCCTTACCTGAGACTGTGGCTGTGGCAATGGGCAGGCAGAGGCCGGGCATGGGGCTGAGAGTGGTATGCAGCCAGGTCAGGAACAGGAACAGTCAGGCTACATGCTGAGAGTCCCCAGGGCATCAGGGCCTGGTTGAGACCAGAGCTTTCCTCTCAGTTGTGGCTAATCATCCTGTAGACCTGGGAATGAGCTTCTCTTTGCCCAGAAAAGCCCCTTTCTGTGACCTTCCCCCTGCACCATTCCTGCCTTTGGAGGCAAAGAAGCTCCATCACTTGAGGGTCTGAGACTTTGAATATGTTGAGGTGCTGTGTTTGCAGCTCCTTGAAAAATTTCAGGGACAGGGAAGTAGAATGGAAGAGAGGTCAAGAGAGGAGGTATCCTACCTGGACTCTGCTCTCTTGATCTACTCCATGCTGAGGGGCTGGGCCCCCATGGCCTACTGTCCATGCTAGATCCTGACCATTTCCTGTGTCTGAGGCCACAAGAACAACATGGGAGGAGAGAGAGAGTAAAGACAGCCCTGGAGCTTGGGAGAGGTGGAGGCACTGAGCCCAGAGCTTCAGGTGTTCTACACCCATGCTCTGGTATCTGCTGCTTGCTCCCATGAGTGAAGCAGATGTGGGTGTGCAGAGCTGAGCCTCAGCTCTTATGGAAGTTAGGCTTACTCATTTCTTCTTCTCTTGCCCCAGACTCATCCCGCCTCTGAACCAGCTGGAGCTGCTAAGGAACCTCAAGAGCAAATCTGGACTCACTTTCAGGTCAGCACAGGGTCTCCTCCTAAGGGTCTATTCTTAAGGCTGGAACACTGGCCTAGGTGGGCAGCTTGAGTCTTCTAAGAAGGTTCAGAAACTTGGCCAGTGACAAAAAGCCGTGGGGCTGGGGTATGCTTGGCTACTAGTCTTGACAGTGTCGGTGGCTTCTTCTTTTTCTGGCTGGATTGAGGATCCTTTCCCTAGAAGAGAGCTGGTTGAGGGGATGGACACAAGGTAAGTTGGGTTAGGAGTGGACTTTGACAAAAGATCATCTGGCTCCATTCACAGTTCATGCTTAGGACCCAGGTGGGAAGTAGTGTCCCAGCACTGCAGTGTTGGGTGGTAACATGTTCATAGTACCTACTGGTTCTTTAATTACAGAATCTGTGACTCTGGTTTGGACCAGTGATGGGTGCAAAGAAAGGCTTGTTCTCTACAGAAGTAGAGAATAAGGCTAGAGACCCAAGCAACTTCCTGTCTCTGAAGAGCCTTTGGAAGGGCGGGAGGGTGGCAGTGGGCTGATGTAGGCCCTGTTCCTAAACATATGTGAGAGCTTCCAATCCTGCTAATGTGACCTTCAGCAACCATTCTACACCTGGATTTTCTGAGTGGACCCTGGATCCATTCATAATGTCCATATAAGAAGAAAGAATTTTGGAGTAACTCACAGGAAGAAGCCAAATGAAGACACAGGCAAAGATTGTAGTGATATAGCCACAAGCCAAGGCTACCTGGAGGGGCAAGGTGGATCCTCCCCTAGAGTCTGTGGAAGGAGTGCAGCAACACCTTGACTTCTGATGTCTCTACTCTAGGACTGTGAGAGAGTAACTTTTGTGGGTTCAACAACTTGATTACAATGTCTTTTACTGAAGCTCCAGACAACTCAGATTTTGAGTCTAAAAGTGTGACATTGAGTTTCAAATCGGGTAATGACTAGGCCTGGAAGAGGTTTGAAGTACATGTTAGAATAAACACACACTACCTTGAAGGGATGGTTAATGGAAGTATGGGTGTTAAAGACACTCTGGGAGGTCTTCCAAGAAGTGAGGTTTCAGTTTATGGTTGGTTGGTTCCATTGCTTGTAGGATGTGGGAAGGCAGAAATATCATGGCAGCAGGACGTGATGATGAAAACTGTTCATCTTGTGATGGCTAAGAAGAAGAGAGAGACAGGAAGAAGCCAGGGACATGATATGACTCACCCTTCACAAGCAAATTCCACTGGTCTGTCTCTATCTACATTCCCTGTACCTGCTAATAGCCAATTCACTATGAACTTATGAATGGATTAACTCAGTCACATCTCAATAATGCCAGTATCTGGGGACCAAGACTTCAGCACACAATATGTTCAAGGAGATACTTCATATCCAAACTAAATGAGAATTGATACTGACAGTGCTTCTGGCACCATTCAGAAGGAAGTCAGCAAAGAACGTGTTACTGAAAACTAGAAAAGGTGGTAGAGTATCAAAGGCTTGCCTGAGTCGTGTCCCCCTGTTGGGTGGAAGCAGAATCCTAAGAGGTAGATTTGGATGTTCAGCCATTGGAGGAGGTTTCCTGCCAGCTATACAGAGTACAGCCTGATTTCTCCTTCATGTTTATTGTCAAATTTCAGAAGAAAGAAGTTGAGGAACCTCTATGAGAAACTTGAACTCAACCTGTCTGGACAGCAAAGGGCTATGTCTGAGGAGAAGCAGTTCAGGGAGAGGCTGGTCAGCTACAGAGTATAGGCTGCAGATGAGGCAGAAAGTAGGTGTGAGACTCAGGTCCAATCAGTCATCTTGGTGGAAGTCAGGAATGAAGGTACTTGTCCAAGAAAGCTGTGAAAAGGACTCTTCTATGGTATGACATCTTCTCCTCAGCTACCTCAGGCCCTCAATAAGATGCTCATGTCTAATGGAATCCATTCTTGGACTACCTCTTGGTCACACAGAGAACTCTCCTGACTAATGTCATTCCTCCTGAGCCTCTTCAAGGTTCTATAGTGGACTCTCCTGTCCAGTGAATTCTGCCATGGGTCACTTTAATGTCCCATACTTAGACACTTCTGACTAGTGCCATCCATCTTGGGCCACATCAGGATTACACAAAGGACACCCCGACTAGTAATATTCACTCTTGAGGCTCCTCAGGGTACCATAAAGTTCTGGGCAGCAGAGACACTGCTAGCATGGACTGAAAAAGACAGAGACAAGTGAAATAAAGGCAACATTGTAGATTGTTAGAAGCAGGAGGGATGCCAGGAGAGTCACTCATGGCCACATGTACTGCCCTCAGAGCAGCAGCAGTAGAGATTATGGAACCAGGGTTTTTAATAACTCTTGAATCTAAGTAGAATTTGACATTTGGGTTTCAAACTTTGGTAGCAGGGACCCCTTTATCAGCCTTTCCATTTTGAGAGGAACTGTCACCTATGTTGTCCTGCCATCACAGCCACTAAACAAATGATTTGCTTTTGAGACTCGGGCCTGTGTACAGAGGGCTTCCCCCAGGACAACCTCGTCAGAGCCTTAAGAACCTCATTAATGAGGGTTAACGGACAATTGAGTGACTTTTTTTCTTACAAAGAACTGATGGTGCTGAGGGTTGAGACCTAAGGAACTTAGGGATGGATGGTGTATTCTAGACCTCACACACACACGAATATGGGTGCATGAGCACTGATTCTCAAAACGTGTTTGTGAATATGACCTTAATTTGAAAAGAGGCCCTTCCTTGCTCAGGTTGTAAGTTAAAAGCTTCAGCACCTATGTGACTGTCTGCATGAAGGTCAGGAGAGGAGACACAGGATGCCAGAATGTATACAAAGGGAAGATGGAAGAAGAAACTTGAGATGAGCTGCTAGCCCAGGATGCTGGAACCCCCAAAGAGGCAGCCATGTCTCTGGTCCACTGGAGGAGTGGCTACCCACACCTTGACTTTGTGTTTGTAGCCTCCAAAGCCAAGAAAGGAAATCTCAAATGTTCCACTGCCCCTGGATGCAGTTGGGGTTGATAGAGCGGGTAGTAGTGTGCACATGCCTTCAGCTGTTCAGGCTGTCCGAGTTCCTAGTGGTGCTACTGGGAAGGATCACAGGATTACCTAAACTAGACCCTTGCAGGTGTGTGACTCCTCCATGAGGGCCATGGAGGGAACTGAAATGGCTTGGACTTATCCTCAGAAGCTTCAGGAACCTGGCTGAATCCTGCTTTTCTCTGCTGTAGCTTCTCTGCCAACATCATAGTGGTACAGTTGATATTATGCACAGTATTTGGAAATGTAGTGGCAAGTCCTTGTCATACAAAAGACTGGCCTGGCACTGCCCTCCTGAGGGTACCGGGGTCACTCCTCATCTTCCCTTCTCAACTAAATAAGATCCAGCCACCATCTAGTTATTGCCACTGGAAAGAACCAATCCCAATAAAACAGATAATGGCCAAAATAGCCATGCAAGTAGATCAGGGCCTGGGGATGACTAATGGCCTTGAAACAAACATGGATCATGAACTGTGGCAAAGTCCTTGCCTGATTCCTGCTACCACTGAAAAATGCACAGAAGGAGGGAAATTCCATTAAGTCAAGAGCTTTCTTCAGCCACATTTCTTTTTGAAACATTTTATTATGCTGGTATGATTCTGTTGAAATGAGTATCCATTAATACCAAATAAAAGAGCCCTCTGGGTTAGAGGATCACAGTTCCCTTGGGAGTCCCTTCCTTCCCCTGGGCCTTATAATGCCTCATCAAGAGAACAGGTACACTAGGAGGATGGCTCTTTGCATCAGGTTCTATTACATACAGCCCAACCTGTGGGCATGTGGACAGGTGTCAGGTCTGAGGCCAAGGACCTGAGTATACCAGAGGGATCCTAGAGGGTGCCAAGGGAGGTCCCCATTCCTGGGCCATTGGATGTGCCATGGGGCTGCTGGAGGGGGTATCTACTAACTCTCTGTTCCTCTGTTTGAAGGAAGGAGCCACAACCAGAGCCATCACCAAGGTCAGTCCCTCCTGCCTCCAGCTGCCCTGGTGTGTGCTGCGCCTATCTTGCTTTGCTCCCTCTGTGTACACCATGTGTCATGGGGCAGGGCTACCATGGGGCCCTGTGTGTGCTTCTGTGTGTAGTGTGTGATAGTGTGTCCTGACACACATCCAGGGTCACTGTTTAGTTACAGCCTTCTCACAGGGATTTGGGCAGCAAATGGGTGGGGCTTCTTGGGATCATCCCTGACCAACACTGCCCATAGGGGACTCTGAGGCTGAGATTCCCGTGTACCCTGCAGATATGTTTCTGGAATTTGCAGGCCCAGCTGGGAACCTCAAGCAGGGGTCTCCCCCACCACTCTAGTGTGGGGGGCGTGGAGTACAGGACCAGATGCTGGCAGAGGGGAAGAGGACTTTGCTATCCTGGTAGCCCCTGGGGTGGGAGAGAGGCACAGTCCTCCTGAGGATGTTGAGGTGCCCTGTCTCCTCTCATACCTCCACGGAGATTCCCACCTCAGTGCTCCTTCTCCTGGTCTCTGCTGGCCTCCAAGGTTCCATTTGCTCAGGCTGGTTAGATGGGGCTCCAGTGTCAGTTCCACTTGGTAGAGAAAGGTGGAAACAGACCGTGCTGTCCTGTCACTTGTAAGAAAAGAAAAGACCATCACATAGATTTTGAGTTCAGTGTGCATCTGCCTGGGTCTCCAAGGCCTTTAGACTGAGTGTGGACAGGCCAAGTGACCTGTCCACAAGGTGCAGTGTGAATATGGCCCCCAGACTTTAGGCCTGCCTCCTTGTGCCCCCCTGATAGTGGGGTGACCCAGAATATATATATAAACCTGCTCTTGTGCAGAGGAGGGTGGAATTAGGCTTACCCTATCCTCTATCCATTGGAGAAGGACACTGTCCTCCTCTCCCATACCACAAAAGGAGAATTTATAGGTGGTGCCCTGAATTACAAAGACTCCCAAATCAGCTAAAGGGACAACCAATGATGGGAACCCTGGCCACTAAGAAAACTGGCTGGAGAGAGATGGGCAGTCTAGTGTAGTCTTGGTTGTTGACCAGTCGAGGTAATAGAGGTGGCTTTACCTGGCCTTGGTGTGGGTGAAACAGGAGTGTTGGCAGCCTCACTGCCCATCAGGGTTACTGGTCTGTCCCTCGTCGGCACTCTTTCCAATGACCCTGGAGCTGGGAGTCCCTCTGGTCGTGGACACCAGGCTGAGATTGGCCTAACCCTCAGCTGTGCCCCAAGTGGACTGAGACTGGTGGTGAGGGGTCTGGAGCTTTTTTGTCTCGTCTCCACACTACCCCGACTGCCTGATACTTGCACCCTGACTTGGGCAAGCTGCCCCGGAGGCTTTTGGCCTCCGGCAGTTTCTCGCTTTGCTGCGGTAGCTTTAGCACCCCCTGCGCGATTCTCGTCTCAGCCTCTCTCTCTCTCTCTCTTCCTCTCCTGCCCCCATCTGGAAAATCTTGCTGCCCCCAAGTGCTTTTAATCACTGTCACTGCCCTTCTTGGGCCCCTTTCTCGTCTGCTCTGTCTTTTGGGATGAGGTGCTGACTCTGAAAGCAGGATTCAAGGTGAGGACCCATGGGAGCCCCTGGCTCTCCGGTATGTTCCGTGGCTCCCCTGCTCTCCACCCCGCCACTCCTCTGTCTTCCCTGCGTGTCAGTGGCCCCTGCCTGCCTGTACCTCCACACCCTTCCCTGAGGGCCAGCGCCCACCAACCCAGTCCTCCTCCCAGGACGCCCTGCTCCCAAAATGCTCAGTTGGGGCAGCACATTTGCCATCCCTGGGAAGGGTGTGCAGGACCTTTGCACGGACACTGGGCTCCTCAAGGAGGTTGGGGCACCTGGAGAGCTGAATGTTGAGGGAGTGAGGAACAATTTCTGTCAGTGAAGACCCCAACTCTTTCATTGGGTTGTATACCTGCTCGCCAGGTCTTGGAGGGTGGGTGGTATATCTGGCCTCTGCCAGGAGCAGCTATACCCCCTCTTTAGCATCAAGGACATAGGAAGTGTTCAGGAAATTGCTAAAGTGAAAATAGTGGGATGAGCCTGTCCCTGGGCTCTTGTCTGAAATGCTAAGTGTGTGGGGGCAAGCCTAGTTCCCCCAGAGTCTTGCTGTCCTTCGACTCAGCCAGTCTAGCAGGAGTCAGTGGCCATGCTTTGTCTAGCTCTAGACACAGCTTTGCATTTTTGCCTGGCAGTACCAGCTAGCATTATCTGTCGGGGCAAATGGGTGGTGTGAACTCTGGACCTCTCCCTCAGTGGCCCAAAGATACTTTCCTGGTCAGTGTCTTGTGGCTCAGGACACAGGTGCATAGGGTGGTTTGTTCCTGAGGAGACCTACATGACTAGCCTGGAATCACTGTGGGTATCTGGGTTGGGGGATCCAGGGCAGGTGGGAGCTCAGGCCTGTGCTGTACCAGTGTTTCTTGTGACTGCAGTTGCTGTGACTGTCCTTTGTGGGCCTGTCCTCTTCCTCACTGTCTCCTATCCTGTGCCTAGAGGATCCCCTAACCCAAGCTTTGCCTTTCTTGTCCATATAGGTCCACTCTTCTTCACAGATGGAGGTGTCTGTGTGTCTTGGTGCCCATCTGCCCTGTCTAGCCAGTGTCTGTGGGCATATCTGTTCCCCACTGGGCTTGGGTTCCTCGTGGGCTGGCCAGTTGGTATCTGCCTGGAATTGAGATCAGCCAACCGTTCACAGATAGGGTAGAGCTTCACTTTGCTGATGGGGTATAAAAAAATGGAGTCAGAGGGAATGGGCAGTGTCACACCAGCCCAAATTGGAGTCCTTGGTACCCACCAATCAGAGAAGGCTGTGGACAGCAGCTTCCTCTTCTTCAGATCTTGTCAGGCTCTCAAGCCATGTTTTCTTAGACAGGAATGGCAAGCTGCAAGCGGCATTCATTAAAATGGACACAGTTGGTGTTCATTCCTGAGTCTCAGTGGCCAGGTGTGGTCAGTGGCTATCCCACTGGACAGTACAACTATCAGACGTAGTCTCTATTGCAGAACTGGGCCTCAGGTCCTGGAAGCCATAGAGCTGGGGAACAAAAGGGACATTTGTCAAAGGTTCTGGGAATGGGCTACCTCTGTCTTTTGTTCTCAGGATGGACATAGGGACCAGAGGCCAAGGGGCTAGGTGCTCACTTGCTTAACAGGCTGTTTAACTTTGGGTCAAGTCATAGGGAATGCTGCTGACAGAAGTACCCTGTAGTAAGTCGGTAGCATGTGTCCAGCCTTTGTCCTGCATCCCCAGGAATGCTACTTGTCTACTTAGAGTACCAAACATATGTGGATGCTTGGGCAAACAGTTTGGGAACTAGCCTGCTCTCCAGAATCTAGTTCCAATTCTAATATTTGTTTACACCGGTTAGCAAAGTATGTCCTTTATTCCTAAGTAGAGAGGCTCATGTGTCAGTGACATATAACAGAGAATAGAAGTGGTCTGAATAAATATGTAATGGAAAATGGCCCACTGGACACTTTTTTCCTGGGACTTGTTTGTTTTTTATTTGAGATGGTCCTATATGTTGGTTTCCTTGGGTGCAAAGTTTGTAAAGTGCTGTTATAACTACACAGGAAGAGGGAAGGCCTGGAGAAAAAAAGTGTTTTTTGTAATTTTCTGTTTTTCTTTTTGGTTTTTTAGGACAGGGTTTCTCTGCATAGCCCTGGCTGTCCTGGAACTCACTCTGTAGACCAGGCTGGCCTTAGACGCTAATTTATTCTTTCTTTCTTTTTCTTTCTCCTTCTTCTTTTACTTAAAATTTTTGCATGTTCTAATGCAAAACAAATCTCAGGAGTTTGGGGGGGAATCTTGGAAAGGGCCAATGTTTGCTAGGATTTTGCTGAGGTACCTCAGGTACCCCGTTGGAGCTCTGTTGGCCCAAGTCATGACAATAAAGTGGACTCATGGAATGCCAGATGAATGTACTTGTTCAGTCCTTCTAAATATGAGTGTGTCCCCAAGCCTCTTCTCTTGAGCTTCCTTCTATTTGGGGGCAGCCACCGCCTCCTGGATAAATCAAAGCCCACTGCCAACAGGGTCATAGACTGGTGTGGCAAAACCTTGCCGCTTGCCAATTGGTTTGTAAAGCTAAATTGCATATTTTTCCCTCCCTAAAAGGCGCATGCTTTGCAGCGGTCACATCCCAGACTATCTCCATCCACATCTTGGTTCATGTATTATTATTATTTTTGTTGGCATGCATATAGCAAAAAATAATACATCTCTTAAAACATGAACCCACACTCTGGCTTGGAAGGAAAGGGTATTTTTGGAGGAAAACCACGGGGATTCTTTTTCTCCAAAAATAGAGAACTGTTTTCTTTCCCAGGCCGCGGAAGACTTTCGCGCGCACTCCTTTCTCTCTGTCCCTGCTCAGACGCAAACGCTGCGGCTGGGGACTGTGAGCCTGAACTCCCTGGGTGGTCACAGTGCCTCAGTTACCTGCTCTCTGTTCGGGTCCTGTCGCCGCCCCCGGGACTAACTATGCTCTCCTCATTTCCAGTAAAGGCAGACCGTGCCGAGGGTGCCTGTGTGGATGCTGCCCGGGACACTCTAGGTACCACGCAATGCTCGCACGGACTGACCACGCTGCACGCTCCTGCCCTCCCTGCTTACTAGAGGTTCAGGATGAGCCGGCACAGTGCCCACCCAGCTCTGAGTCCCCGATGCCTAAGCACAGGGCAGAGCTGGGTGCCTGGCCTCTGACTCTAGATGGAGCCCCCTCCTGTCAGAGCAGGGGGCTGGCTGGCCAGGGTTACTGCTGTAGAAACAGTCGGATGTCCTTCAGGGAACATTTCCTCTGGGGCCGGCCACTCTGGTACCTCTACTAGGCATTAAGGACCGACCCTTAGCCGGCACCTCACTGAGGGAGGCAGCTTGCTGTGTTCTGGGCTCTTCAGGGCCCCTAAAAGCCAGAGGCCATGTCTCCCCCTTCTGACTTGCAGGCCTGGTTTAGGGAAGATGGGAAACGGGATGGTGAAAAGCCTCCTAACCCTTTGCACCTTGACTACACCTCTTCTGTCCCATTCCCCTGTCTGTTGTCCATGTGTGAAGGCATCTGTCCTGCTTGCTCTGGGGCCCCTGCCTCCTGGTTGCTCTCCTATGCCTGTCCCTTTCCTGGCTGGTGCAACCCAGCCATATGCAGGCAGCTGTGGTGGCCCCCGCATGGGGGGGCCCCATCATGTGCATGTGGCCAGCTGTGCCAAGCAGCATGCTGTGCATTTGCACCTGTGCATGCTCCGTGTCCTTCTCCACTGGGAGAGGGACTTGAAGGCCACTTCCCCACCCCACGGGCCTCTCTGCTGGCTCTGTGCACTGGAGGTGGGTGCTTGTGGGGAGAACGTTGCAGCTGCAGACAGGGAGATGGATGTCTGGACTGCCCTGGGAGGCAGCCTGCTCAGGTCCTGGCTGAAGCTGCCTTGCTTGCCCATGGCATTTGTATCCAGGTGCTTCTGGCCACACGTTGGACCTTCAGGGCAGAGGCTAAGGTCAGGCTTCTCGAAGACCAGAAGGACTGGGAAGGACGGGCCTGCAAGAGCCTGGCTGAAGTCTACCTTGCTCTACGTGTTCTTGTGGACTGTCCCTTGGGCATCCTCGGTCCAGGCACAGGCTGGGCAGTTCTCTATGGATGCTAGCTCCCTGCATTGCTGAGTCTGAGTCCCCATGCACTGACTAGGGCGAGGGCCATCTAAAGGCTGGTTTCCTTTTGAATTTCACTCTGCAGAGGGTGACAGGAAGAGAGAGGCTGGGGTTTGCTTGCTTCCCCAGGGTCTTCCTGAGCTGACTCCTGGCTGATGTCATGCTCGTCACACGCTCTGGAGAGTTTTCCTACCCGATGTTTGCTTTGATCTTGGCTTGGTGGCTTGGGAGGCAAGAGGGAGTCCCTTAGACTCCATGCCTCTATCCAGGCCCTAGAGATGTGGAAGGCTGTGTAGGGACTGAATGTCCTGGCAACGGCAATCCACTTTGTCCCTTTCTCTGTCAGGGCCTCCTTCTAAGGAAGGGACAGTGTGAAGAGTTGGAGACTGAAGAACCAAGACTAAGGGTCGGGGGGGGGGGGGATCTCTTCCCTGGCAGCTGCACCTCTTCTGTGGGCTGCAGCCCTGTGTAGGGCTAAAGTCTACCAGGCCTGCGTTTGTGTGGTTGATAACTTCTCTTGGTAGCTGTGGAAGAAATCACTACTAGGAAGGAAAAGTGGCTGACTTTGGGTAACAGGTCCTCCTGGGAGGGACCTGTTTCAGTCCCTCTTGATGTAACAGAGGTTGGGGGTGGGGAGGCAGTGAGAACCTGACTCGACATCACCAGCTATAGCAGCTCAGTCTGCCTGACAGCCAGAGTTAAATGCACACTGATTATAAATTGTTGCAACATTGAGTGGCTCCTGGGACCCCAGCAGGAAGGTAGCTCTGCACCTTGATTGATCAATGCCAGGCTGTTTAGTGGTGACTCATTTCCCTTCCTTCAGTGTGTGAGCTGGAGTTGGGGGTGGGGAGCAGAGGAAGAGCCCTTGAGTGATACTGGGAAGTGTGAGCTCCCTCAGCCTAGCTCCTATCCTATCTACCCTGAGTGGACCATGAGAGACACATTGTCTTGGGTCTTTAATAGTTCCTGTGATAGAGGTGCCCACAGGAGGAGAGAAGAGCATTTTGGAAGCCACAGACCTCTGAATATCCAGTTTTCCCTAGACCCAACTAGAATTATCTGTTTAGAAAGGGATCAGAGCTGGGCAGTGGTGGCACACGCCTTTAATCCCAGCTCTCGGGAGGCAGAGGCAAGCGGATTCTGTGAGTTCGAGGCCAGCCTGGTCTACAGAGTGAGTTCCAGGAAAGACGCCAAAGTTACTGTCTCGAAGAAAAAAAAAAGAAAGAAAGGAAAGAAAGAAAGAAAGAAAGAAAGAAAGAAAGAAAGAAAGAAAGAAAGAAAGAAAGGAAGGAAGGAAGGAAGAAAGAAAGGAAGGAAGAAAGAAAGAAAGGAAGGAAAGGGCTCAGAAGGTCCTGTAGATTCTGGGTGTCCCTGGCCACTACCTGCCTGCGTGTGGCCACCAGTGTTTCAGTGAAGCACAGAAGTCTAGACTCAGGGCCGTTTTCCAAAGCTAGCAGAGGCCACTAGCTCCTGATGTTCCCAGGACACAGGACACTTTGAAACTGCCTCAGTTTCCCTGTGTGGGTTTTGTGCCCCTGGCTTCCTTGTCATCCTTCTCCTTCTTTAGAGAGTTTGAGCAGACAAGGATGGTCTCTCAAGTATCCTGCTGTCCCAGTGGGGTGGGGAGAGCCACTAGCCCCATCCACAGTCCAAGGTGGAGGGACTTAGCACTGTGGCCATCTCTGTGATAGTCAGCTCTGCATTGTCTGCTGAACATGTCTCTCTGGCTGGTGGCCCATGGTGGGGCACTGTGGCTGGGTGTGAAGTTGGGTTCTGAGGCATTGATAAACAATACTGAGCATTGAAACTTCCTTGGAGTTATCCTTAGTACTGCTAGGTATTGTCGTGGGCCCTGTCTGAAGCTACTCCAGGAAGTCTTGTGGCTCCTATGTGGCTGAACAAGTGAGTCCCACTTCACAAGAGACTTGCTGCCTTCTGCCTGTGGAGTTATGGTAGAGTCGTCAGCAGAAAAAATAACTGGTCTGGACTGAAGCATGATTCCCCCAGAGTAATGGGTGGAGGCCACCTCTGTCTGGAGCAACCTAGTCACAGACCCTCTGTCTCTTCATGTCTATATCACAGTGAGCTGCTGAACTCTGGGATTATGAAGAGACATAGGGTGAGGGAGATCCCAGGACCTTCTAGAGTCTAGAAACAGCAGCCCAGTGTGAGAGAGCTTTGGGCAGGGGCTGGCCATCATCTCTCTATTTCTACAGCCACCACCTAGGGCCGGCCAAGGCTTGGGACAGCCAGTCCTATGAGAATAGAAGCCTAGTCTCAGAGTAAACCTCATCCCCAATGTCCTCCTAGAAACATCCTAGGGGAGAGGTCTGAAGCCCAGAGACCAGACAGTGTTGGGCATCAGCCCCACATAGAGGCCAGGCAGCTTCTGGGAATCATAGAAAAGGCTGGAGCTAAGGTGGATCTAGATATATCAGCTGTAACCCTGATCTCGGATGATCCTGGAAGTGATAGTGAGGACACTCCAGGGGCAGTTGGAATGGGCAAGAGGGAAAGCTGTTGGTTGGGCTAGTACAGAAAAAGCTCCAGGGAAGAGATTTAGTCTCAAGTGTCTGGGGGTATGTCTAGAAGTCATTTGGGGAAGCTGACAGGACAGTGTGGAGAGAGCTCTGGCACCTTGTGGTAATAGATGAATGATTTAGGAGCCCCGCCGTTGCCTCCCCAGGTCTGGCCACACCTGTGCGGCTCCTCACCTCTACCCTGTGCTTCGCCAACCACTGCTCCCTGTTCCCAGCGTGGTTGGCCATTCTTTGGACTTGCATCTCCCTCCTAGCTTGGTGGGTGGGGGCATCAGCTGCAAAGAGACATGACTTGTTATTTCCAGAGTGATTTCTCTTGCTGTTTTTCTGTGTGTGTGTCTGTCTGTCTGCCTGTTCTGTCTGCCGGTCGGTTATCCTGGGAACAGTCAGAAGGTCAGTTTGAAAGATCGTGTCTTCTCCAGCCCCCGAGGCGTGGCTGCCAAGGGGAAGGGGTCTCCCCAGGCCCAGACGGTCCGGCGGTCCCCCAGTGCTGATCAGAGTCTCGACGACAGCCCAAGCAAGGTGCCCAAGAGCTGGAGCTTTGGTGATCGCAGCCGTGCACGCCAGGCTTTCCGAATCAAGGGTGCTGCATCCCGGCAGAACTCAGAAGGTGGGTCAGCACCACCTTCCCCAAGGCTGGTGGCTCCTGGGGGAAGGACATTAGCACTTGACTATAGTGCACAAATGGAAGTCTCTTGGAGCAGGAAGCCCCCATTCTTATTCTTTTAAGTGACATCATGTAAGACGAACCACTTTAGCACACATTGTTCATCGGCATCTTGTAATTCCATTACTTGCAGTGCCACCTCTGCAGATAATGGAGAAGCCCTAAGCCCTCTAGATGTCACCCCGGCCCTCTCCAGCACTGGGCTCCATGCCTGCTTCTCTCTGCCTCCAGTCCGTGCATGCCACATGCATGGTATTGAGCCTTATATGGTCCATGGTGGCCATTTCACACTGAGCATGGTGTCTCCAAGGATCATCTGTGTGGTCAAACTTTCTTCATTTCTTGGCTGAACCGTGACCACAGTGTGGTCATCCATTCATCTGTTGTCAGGGATGCCCTTTTAAACCCTCATGGTGTTCAGGTAATAGCTTTTGGGTGAGGGACCGAGAACGGAGAGCTGCAGAGAGGCGGGGGTGTATACTCCAGTGCAGCAAAGGCATCGAAGGGGTATCCTGGGGAAGCCTGAGTGACCCCTGATGATCGGTGTGGGGACTGAACCCTGGTGTGATGGTCTGCTCACGGTCTGTGCTCCCTTCCACCCAGAAGCAAGCCTCCCTGGGGAGGACATCGTGGAGGACAACAAGAGCTGTAACTGCGAGTTTGTGACTGAAGATCTCACCCCTGGCCTCAAAGTCAGCATCAGAGCTGTGTGGTGAGGGACCTTCATCCAGTCTGCATGAGAAGGCCCTGTTCAGTGACCTCACGGGGGTCTTGCCGAGTCACCAAAGGCCATAACTACTGGGAAGTCACTGGGAGTCCTGAGGAGGACCCATTCTAGCTCCTGTACCTGTTAGCTTGTTCCCAGAGGGCCGGGGAGCCCTGGTGGCGCTGTCTGGACCTGAGAGCCCAGCCCCTTACTGTATGGATGAAATGGAGGCCAAGGGCTGGAAGGTTTCTCAGACAGCCAACAGCTACCCCATATGAGTGGTTCCAAGGAGGGTGGGACCTGAGGCTGAGCACTGAGTGACCCTTGGTGGGGAAGGGTGAGTGGGTGGCCCGGGAGAGAATGGACACTACTTCCCAGGGAGCTGTTTGAGGGTGACAGGTGGATATGGGAACTGGCCCCTGGCAGTGTAGCGTCTGTCCAGAATTCATGATCTGTCCATCTCTGCAGTGTTATGCGGTTCTTGGTGTCTAAGCGAAAATTCAAAGAGAGTCTGCGCCCGTACGACGTGATGGATGTCATTGAACAGTACTCAGCCGGACACCTGGACATGTTGTCCCGCATCAAGAGCCTGCAGTCCAGGCAAGAGTCCCTGCCTGTCCAGTCTGGGCATGAACAGGGCCCTCCGGGACAAAACCAGGCGTGGCACAAGGGGCACCAAGGGCTGGGTGACAGGTGTGCAGAACAGGGCCGTGCCACCATTGGAGGTCTCTTCCCACCGTGTGGCTTCTCGTTGCTGTCTGCTGTTTTCACACTGTCTGTTTTTTTTTTTTTTTTCTGCCCCTTCCTTTTCTCTCCCACTCACTTGCACTGTGGTGACAAGTGTGTGTATGTGTGTTCACGTGTACATATGTGTGCACATGTGTGTGAATGTGTATATGTGTGAGCATCTGGATATACTCATGTGCATGCACAAGTGCATGCATGTGTGCATATATGTGTGCAAACGTGCATATGATGTGTGGATGAATGCATGAGCACCATATGCTGTGCTGTGTATGTGCATATGTGTGTTGGCGTATATGTATGCATGTGTGTGGTATGCACATATGTGCTGAGATGGGAGTGTTTCTGTAATGAGATGGAAACACAGGGCTTCTGTGAGCCCTGTCAGGCAGTGGCTGGGGACCCTGGAGCTGTTCCTCCAAGATACAGCCATCTGCTTCCTCATGGTGGGGTCCTACTTTCTGAGTAGGAAGTACATCAGAAACAACCCCTGGCTTATCTTCATGTGAGAATAGGCTTGCTTGCTCTAGAAGTTATATACACATGCACTGTGTACACATGAGTAAGGCCTGAGTCCTCCCACACATACACATGCAATCAACATGTGCTGGTGTACACATACATATCCGTGGTTGTTTCAACCTACCCCCAACATATTCACAGGAACACATCCTCAGATGCACAACACACAGAAGTGTACATTCTCCATGTGCATGAGTACACAGGTATATGCACAGACCATGTCTATAACTGTTCCAGCATGTCCCACTCCCCATGTTCCTAGGCACACACCCTTAGCCACATACATCATTCACCCATGTGTGTGTGTGTGTGTGTGTGTGTGTGTGTGTGTGTGTGTGTGTGTGTGATACCTGTGAGGAGCCTATCTCCTAAGTAGGGGAAGCACAGCCTGCTTTCCAGTCCTGGAAGTGGAGCATGAGTTTTTGAGACAGAGTTGGGACAATAAAGACAGCCTGGGGACTCCTTATGGTCAAAGAAAGTTACATCAATGGCAGATGTCAGAGGAGTAAGGCTTCTAGGCCATGAGCTACTCTCCTACGTGGAGGCCAGGCAGGTGTCCCCCAGCTCAGGCTGAGGCCTCTGACTGGCTTCCCCAGGTAGAAGCTGTACATGTGCTGCATGTGGGTGAGTGAAAATTCACAGCCTCTAGCCTAGTGCCATGCCCATCTCCACAACTGTTTGCTCCGTATCCTCTTCCGCTCCAAACTTCCCTTTTCCTTCTCTTTCTGTCTGGGAAACAGACTGCCAATGAGGAGTCATGTACTTCTGGCCTCTGATGCAGACAGTCCTGTTGCTCTGCTTCTGCAGAGTCCCTTTCTGGGACTTAGTTCCCAGCACCAATCCATCCTGTGCTCCACCTGAGGTTCAGTGGGCAGGCTGGACAGTGCTTGGGACATGGGAAAAGCCTGACAGATGTGAGGGCCAGAGTGTGGGTCCACTATTCTGTTTTGAGCATGTTTTCCAGAAGAATCACTATTGTCAAGTTGTTCCATGTTTCTGTGCATGTCCAGCAAGTCACCTTGGGTTGTTTATGATGTGTTTTGCTGGTGTCTCTCTTCTTGTTTACGCTGCCAGGATAGATATGATTGTGGGCCCCCCACCCCCTTCAACTCCCCGGCACAAGAAGTACCCTACCAAAGGACCCACGGCCCCTTCGAGAGAGTCACCCCAGTACTCACCTAGGTTAGGATGCACTGCCTCCTCCCAACCTGTCTGTGAATGGCCAGCCTCTTTGCTCTGGGCCGCATGATAGCAGCACCTTGCACTTTTCTTTCCACAAGGCAGGGGACATTCAGGTTCTCTCTCTTCCTAAAGGGCACGTTAGGGAAAAGGCTGCTCCTTGCCAGGGCTGTTTGGTAGCACCTGGATTGACTTTCCATGGACTTCTCTATGACATCTGCTGAGGCTGGTAAAGCAGAGGACCTCAATGGCCAATGATATTGTGACCTTGACCAGTTCAGGCCCTTCACACCTGCCCGTTACTGGGGTAACCACCATGCACATGGTCCTGACCTTGGCTCTGTGTAGTTTAAAGCAGATGGAGGTGCTTTCCTGGGCTGCTTCCTTAGGTGTGAGATGAACCTGCCTCCTAAATTGTTCTGAAGAGTAAGTGAAGGCTGAGGATGTAGCTTGGTGGTAGAACACTTGTCTGGTATGTGTAAGGCCCTAGGTTCAATTCCCAGCATTGCAGGGGGCAGAAATAAATGAGAAAATCCCCCATAGTACACCCAGCACCAAGCTGGCTCTGTCAGTTCTGGTATTATTTCAAGTTGCCACCACCATCATTGATGTCATTGATAAGAAAGATGGCAGCCCACCTTTTCCTGCCCCTCAGCTGATTGACAGATGGCAGATGTAGTCCAAGGAACAGTCAGATGGCAAAAGCCAGCTCTGGTGTGGTTAACAGAGGCTTCAAGACCTGGGTACCCTGGGACCACTCAGATAATTCCCTGTCTCCCTCTGGTGAGCCTGATTGTTCAGGAGAAGTAAAGCTCTCAGGAGCAGGCTCAGGGAGGGTAGGAAGACACTGCCCTATCTGTCAGCTGGGGACAGAAGAGCTCTGGGCAGCTCAGAGAGTTTGGGAAATTGGAACTGGCAGGTGTAGCATCAGGGTTGCTGCTCATGAGGACAAAGGTCAATGTGATGCACATATCAGTCCATGAGAGAGGGACCCTAGGGGAGCACGTAGTGAGCAACTCTTGGTCAGTTGACGTCCAGAGTGGCCCATGACACTATCTGCCATGAGACTGAAGCCCATTTAGTCTTCTGGGTCTTTCTGCCAGTCGTGGCCACTAGTCATCCAGGCCGTAGGCTGGGAAGGCCCTGCAGGCCTCAGAGCCCCTCAGCCTTCCTCTGTGTTGCAGCAGGGTGATATACAGATACACACACAAAAGGTCTCACAGCACAGTTGGCACTCGTCACCCAAGAGGTGAGAAGCACCTGGAGTCTGATGCCCGAGCCTGAACCCTGGGGCAGGAGGTAGCACAAGGTCCCCAGAGGGCCCTTGTCTGGCCACCTTGCAGCAACTTGAAGCCCACCCCTGAGATGCACCAGGCAGATGGCTCGTCATGTGGCGGGGGTGAAGGGGCTGTGCATCTGTGCCTGGACCATGTGGACAGTGGAACATCAGGGAACCTGTTCCCTTGCCATTGTCACTGACATCTGCTTGGAGCCAGAAGGTCCCTCCTGCCATCCCCCTACCCTCCTTTGCATGAGCCCAGCATGAGTCCAGTGGAGCATGCAGAGGCTGCCCCTGGCTGATGCAAGCCTGAACTTTCCTCTGGAGTTGCCACAAAAGCAGGCAGGGCATCCCAGTTTGTAGAAAGAACTGCTGACATGTAGGGAGAACCTGCTGACAGACATGTACCTGCTGGAGTGTGCTTTGTGTATGGGGCTGCACAGCTCAGCTTGAGAAGTCTTGCTCAGCCATACTCTGGGTGCAGTGGGCTTATAGGCTCTACACACACTCTTCATTTTTAAGTGACCTGCAGCTCCCAGCCCATGCTCACTCTGTGACACCCACCAGCCCTGCCACAGCCCTACATGCCCCCAAAACATGCCATGGATCTGCTGGTGCCACAATGGGCAGATAGGAACCCCCATCCTCTGAGGGCAAAGGAATCTCTTCCCTTCTTGTTGGATTTATGGTATCATTACTGATCAGCTCAGTTGAATTTCTCATCTCGCCCAACACTTACAAGTGCACACGTTCATTCACATGGGTATGAGTATACACCCCCCACATGTGAGTACACATGCATCACACTTGCATGCATGCATCAGCACACTTGTATGCATATATCCCCCCCACACCTCACAAGTCCCTGGTTGGCAGTGCTCATCTCTCCCCTGGTTGTGCTTTGGCAGGTCCTATGTGGCCCTTGTTACCTCCTCCCTTGTCCTGATGCATGGAGCTGACACTCACTGCTTCTGTTGTCCTTGCTGCAGACATTTAACATTGTCCCTGTCATACCCATCGGGGTCCAAGGAACTCCATGGCACATTAATGTGGGAGTAAAGCTGGCAGGGGGTGGCTACTTGGGCAAAGGCACAACCTCTCCTACTCTGGTCCCTTGGCTGAATGCCCACCAACCACCTCTGACCCCCTGGGCCTCAGTTTGCTGTGAGACCAGTGAATCCCAGGCCTGGGAAGAGCTGTGAAGCAAGACCAATGGAGATGGAGCCATACTAGGGGGACCCTGGGGAGACATTTCCCTTTACTCCTTGTTAATGTGCCAGATCCCATGGGGATGGAACAGATAGGAAACAGGACCCAAGGTGTCAGGAGGCAGCCTGAGATCATGAGGCACCGGTGTCCATCTGCCTGGCACCTGCTGCCCCCCGGTCAGCTCTGGATAGGGCTCAGAGCTCGGATCTGGGGGGCTGTGGGTTAGCCCAGGAAGAAGGGGCAGGGGCCTGGTCACACCCTCCCAAACTCATACTTGGGGGCTGGGTCTCTATTCCCGCTAGAGTGGACCAGATTGTGGGGCGGGGCCCAACAATAACGGACAAGGACCGCACCAAAGGCCCAGCAGAGACGGAGCTGCCGGAAGACCCCAGCATGATGGGACGGCTTGGGAAGGTGGAGAAACAGGTGGGAGAAGCTTGGGAAGGAATGGCTCTGCTGTCTCTCAGTCTCCTCTTGTTAGCCTGTGGCTGCTGATGCAGCAGGAGGGGGCACAGCTCTGTGAGATGCCCCTGATCCCCTGTGAAGATCCTCTGATCTGGCACTTTCCATTCTCATAGTCAGTATCTGTATCTTGGAACTGTCTAGAAGGGTAGCTGTCAGGCATGATTTTCATTTGAGGGTCCTTTGGCAGGGGTAACCACTGGGGAACTTGCCAGAAGTTACCTACTTCTTCCCCCTTCTCCTTTCCTCGCCTTCCTGGAAATGGATCCTTAGGGGCCACCACATGAGTCCTTCTGTGAGCTGGCCTGAGCTCAGGCACACACTAAGCTCAGAGGTTGAGCTGTTCGAGTCTGGGGTAGAAGAAGGGCAGCTTCCTTCCTCTGCCCCTTCTCACCTGCGTTCTTCCTGGGTCCTCTCCTCAAAAGCCCAGCCCAGCAGCTTCCACTCTTGCAGGTCTTGTCCATGGAAAAGAAGCTAGACTTCCTGGTGAGCATCTACACGCAGCGAATGGGCATCCCACCAGCAGAGACAGAGGCCTATTTTGGGGCCAAGGAGCCTGAGCCGGCACCACCCTACCACAGCCCAGAGGACAGCCGTGAGCATGCAGACAAGCATGGCTGTATCATTAAGATCGTCCGCTCCACCAGCTCTACAGGCCAGAGGAACTACGCTGCACCCCCAGCCATGCCCCCTGCCCAGTGTCCTCCATCCACCTCATGGCAGCAGAGCCACCAGCGCCATGGCACCTCCCCTGTAGGAGACCATGGCTCACTGGTACGCATCCCACCACCCCCCGCACATGAGCGGTCGCTGTCTGCCTACGGTGGGGGCAACCGGGCCAGTACCGAGTTCCTGAGGCTGGAAGGCGCCCCAGCCTGCAGGCCCCCTGAGGGTGCCCTGCGGGATAGCGACACATCCATCTCCATCCCATCTGTGGACCACGAGGAGCTGGAGCGCTCTTTCAGTGGCTTCAGTATCTCCCAGTCCAAGGAGAACCTGGACGCCCTCGGCAGCTGTTATGCAGCTGTGGCGCCATGTGCCAAGGTCAGGCCCTACATCGCAGAGGGGGAGTCTGACACAGACTCAGACCTCTGCACACCATGTGGGCCTCCCCCACGCTCTGCCACTGGTGAGGGCCCCTTTGGAGATGTGGGTTGGGCAGGGCCCAGGAAGTGAGACTGGGCTGGGCTGCTGGGCCCCAGGCCACACCCACTCTGGTTCCTGGTTTGGAGCTGGAGTTCCAGGGCCTTTCCTAAAGTGACAGAATGACACAGAGTAGTGTGGGTTGTGAGGATGCTCATGGGATCTAGCTCTCAGGGTTCATGTGGAGTGGAGGTGAGGCAGGGCTCCTTGGCATACGTGGTAACATTTTATAGAAGTTCTTTTCCAACCAGGAGAGAGAGGCTGAGGCTGGGCCCTGGAGGCCCTGGGAGCTACCTATGGCAGCAAAGCTAGCCCTGCCCAGTCTTCTTGGAGGACAGATATTGCCCTGTGAGTGAGGAGCAGCCGAGTGATGGTGGTGCCTGTGAGTGGGGGTGTGGCTAGGATCAAGTACATGGGAGGTAGTGGTGAAGCAGGCCTGTCTACTGCTGATGGCCAGTCCTGAAGCCCAGGTGTCTCCTAGCTTAGGCTGGAAACTCAGGAGGTATAGTAGGTTGCTGGATATGGCCCACTCTCACACCTGACTGCTTATCCCTCAGTTCCTGACTGCCCCAGTAACGCACTACCAGGCCCACTGTTTGTGTGTGGCTGGGAAATGCCTCTTATCCCTGGACACCTAGCTAGAGAGCTGCCGGCCAGCATCTTCCTCCCTCTTCCAGGTTCTGTGGACCCTTCCATGGGAGCCACCCTTAGATCAGGACCCTTTTCCTGGAGTTGAGGAAGGGGTGAGTCCTTAGGGACCAACCTGGAGCTTAGAACTGACCCTTGGATGCCCCCACTCCTGGCTTCCACCTCTTAGGGGAGGACCCAGCTCACAGCCTTTTCCTGAAAGGGATTCTTTGGGAGGTTCTGGCTGCCTCATCCCTGGCACTGTAGCCCAGGAGGTCTGGGTTGAGACCTCATGGCCTCACCTTTTCTTGGTGTGGTGCTGGTCTCCAGGCTGTGGCCAGTACTTCAAGAGAACCACCTGGTAAACAGACCAGCACTGTCCTTAGCCAGGGCACCAGCTTGCTTGCTGCCCACTTGGCTCTACAGATCCAGGCAGGGCTGAATGACATGACATTGTCAAACTGCCAGCTCTTTCTACAGGAGATCATGGCCTCTGCACCTGGTCAAGGATCCTTCCCATGGAAGCTGGCCGTCCACAGTCATTCATCCACTATAGGTTCCTTGGCTGTGGCCTCTGAGTGTTTGGGGAATTGGGAACACCTTGTCCTCTACTCCGGTTATCAGGACTCTGTCCATCTTGTGAGTGGGCATCTTGGACCATATGGCAGCCAGCTTTAGAGGGAGACAAGGTGGAGTCCTCAGCTGTGGTCCTGCAACATCTGGCCCAGAGGTGTCTGGCATTGAATGATAGCATTTTGGGGTGGGGGCCCCAGTCTCTCTGAGGCAACAGTTTTCCTGGTCACTGAGGGCAAGTAGAGCTTGAGCCTGGGCAGAGCTCTACCTACTTCTCCCACCCTTAAAAAAAATGTTTTCTGGCAGGGGTAGAAGCAGCTTGGGGGCCTATGCCCAGCAGGAGGCACCCTATCCCCGTCTCTGTCAGGGGAGCTGGGTCTGCTGTCTGCTGTGGCCTCCATGTCCTCCATGTCAGGGCTGCTAGGACTGCACCTCAGGATGCCTCTGCTAGGCTCCTGGTTGAGAAACTATGTCACAGTGTGTGCACACTGGTTCTCTAGGGTAGTGCTGTAGTCAACTCCTTGGAAGGAGAGATGTCTCTTCCTATGTGGGCATGGCAGGCAGCGTAGGCAGGAAGAGCAGCTACCCCTTCACTAGCCTTCTCTTGGAGAGTTGAGCCCGGGTTCAGACCCTCCACCTGACACACAGGTAGACTCCAGGGCAGAGGGACAAGCACATCTGCCCTGGACAGACCAGCTGCTGGAGTACTCCTCCCCTAGACCTGGGTAGACCAGAGCTGTCTCAGCTCCAGGGAATGTGGAAGGAGGTTTGTGTCTGTCCTACATGCTCCACACAGTATGTCCTGCCTCATATATGTGACCCCCACATCCTGTCCCCAAAGCTGCCATAGATACAAGAGCCTGACCTAGGGTTTTGTAGGATGAAGGTGAACAGGCACGCCCTCCCCAGAAACCCTAGCCACACAGAATTTATCAGAAGTCCTTATTAGGGTCCAGCAAGAGGGAAACAGGGGGCCATGGTCTGCTCTGCAGATGAGGAGCAGTGGTCAAGACTTCAGTGTCCGCTACTCAAGGAAGAAGTTCATCTCAAGGGGTGACATGGAAACCCTGATGTGAGAGATGACCAAGCCCCTTTTTGGGGACCCAGACCCAGGCCTGAGCAACACAAATGTCCACTGCCTTGGCATCCCCACCCTCAGGGAAACAGGACAGGATGGAGGCACTTTCTTGGGTATTCACATGTGACCAAGCGTGGCTGGAGGCCAGCAGCTTCTCCATGGCAAAATTTTCCCCAGAAAACATTTGTCCCAACACATTCTCTCACATGCCTACCACCACATGCCCATACACTGGGCATGTATATACATTCATATATGTGCACACAAAAGCTTACAGACCATGCTTTCATATGCACACACAAGTATACACACAGAGACACAAGTGTACATACAACAGGTGTACTTTCAAACATGTATTCCTTGTTACACACATACACATAAAAGCTCACACACAGTTTGCCAGATCACACATAATAGACCACACATGTACACATACATATGAACACGTGAACTTATAGGCTATATGTTAATTCCACATATGCACATACAACAGGACCCGCTTTTATACCTGCATACTCACACATATGTACATGTGCACACACGAGTAACCTGGATGTATAATGTACACACACACACACACACACACACACACACACACACACACACACGTAGGCTTCACCCCCTCAAACACACTTGAATCTTTTTCTCTTTGGCTCTTCCTGATGGGAGCTACCTTGGGAGGGTGCCACAAGAATTAATGATGAATGTTCTAAAATGTTGAGCACTGACTGGGGTGGGAGTTCTCGGTATCTAGAGCTTCCGGGCCACAGTGGTAGAGGGTCCACCTGGAACCCATTGAATTCCCACACTGCCCTCCCCTTGGACTAGCTGGTAGTTGTAGGTGCCAAGAGAGGCTGTGGCTAGGTCAGGGTGAGGGCAGTTCTAGTGCCTGCTGAGATCCAGATCAGTCTTTGCATTGGGTCAGTCTTGGTATTGGCCAGTTCCCAGTGCCCTCCTGTATACATGCCTGCTTCATCATGCCAGGCTGTGATCAGTGTTTTCTGGCTTAACATCTTCCTTTCTGATCTTTTCAATTATGGCCTCCAGGAAGTGCACTCTTTTCTGCCAGGGCCAGAATACCTGGGGTGAGGGCCCATCTGCTGTCCTCCGTGTGGTCTGGGAGACCAAGTGTCCTCTAAGCTAGCTGGTATGCTTTCACCTTTATGGGCCTCACTTGAAATCCGCACTAGACACTAAATGGGCCTCTTTGGAGGGGACTCTCAGCTGTAGTCAGCCCCAGTCCCGAGACAAGGAGAGACATATCCAGGCTCACCTTGTGTCTTTCAGTTTTCTGGGTGTAAGTAGTGCACAGAGTACAGGCTAATAATTGCCCATGGCTCACACCCCGACACCAACAGGACATGTGGATCTTGGTCTGAAGTCACAACCTCTTGAAATAAACATGAAAAACTTGAACAGTGGGGCCCACAGTAGAGGGACTCAGATGTCTGGGGCAACTTGACCCCAGCAGGGTGGGCTGGGGTTAGAGTGGAGACTCTATACAGAATACCCCTGAAGTCCAGGCTCACATGGCTGGAATGATGTAGTCATCTGCTACCATGATGCAGAGAGACTGGCCTTCCACTCCCCTGAGACCTCCTAGGGCATAAGATGCAGAGGTCCAAGAAGAGTCTGCAGGCATGTCCACCTGGCTGTCCTAGGCTCTTACTGTGCCCCAGCTGAGCTAAGGAGGCAAGAGCTTCCCAGAGGAGGTATTGTGATGGAAATGGGGGTTTCTAGAGATCCAGGTGCCTCTTCTTTCTGAGGAGTCTTCAGCATGTGCCCAACACATGCCTTAGGCCTTAGGGCTTAGGGGGCCCAGTGGCCCTGTGAATGAATTGGGGCCACAGTTGATGAATTTTGCTTGTCTACGAGGTGGTTCTAGCAGCAGATCTTGGGGGGCACCAGAGGGAAGAGAGAAGGGGTTACACCCTAGGAAGGAGACCCACCAAATGCCTAGCAGTGCCTGGGTTTTAAGTTTGTTCAGAGCTCTGTCATAGATGCTCACCTTGGTGTCCTGGCTGACAGAAGATACTGGGTCTGGCCCATGACCCACCCTGAAGTTCTCCCGGTGTCTAACTCCCTGTCAGAGAAGGGATAGTCCCCAGGCTGTTCTGGGACTCAGGCAGGAGTGCACATCGCTAACACCGCACATCCAACTGGGACTGGCTATTACAAAGTTGTTGCCTTAATGTGTGTTGAGGGAAATTCACCAAGGTCACTCCTGCCTCTGCCTGATACAGACACACTGGACTCCACCTCCAGGTCCTGCTACTGGAGAGGAGTGCTGGCATGATGGGCTGCCACTAGGAGTCCCACGTGGAGGGGCTCAAAGCTGTGACCCCCTTGACATTGTCCATCTGCCTGGGACGGTTCCATACACAGTGCAGCGCACCCTGCGCTTCCAGCCCACCCCTGCCCATTGCAGTCTTGTCCCCTGGCCGCAGCTGCGGCTGCAGCTTCCCATCTGCGCTGTTGCCTTTGGCTGTCTTTGCACTTTTGTTCATGCTCCAAAGAATATTTCATAATGCCTTCATACTGATGTGCACCCCGACCATTTTGTACGTGCCATTGGGCCACAGCGAATGGCCTTCTCCTTTTGGCCAGAGTGCCACCACCTGCACACAACGCTGTCTTCTAGGGATAGACGCCCAGGGAATGAACTCTAGTTTTCTAACTGACGAGCTGAGATGCTAACTTGCTCAACATGAACAGAATGGCACTTGTGCTGTGTGAGCGGGCCAATGTGTGCTCGCAGGGAGCTTCGGGCATAATCCCGCAGCAGGGATGCATGCAGATGGTTCTGGAAAGTTTTGCTGCCACAGGGCTAAGTTCAGATGCCCAGTGGACCTGTGCACTTAGTAAAACACAGTGATTCAACTTGGACCGCCTGGCCTCTTCATTTGCATGTGTCTCCTGGCAGCTGGTATAAGGGCTGGGGGTCTAGCTGGGGAGGCAAGGCCACTCAGCACTTCAACTTGGGAGCTCTCAAGTTCCAGGCTCTGTATTTCCTGGGGCTGTTACCTGAGTTGTTAGGGTCAGAGGCTGGGTCCTTTCAGTCTTAACAACCTAGGCTTGGCCACTCATCCTCAATAGGCCAGTCAGTCATGAAGGAATAGAAGCAGAAAAAGACTTATTCAATGAGGCCACATAGGGAAGGTAAAGAAGACAACTCACACCACCCCATCCCCACATACAAAATCCATCTTCAGGGTCTTGCCATTAGGATTAAGTTTAAAGAGGAGGCCTGAGGTATATATGTAACCAAACAGTTTTGGTCAAAGTGTGGCCCTGCCCAGTCTTTAGTCTTTCATCATTCTACTAGAACAGTTACAGGGGCACCTTCAAATAGCCACAAACATGAAGCCATGAAACATCAGACATGCCCTGCCCACTTGGGAACCAGTCTGAGTCAGCACAAGTTCTCACCCTCAGGGTAGTGCTCAATTGTCAGGACAGCAGGATCCTGGAACAACAGGTGCCTCTGGTTTGGGCCATCCCATCTCCTGCCCTTCAACAGCGAGCTGGTTTTCATACTGACACTTGCATCCACATGTCATGTCCTGATTCTGTGACCACCTGGGCCAGGAGGGATTTATCTGGCCAAGCTTGATTTGTTGTTGGCACATAGTCTGGGCTCTGGTGTCATCCTGGCTACTTTACTGTCCTTGTGTGCCCACCTGCTCTTCTTTTACACCTCACCCCTCCTCTGGCTTCTGTATAGACACTTGGTTGCCTATCCTCTGGCTACCCTGAACCCTAGCAGGGTGAGGTGAAGGATAGGTGGACACTCATCCCGTCTGTCTCTCCACTGCCTGAATGTTGGTGGAGCCTGGCTGTAGTGGGTTCTGACCTATAAGTTTGGGGCTTTGCTGTTCTGACCTCTGGAATTGTCACCCCACAGCCCCTCTCTAGGCCTCTAGGGGCAGCTGAACACGAGGAGCAGCTGGACTTGGCTTGGGAATTCCTCAAGGCCCTAGCTGGCCCTAGACAGATGCCCAGAGCTCTTGGAACAGCTGTACAAGACATCCTGCTTCTGCTTTGCAACATGGTATCCAGAGAGTTGATGGGGTCATGTGTGCATGACATTGTGGATGCCAGTGAAGCCTGTTTCTGGGCTGTTATGACCAGTCTGAGTTTGAGGGCAGTTGAGTGGCCTGACACATGATAGCTTCCACCTTTCTGGGCATGGCCAGTGTCCTGTGCTCCTCTTTCTGGCCATGATCACCTTCCTCTCAGTGGAGCCTGCCTCATTTCTCTGAGCTTAGAGGTCTCTGTGGGATTAGAATTGGAGGTAAGAGTTGTCTGTGATGATTAGGAGAGGGCCAAATAACAAATGGCACTTGTTCACAGAGAGACCACCCCAATGTATGGGGGTCTGCTGTCTTGTTGCTCCATTTTGCATGACTTCCTCCTTTAGGGTACCACCTGTCCTAATATGACTGCTGTAATAAGGCCATTACATCTTCATTGCAGTCAGAATATTGGGAAATGGAATCTTTCTCCTAGGTACCAAAACCCTGGTTAATTATTAAGAGAATGGGTAAAGATGACTGGGGGGTCACTAGATGTGTGTCCTCTTTGGGTGCACCTGATCCATACATCAGAGCCACATGGCCTTGAGTTAGACATTGGCCAATCAGCCAGTGACCATAGACAGAGTAGAGCATAGAGGATGGTTTCCTCAGGTTAGAGCCATACATGCCCCAGGCACTCTGCAACCTGTTCTGGTCATGGTGCCCTGCCCAGAATTCTGTGGTATGCCTATCTTTGTAGGGTAGCAGTATCATCTATCACTCCATCTCATAGAAAGGGAAACCGGGGTATAGGAGCGTAAGAGTCTCTGGTCAGCATGGAAGTGCAGATGCATTCTGAAAAGTTCCTTCAAGGATGGCCATGCTGTGGACATTCTGGGGGTGTCCCCAATTCTCACCGTCACCAGGCAGTCACACTGTGGTGTCTTATTGGTCCCTTAGATAGCTAAAGACCTATGGTTTAGTGGCCTGGTGGTGGGAAAGAATAAGAAGCAGGTCCCTAGACTGAGCCTGGGGCTACATATTATGAGGGATCCCATGGGCAGTGGACACCCAGGGATGCTCTTCTTAGGGAAGCAGTGAGCTTGGGCATCCAGGGACAGTGTGTAGGCACAGAAGAACCCAAGGCCCCAAGACTCTGGCCTTGGGAAGCCACTGCATCCTCGCACCATCTCCTAGGGCATTTTGTGTTTCTCAACTCATGTATGCACCAAGGCTATTTCCCTGACAGTCTTTCTCCTGATGCCTCCTTCCCTCTCCTTTCTTTCATTCATGATCAAGTTTATCCCTTTAGCAGAAGGACCTCATCCAGTTGTCTCAGATGGCCTCTCCCTGGTAACATCAGCATCCCACAGGTCTGAAGTAACATCCTACAGGGTGTTTGTGAACCTCTGTACACAAAGAACATATCTGTGCAAAATACACTGTGACCTCAAATTCCACCAAGACCACTAAGTACTTGCCATCACCTGAGAGAGAGGGATCCCTCATGAGGAGGCACACTCGAAGGGGCCAAATAGGGTGTGTTTGCAGACCAGAAGGGACATGATACATGTGGATAACTGCCAGCCAGGATGGCTTGAGGGACACTGGGGGTTACCTGTCTAGAGGCAGCTGGGGAATGACTCCCTAGGCCTATGATGGGCCAGGCCAGCTGCTAGTGCTTCTCAGGGACAGATGTCCCAGATAGCTTAGGATGTTGGAGTGGAGGCCATGCCCAGAAAGGCCACCAGGTGGCAATGCTCACCAGGAGAAGACTCCTGCCACCAGTCACGTATGATCTTGAAGAGCTCTGGACAGACAAATCCAGACTCCTGAAACCTGCCCCTCAGGAAGTCAGGCCAGGCATATCTGCTAACTACTGCCTTTCTCAGCCAGGCTGACAAGGCTTGGTTAGTCACACCAGTTACTAGGGGCCCAAGGGCCAGCGGAGGGCATGGGAGTTGCCAGCTATGGAATTGTGGTAGACTCCAGAAGGTCTAGAAGCATAGTAGATCCTGGATTGTGGGACTTGAGCCTAGACCCTTGAAGTCAATGTGAACCTGAGACAATGAAAGTCCAGTGCCCAGAAAGGGCCTCTGTGCAAAGCTGGTCAATACACAATCTCAGGCCCCATCCTGACTCTACCCAGAGCACCAAGGCTCAGTCTGTCCTGTGACTTAGGAGGCAAATCTACAGGGTAGGGGCTGTTGCCACACCTACCATGGGGGTCTTGAAAGGACCAAGCAGATGCCATAACAGGCTGCTCAATCTTCTCTCAGAGATCAGGCCTCAATTTCAGTTTCCTGAGACTTGAGCAAGCAGTTTCTGGGAGAGCCATGAGCAAAAGACATAGTCCTTGCAGTACCTCCCTTTCTGCATGTACTCTGCCTGCTCAAGGGTCAGCCAGTTGTTTACTGTCTGGGACCCCTCACCAACTTAGAGCTATGTGCATGAGTCAAGGACAGAACCTGGGGCACTGACTTGGCCCCCACAGTTAGTACGTGCTAGGCCAGCCAGCCTCCATGGCAGCTCAAGGACAGAGCCTGGGACTTGTCCAGGCCTGCCCAAAAAGGATAACTGTAACCCCCAACCAGTAAATTCAAAGGTTACACACCCTCACCCAATCATATGACACCAAGGCTTGTACCACCCTGCTTACATTTTCTTCCCTTTAAAAACCCCTCACTCTGAGAGCTCAGGACTGTCCTCCTCCACCTGCTGTGTTGGAGAGTTGGACACAGACCAAGCCTGGGGTGGCTTGTTATCATAAACCCTGCATGTTTGTCATCTGGTATCAGCTCTGTGGTGGTCTTGCTTGGGGGTCTCTCAACATAGGCACAGCAGTCTCACTGTAGGAAGTGACATTCTCTTGTCACCCTCAGATCTGGCTCCAGCCCCTTTCATAGATCCAAACTGGAGGTGAGGGGACAGGTGGGCAGGCCCGATGGGGATCACATGGGGTCTGCCCTCTGTTCTCTCTCATTGTCTGGAGTCAGGCATACCTTGGATGCCCACACTTTCAGCCTGTCCCAGAGGGCCTCCACCCGTGCCTGTTATGCTCCACCCTGGGTATCGTACCAGTACTGATGTCCTCCACAGAGCCCAAACTCCGCAAGACCCAGCTGGGTCTGTCCTCCATGGATCCCCACTCCACAGGACTTGACCTCCACAGGACCTGACCTTAAAGTAGCCTAACCTCCTTAGAGCCAGCTGGCTTGACTCCCTTGTGTCCCAACCTTTGGAAAGAAAGCTGTTCCTGGCTTAGTATGCAGATCCTAGTAAGTCAGGGCACTGGCTACTGGGGAGTACAGGGAGTAGGGTGATGGGGTAGGGCTTCTGTCCCTTGAGGCCTAAGAGGTTTTGTGAGTCATCTCTTGGTGCTCCCTAAGTGCCTGGAGACACATGATCCTGTTCATATCTCCCTTATCAGCTTGAACCTCAACCAGAGCTGCTGGCCGCACACTCACCCCTGATTCTGCTGCCTCCTAGAACACCAGAGCGATAATGATCGGGCCCAAAGCATGGACCTGTTCACGCAGGGACCGGGAAACTGAGGCCAGGGAATCGGAACAATAATGTTGTCCAGGGACAACAACTGTTGGGAACAGAAAACCCAGGAACCCCCTCCTTGTTTGTTCCTGTGATCCTGGGGTCCTTGAAGGGAAGCCCCTACTGCCTCGAGCAGCCATCTCAGGTATGTGTATCCCCTACCCTGTGCAAGGAAGGTAGGAGATTTCAGAGAGCAGCAGGCTACGTGAGGAGGTGCTGAATGGGCTCCCGCAGCAAGGAATCCTGGGTACATCAAGGTCAACAGGACACCTGGTGTACTTCTCCAGCTGCTGGCTTGGAAACCCCACAGCCACCACTGTAACCCCCATTTGTTTTGTACAGGCTGATGCTGACCTTCTACACCAAATTCTATGTCATTTCTATGTCACCTGGTTGCCCCTGTTCCTGACTGGGTTCGCGTCTTCTCCTTAGGGCCAAACCTATCCCTCCTTTCTATCCTCTTTCACAAGGTCCTCTTTCCTCTAAATTTACCTCAGATCATGCTGCTTCCTCCAAGCCACCACACTTCTTGCCCCTCAGGCACTGTGCCACACAGGTAGCCTTTCTCATGTAACACTCCTTCTCTTGTGGCCTCCCTCCTCTCAAATGGCCTCTTTCTGTGATCCTGTCCCTCTAACTGGGCTCAGGTCCTGGCATCCAGGGTTGGGGCCTTGTTGCTAGGTAGATTCTGGATACCTCTGAGTCCTCAATACTCTCTTCCCAGTTACAGTTGCATCTGCTCTGTTACAAGGTGAAATGGAAGAGTGTTGTTATTTTGTTTTTTGAGACAGGGTTTCTCTGCATAGCCCTCTCTGTCCTGGAACTTGTTCTGTAGACCAGGCTGGCCTCGAACTCAGAGATCTGCCTGTTTCTGCCTCCTAGGTGCTGGGATGAAATGTATGCACCACTATCATCCAGTGCAAAGTTTTTTTTTTTTTTTTTAATTTAAAAAGGAAGAAAAGTCCTAGATTCAGTTCCCAGCACAACATACAAAGTTGGAAGTGAGAACCTTGGGCAGAGCCTGCCAAGCCTGCAAGCTGGTAGCAGACAGAAGTGCCGCCCAGGCCAACACTGTGGCCAGGAGCGTCTATAAAGCATCTACTGTATGACTGCTTGCAGTGCTCACCCCTGGCGTCAGGTGCTGCCTGGTATTCTCTGTTCAATGTCTGGCCAATCTGTGGCTTCAGGACTCTTGTCACTGGGCCTCAGTTTGCCCTGGCCTGTCCACTACCCTCAGGTGTCATTGTTCTCATCCTCATACACTGTTTACTTTTAAGTAGCCCACAGGACCCCTATCAGGTTTGACCCTAGGGCCCCAGGGCACCAAATTCAGGTAGGGGCTTGAGAGTCCTTGTAAGGCCACTGGGCTGCATCTAGAGGGTTTGACTCAATACACCTTTTCCTTGTGAATCCACTCTCTGGCTTAACAATGAAGTCAGGGGTTGGTTGAGCAGCCTTAGATCAGATGTTACTCTGTCTTACTGGACTTTGTCATCCACTCTAGGTATAGCCATGTGTTGGGTGTTAAGCATCAGCTACAGCTAGAGCTAAGGGCCCCAGTAGACAGCTCTTTCCTGGCTGGGCTCTGCCAGATGTAAAGTGACCCACATCTCTGCTCACACACCCTGGAGTCTCTCAGCCCACAGGAGCTTGGCTCTCACAGGGAGCTGCAGACTGTGCTCCCAATCCTGCACAGAGCCAGACAGCTGCATCTGGGGCTGTGCTTGACATTCAGAGCTGCTATTTTTCTCTCACACGTGGGTCTTACATTTGTGTTGGAATGGATTCCTGCTAACTTCTTTGCTGCTGCTGGCAGACAGTCCTCTGTGGTTCGTGCAGGATGGACACCTCACACCTGCCCACTGCTGTCCGCCAAGGGAGCCTGGTGGGCATGGACAACTTTGCCCCTATCCTGACCTCTGCCCTCATCTGGACAGAGGACATAGCTCCCTTTCCTGCCCATAGCTCCCGCTGTGGTGTTAAGGTCTCCGAGCACACCTCCTTCCCCACTCATTTCCCTCCCCCATCAGCTCCCTGGAAGGAATGTCTCCAGTCTTTCCTTGCCTGGCACTAGGGTACATTCCGTACCTACCAGCCCACTCTCTCTGTTGGGGCATTATCTGAGCCACTGTGGGTCCTGGATCCAGACCTGCCCCCATCACAGTTTAATTTGATTGACAGTTGTTTTCTATTGTCAATTTTATTAGTTTCTATTCTAATCTTTACTATTTCCTTTCTACCTCTTCTTTTGGGGTTTAATTTTCTCTTTTCAATTTCTTTAGGTGAGAGCTCAATTTGCATATTGGAACTATTCTGTTACATGCAGGCCTTTGATACTATCTGTACCGTTCCCTTTCAGCACATTACGTGGCTCCTGAACATCTGATGTGTTTGTCTCATTTTCATTTCAGTTCTAAGTATTTTCTCATGTTCTTTACGCTTTACTTCTGGGGATTTCTTGGGGCTCCTATTTAATCTAGTTTAATTTCTTCATCTTCATATTCCGGAACCACAGTTGTGTGAGTTCTGTTCCTTTCAACTTACTATAGGTTCTGTTTCATGGCCCAGGATCCAGTTTACCTTGCTGAAAGCTAGGAGTGCAATTGGGAGGCATGAGTTGGGGTCTCTCTGAGTGGAGCTGCATCAGGTTGCTTGTTTGGGTTCTCTGCAGCATTTCAGTGACTGCTTTCTCCTTCTTTGTGACAATGGACACTGATGAAGTAAGATCTACCATCTCTGTAGGCTTTCATTGTATATGGCTTGATTTCTTTCCCCTCTTCTCACTTTCTGTCTGATAGAAAGTAACCTCATGTTCTAGTTTGCTTTCTGTTGTTGTGAGGAAACACTGACTGAAAACAACTTAGGGAGTGAAGGGTTTATTTGGTGTACAGGTTACAAGTCCATCATCGAGGGAAGTCAAGGTAGGAACCTGGAGGCAGGAACTGAAGCAGAGACCATGGAGGAATGCTGCTTCCTGGCTCACTTCCTGGCTCATGTTCAGCTACATTTCCTTTTCTTTTTGAAAGTGATAACTTATATTTGTTTCAACTACAAATTTTAAAAATATTTTAATTGAAATAGAATTACATAATTTTTCCTTTTTTCTCCCTCCAGCTCCTCCCAGGCTCACCCTCCGACCCCCACACTCAAGCTGATAGCCTCTTTTTCTTGATTATTTTTGTTACATACTATGATGGCTAATCTTGGTTGTCAACTTGATGACATCTGCAATGAACTAAAACCCAAGCGGCTGAGCACACCTGTAATGGACTTTCTTGACTGGGTCTGTCAGATGCGCAGCTGGCACAGACTCTCCCAGTCTTTTTCACTTGATTGCTTCCCTAGCTGCACAGAGCTTATTTTAGTTTTAGCTCTATAATATATCTTGAAGTCTGGAATAGTAATATGTTCAGTGTTCTTTTTTCAGCTACATATCTTATACAGCCCACCTAGAAATGGTACAACCCACAGTGGGCTGGAGCCTCCTTTGTAGAAGTAATTCCTATTTGATAATTGTTTTTGTTGTGTGTAGTTTTACTATGTTAAAGTTAAAAACCTTTCTTTTTGTTTAGACAAAAGGGGGAATGTTGTAGAATATTATTTTAAGGTGTGTTATTTTTATTTATGTTGCATTTGTTTAACTCTGTGAAACTGTGTTACTGTGCCTGTCTAAAACACCTGATGGCCTAATAAAGAACTGAACAGCCAACAACAAGGCAGGAGAAAGAGTAGGCAGGGCTGGCAGGCTGAGAGGATAAATAGAAAGAGAAATTTGGAAGAAAAAGAAGTATCGAGAGGAGGAGGAGGATGCTAGGGGCCAGCCACCCAGCTAGACAGCAAGCCACGGAGTAAGAGCAAGATTTACAAAAGTAAAGAGCAAGATGGAAAAAGTCCAGAGGCAAAAGGTAGATGGGATAAGTTAAAGTTAAGGAAAGCTGGCAAGAAACAAGCCAAGATAAGGCCGGGCATTTATAATTGAGAATAAGCCTCAGTGTGTGATTTATTTGGGAGCTGGGTGTAGATGGAAGTTTCCCTTGCCTGCCTGTTCCCAAATACTCAGCAGGCACTTCCCAAATAATTGTCTCAGAGGCTTAATATTACTTATAGATGCTCAGCCAGTAGCTTAGGCTTATTACTAACTAGCTTTTACACTTAAATTAACCCATAATTCTTATCTATGTTTAGCCATGTGGTTTGGTAACTTTTCTCAATCCGACATTCTCATCTTGCTTCCTCTGTATCTGGCTGGCGACTCCTGACTCCACCCTTCCTCTTCCCAGAATTCTCCCAGTCTGGTCGCCCTACCTACACTTCTTGCCTGGCTTCTGACCAACCAGCATTTTATTAAACCAATTCGAGTGACAAATCTTTACAGTGTACAAGAGCATTATCCCACAGCAGCTGGGTAGCAGGACCCCTAAAAAACCAAAGAGCAAAGAGCCCAGAAGAGCAAAAACAACCAACAATATTTTGGCTAGAGTAAAAGAAAAACAACAACAGCCTCTTACATCAATTAGCAATTAAGAAAATACTCTCACAGACATGCCCACAGCCAGTCCTCTATAGCCAATTCCTTAACTGAGGTTCCCTCTTCCCAGGCTTGTCAGTTAGTAGGTGAAGTTCTTTGTGACAGGCCAGTTCCTCCTCTATCTCCTGTGGGTCTTTTACATAGTTTTAATTTATAGCTTACAAACATGAAATATGTTACTTCTGTTTTTGCTTTGGGTAATGGAGTATCTTTTAGGGAGGAGGGGATTGAACCTGCCTTAACTGAATGTACCAGGCTCTGCTGACTCCCTAGGGGAGACCTTGCCTTGGAAGAGGTGGGAATGGGGGGTGGGTTGGGGGGAAAGGCTGGGGGTGGGAGGAGAGAGGACAGGGGAATCCATGGTTGATATGTAAAACAAATAGAAAATCTCTTAATAAAAAGAAAAAAAGATATAAGAGCTAGCTAGCAAGACGCCTGCCATGGCCATAGTTTTTTGTTTTTTTTTTTTTTAAAAAAAAACTCAAGTAGAAAGGAGAAAAAATAAATTTTATTTCAGAGTCACTCTGGTTCCCATCACTTCTGGTGTGTGCACCCAAGGTCTTGTTGCTATAGTCCCTCTGCCTGAAGAAGTTCCCCAGTGTGTCTAGGGGAGAAGATCTGAGGTGATGAATTCTTTGGTTTTGTGTGCCTGAGAAAGACTTTCTCCTTAATAAAGGGTCATTTGCTGCTATTGAATTCTGGGCAGACAGCATGGTTTCTCAGCTAAGGCATCACTCCACTGAGCTCTTGCTCCAAGCTGAGTGTTTTTCATACTTTTGATTCTTTGCTGTCTGTATGTGTATTGTCTACATGTGTATATGTATCTATCTATCTATGTGTGTGTGTGAACATATGTAAGGTATGTGTGTGTGTATGGTTTTAAGTTTATGTAGTTCATATGTGTATTGTGTTTACCTAAACTGTTCTAGTATTAATAAAAAGTCAGGAGTCAGAAATTGCGATAAAAATCTGATAAATCCAAGGAATAGCAGAAGGACAATTGGCTGACCCTACTCTCCACATTTTCCCCATCCAAAAGCCCAGGAAATCTCCCTCAGCCCCTTCTTCTCTTCCTGTCCCTCTCTATCTGACTTCCTTAGTCCTCCAACATCTTTATGGCTAATCCCAGTCAGCCAATCACTGACTCCATCCTTGATTCAAAGTGTCTTTATTAGCACAGCAGTGGCAGTGTTCACAATTCTCCTGCAACATTTCCCCCTTTTGTCTAAGAAAAAAGGAAGGATTTTAACTCTAACATAATAAAAGTATATACAATAAGAATAATTATCAAGTAAGAAATACATTCACAATGTCTAGTCCATTAGTAGTTGACAAATTCAAAGAAAATACTCCATTATCTATTCTATCTTGGTGAGTCCAAAGTTTTGTACCTGATTTACTTTCTATCAAAATTATGGAAAACTGTAACTATAACTATCTAATTTTCAACCCCATCAGAAACCCAAGAAGGATATGATATTACCTAATTTAACAGGAAATGCAGAGCAAGCAACTTCCAAAACTAAGAAATGACAGAGACATCTGGCTGCCTGGACAATCACCTCAAGGTTCCTTTGCAACATTCGGGCATCCATCTTTGGCCTGCAGGCCTAAAATATCTGACAGACTTTTTTGTAAAACAGGATTTTTAAAGGACTGTCCTACCTTGTCTTGGCAAAGTTTGACAGTTGTCTTCTTTTGTGTCCTGCTTGTCCAATTTGGACAGCATCTGTCAGCAGTCAAGGCACAGGCAGTCTCTTTGCTCGGTGGCTAATTTTGCCACAAATGAAAGCAAACTCCATTTGCAGGTTCTTTGATGTCCATTGTCCTCTTTTGAAGTAGATTGGTACTGCCAGGAGCAAATGTGTCTCACTGTCATGAAAAGCCTTATATTTATTAAAACATTTTAAATGCTATAATTCTGTAGATCTCTGAAGTGTTTGAAGACCATCTATCTATTTAAAGTATGTCTCTGTTTGACCTTGAAAACATACCTAACATGACTATAAGTTTGATTGCTATAGATAACTACTAACCTGTATTTCTTTATTATTCTAAATAGCTTTCAAGGACTGGAACTTTATATTACATTTTTAAATGAGCTGTGTAGGTACAATACCTTAAACAAGAAATAGAAACATATACAGTATAACAAAAAATACCTTAAATTTGTATCAATATACAAAAGTATCTTAAATAAGAGTAGAAACATATATGCAGCATAACAAAAATAACCTTAAATTTGTATCAATATACAAAAATACCTCAAACAAGAGTAGAAACATATATACAGTATAACAAAAATAACCTTAAATTTTTATCAATATATAAAAATCCTAGCCAATGTAAAATATTTGAGACTAGTAGTTGCTATTTTAGTTTGAAAGTAGATTCAATAATCTACCCTTTTATTATATCATTCCTATATCCCCTTTGTCTTTTCAGAACAAGATGTCTGAATCTTATTCTCTTATCCTAATTTTCTCCCTGACCATGACCAATTAAAAACTTGTAACCAACCCCGCTAAACAATGACAAACATCCATTGAATGACCAAAACCACCCACCCCACCTCTTGGGATGTAGGTGCAGCATTCTTAAAATTACTTTCTTCTGTCAGGGGGTGATGGCATCTTTACCCTGTAAAAACTGAGGTGAAGATCAAGTTCTGGGAGACCCAGATGTTGTCCAGTCTCAGTGTGATGGGGAAGTGCAAGGCTTACCTGAAGTCCTGACTAGAGTAGTCTACGAGGTTGGACCATCTTAGCTAACCACTTTGAAGTTGTCCTGAGCAGTTCATAGTCCAAAGCTGATCTTTGGGTGGTGTTTGTCAGCTTAGTGGCATTATCACAATCCAGGTGGATTTATCATTGAGGGACCCCATTATTCTTTTGGAGACTTCAAAGGTCACTGTTAGGAATGGTCATGGTTCACTGCTGAAAACTTAAACATTTTAAATGTCATATGCAGTAGATCTCAGAGAGGTTATAGAACCATAATATATTAAATACATCTGAGGTACACGAGCTTAATTCCAAGTTACCTGCTTCAGACTCAAGCCATAAATCATGTACAGAAAGCTAGATGAAGCCTATTACTAGAATTAGTACTCTATATGACCATTAATATCCCAACAGAAAGTTTAAATACACACACATACACACTATATATATAAAATTTATACCTTAAGAAAAATTTTAAAGAGTCAGAATAAAACCAAAAGATTATGAGATTAGTAGCAATAGAATAGTCCCTTAATTTTGGTTTTCTTCTGTTCCATCCCAGGTGGCTTTTTTGACATGAGAGAGACTTAGGATTTTCCTCTAATGAGCACACTTTAGAGAAAGTTTAGAGGAGAGAGTCATGTGGTGATATATTGCTTATAATCTAAGAAATAAAAGCTTGCCTGAAGATCAGAGGATAGAGCTAGCCACAGAGAGTTAGCCACAGAGGTCAGGCACTGGTGGCTTATGCCTTTAATCCTAGCACTCAGGAGGCAGAGATCAATCTGGATCCAGGTGAGTTCAAGGCCATGCTGGGCTACACAAGATTAACCCAGTCTAAAAGAGAAACAGCCAGACAGTGGTGGCACACACCTTTAACTCCAGCACTTGGGAGCACACACCTTTAATCCCAGCACTAGGAAGGTTGAGACGGGAAGTGATATGGCTGGGCAGAGAAAGGAATATAAGGCAGGAGGAGACAGGAACTCAGATCTTTCAGGCTCCTGCAGGCTGAGGAGTTGGTGCATTAAGAGGTGGCTTGCTCTGCTTCTCTGATCTTTCAATTTTCAGCCTGATATCTGGCTCTGGGTTTTTATTAAGACCAGTTAGGATTCATGCAACAGAGTTACACTTCAACTCCAAAGTCAGCTTTTAATTTTAGTTGAGTTTGACTACAAAAAGACCAATTGCCTTGTATGTCTGTAGAGAACAGTAGAAACAAACATTTGTGAAGATTTATGAATTTTTTTCCTCCTGGAAATGTGTTATACCATTAAGCCAATTTACTCTTTTTCTTGGGACATTTTTTTTTTCTGGATGATTTGTCCTTCTTCTTCAGATGTTTTATTTGTCCAGTAGTCTTCAGATTCTTTAGTTGGATGCTTTTATTCTACTGGAAAGATAAAAACAAAACCCTGCCCCAACCCTAATTTGGGGGAGTTTTCCTGTTTTGGCAGATTATGTCTGAACAAATGAAAGACATTTATTAGTCTTATAGTTAATTTAGATGGAATGGCTATGTGGTTGATGAACTATTGCCTCTCCTAATCAAGAGTTCTCTCCTATTTGAATCCAATCTTTATTAATCTTGATGGTAGCCATAGCTTTTCTTCTCCTGTGGAAACAAAAGCAAAACCTCTTCCCCAATGTAACATATGTCCTGGTTTCCATTCTGAGGTCAAAACATCTTTGAAGTATACAGGATGATTTAATTCAGCAGTTTTTTTTTCTACTATCTAATGTTTCTCCACAGCTGTCATTCTTTTCTCATTAGCATTTAAAAAATTTAAAGTTAATAAAGCATTGTGCGATCTATCTCTGGGGGCCTTTATTACCCCTTTCTGTTTATTAAGTATATCTTTTAAAGTGCAATTAGGTCTTTCTATAACTGCTTGTCTTGTAGGATTGTGTGGTATACCTGTAATATGTTTTATATTGTAATATGCAAAAAATGTTTTATTTTACTAGAGGCAAATGCTGGAGCACTGTCAGTCTTAAGTTGTACAGGTATTCCCATAATGGCCATGACTTCTAATAGATGTGCAATTACAGAATCAGCCTTTTCAGAACTCAAAGCAGTTGCCCATTGAAATCCCGAATAAATGTTTATGGTATTGTGCACATACTTTAATTTTTCAAATCCTGCAAAATGAAACACATCTATTTGCCAAATTTATTTCTTTGAGTACCCTTTGGGTTACTTCCTGCAGGTAGTGGAGTTTGGTTATACAAAGAACAAGTAGGACATTTCCTTATAATTTCCTTGGCTTGTTGCCAAGTGATAAAGAAATCTTTCTTTAAACCTTTGCTATTAACATAGTGTTTCTTATAAAATTCTTAGGCTTCTAGCACATTTCTTACCAATAGCTGATCAATTTTATCATTACCTTGTGCTAGAGGACCTGGTAGGCCTGTATGGGATCTGATATGTGTGTGTGTATGTGTGTGTGTGTGTGTCTGTGTGTGTGTGTGTGTATGTGTATGGGATGATTTATATTCCTGATTATTTCTTTGTGATTATTTCTGTGGGTTTTTTTTTTTTTTTTTTTTGGAGCTGAGGATCGAACACAGGGCCTTGCGCTTGCTAGGCAAGCGCTCTACCACTGAGCTAAATCCCCAACCCCTCCTGATTATTTCTTATAATTAAATAAATAACAAAGTTAATTCTGAATAATTTGGAATAAGTTCAGTTTCAATATGTAAAAAACCTCTTTCTGCATATTGAGAGTCAGTAACTATATTAAGAGGTTCTGGAAAATCTAATAATACTATGAGAATAATATATAATTAATTCTGATTTTTGAACTGAATCATAAGGGCTTTGAGCCACTTTACTTATTTTTCCTGACTTATAAACTGTTTTTCCTGATTTATTTGCATCAGTATGTAATGTAGGGGCTGAAGAAATTGGTGTTCCCCATAGAATGTGAGGGAGAACCCAATTAGTTCTCTTTATACAATGAAGTCTCTTATTTTGGGGATATTTGTTGCTAATCTCTCCCAAAAAATTACTGCAAGCTCTTTGTCAATGTTCATTTTCTGCACATAGAGAGGCAATTTTAGCATTAGTAGAAGGTACCACAATTTCTGCTGGGTCTATTTCTGTTAATTTATGAAGTCTCAATTTTCCTTTCAGAATCAATTCAGAAACTTTTTCTACATAGGTCTTTAAATTTTTTACTCTGTTTGTGTAGTAAAAATATCCATTCTAATACATTATATTTTCTCTGCATAAGAATTCCTGTAAGAGAATGCATAGAAGGTGGTATGACCAGGATACAATCAAGCTCTGTATTTAAGTGATCCACATGTGCATCCTGTAATTTTTTTCTACCAAAGTCAATTCTCTCTCAGCCTCTACTGTTAATTTTCTTGGACTATTTAAGCCCTTATCACCTTGTAAAGTTTGAAATAAATTACTTAGTTCTTGGCTACTTAAGCTGTAGCCAGTTAATGTCTCCTGGAAGTTTTTGAAAATCATTAAGAGTTTGTAATTTATCTCTCCTGATTTGTACTTTCCGTGGTTGAATTTTTTGTAAACATATCTTATATCCTAGATAATTAATAGTATCTCCTCTTTGTACTTTTTCAGGAACAACTTGAAGTCCCCAGCAAGGCAAAATTTTCTTTACCTCTTTGAACATTTTCTCTAATATATCCAAGTCTGAATCAGCTAGTAAGATATCATCCACATAATGGTAAATTATAGATTGAGGAAACTGTTTACAAATTATCTCCAGTGGCTGTTGTGCAAAGTATTGACACAAAGTGGGGTTGTGTCAATCCTTTGTGGAAGAATTTTCCATTGATACCTTTTAACAGACTGAGAATTATTATAAGTAATTATTACAAGCACTGTGAAGGCAAATTTTTCACTATCCTGTTCTTGTAAAGGTATAGTAAAAAAGCAGTCTTTTAAATCACTATAACAGACCATCCTTTAGGTAATAAAGAAGGCAAGGGAATTCCAGGATGTAAGGAGCCCATTGGCTGAATTATCTTATTTATGGCTCTTTAATCTTTGATATTTTCCATTTTCCAGATTTCTTTTTAATGACAAATACAGAATTCCAAGGACTGGTCAATTCTTCACTATGTTGAGCATCTACCTGTTCCTCTACCAGCTGTTCTAGTGCCTGTAATTCTTCTGATGTCAAAGGCCATTGTTCCACCCACACAGGTTTGTCAGTTAACCATTTTAAAGAAGGGCTGTTGGTGCCTTTGAAAGACCACCAGCTGTTGTGCCCTGTTTATGTGCAACCTGGATGGTCTCTTCTTGATAATACCTTTAATATTTCTCTCAGAAGTGTTCTTTATTTTATAGTTTGTTTCTGAGATTGGAGGAATGATAATATGTAATTTCCATTGCTGTAACAAATCACACCCCCATAAATTCATTACTATGTTAGCCACATATGGTTTTAATTTTCCTATCTGTCCTCTAGCCCTGTACACTCAACCCATCTTACATTTAGTTTTCCCTGAGATAAAGTTCCAGTCCCTAGAAGCTGAGTATTTGCCTCCAGAATAGGCCAGTCTGGATGCCAAGATTTTGGTGAAATTATTGTTGCATCTTTCCCTGTGTCTACCAAACCTTCAATTTTAATGCCATTGATATGTATTTTTAGCTTTGGTATCTGATCATTTATAGCAGTTTGTCAAAATAGTTGTTTTCTTGTCTCTCCTGAACTTTTTGTTGTATCTATACAAATTGTTTTGTCTTTAGTCACATCCAGAGCAGTGTGGTTTTTAACAACAGATAATAACTTTTTAAATTGCTCTGTGGGTGAATTTCTCCGATGCTGACAGAGAATAATTGAGCCAATTTGATATTAGGGCCTGCGGGAGGCCCCTCAGGGCATTTCCTGATGGCAAAGAGTTACCTTACCTGTCCCTTATTGATCTGTATTCATTAGTCCAATTCGTTCTTTGCCACACCTTCTGCATACTTCAAAAGGCTGGGGCTTTTGGATTATCTCTAGAAAAAAACATTGTTTCTAAGAACATCTTGCCTACAATCCCTTTTCAGATGACCTTGTTTACCACAATTAAAACATCTGACATTTTAATTTTTTCTAAAATTTCTAGAAATTACTTCTTTTACCAAAGCAGCATCAATAACATGAGATCCAATATTAGCCGTATTTCTTTTTCTCTTTTATTTTTTTATTAAGAAAAGTTTTTCATTCATTTTAGACACCTATCAAAGACCCCCCTCTTCCCTCCTCCCACCCCCCCAACCTCCCCCTCCCAACCCACCCCCCACTTCCCTCCACAAGAAGTCAAGGCCTCCCATGGGGAAGCACATCCAGTAGAGGCAAATCCAAGCCCTTCCTCCTGCCTCAAGATCAGCCATATTTCTAATCCATTCATCTATTGGTGCCGATCTTGCCTTTAAAGGCCTAATCACCCTTTTGTATTCTGAATTAGCATTTTCAAAAATCAAAGATTCAATTAATATTTGTCTAACTTCTAGATCTGATATCACTCTATTTACAGTTGAAGTCAATCTTTATAAAAAAAAATCAGTGAAGTCTTCTTTTGGGCCTTGTATGATTTTAGTAAATAACTCAGTCCTCTTTCCTGATTCTTCAACCCTGTCCCAAGCATTCAAAGCTGTTATATGACAGAGTGCCAAGGCGTGACCATCAAATCTAGATTGTCTTTGCAAATCAGCATACTGATGTTCACTGAGAAGCTGATGTTGGGAAATTTCCATACCTCTAGCCCTACCTCATTGTTCTATGACCCTAGCTTCCTCTTGGCACCATGTTTTTCATTGAACTGAGGACCAGCTTCCAATATTGCTGTGGCTGAATCTTTCCAGTCTTGTGGAATAATTCTGTGGCGAGTTGCCCATGAATTTAACATCTGCTTCACATGGGTGAATGCATACCATATGAAACGACTGCTCCTTTAAATCTTTTCAAATCTAAAGCTGCTACAGGGTTCCAGTCAACTTCTGCATAGCCTTAAGGATGCCTGTCATCTGGTAGTTGATCTTATATGGCAACTAGATAAACTAAAGTTGGTTTTCTAATAACCTTGGGCTGCCCCTCTTCAGGTTCATCATGCAATGGTGTGGTAGGTTCTGCTCTAAATTCCTCTGTTTGTGTCTGGATATTTTTCTCATTTTCATTAGTGAGTCTTTCTAAGGCTTGTATCTTACCAGTCAAATTTTCATATTTGGCACAGTCATCAAACCATGTTTTAAGGATTAAAATATTACCAAACTGATAGTAATTAAAATTTGTATTATGTTTATCCCAGCTAAATGGTTTATCCCCTCATTTTTTTTTCCATTTGCAAGCCATCCACAGTAGCACTAAACAGGGTCTAACTCCCTGCCTTGTGACATTTCTAATTCTCAGCCTGGGAAAGATTCCCCCCTCCCTTTTTTTAAAAACCTAATTTCCTAATTTAAGAATTCCCAAGTATCTCGCCAGATCTGCTGGTGCTGACAGTATTGGCAGAGCTGATGCAGTGTTGATGTTCAACTGTCCCAGCAGGGGGGTGGGAACAGAGGGGTGCCCCAGCAAGCGCTAATAGCACATCTGGGCTGGAGGCCACTATGGTGCTCATGCGCCCTGTGGGGTAACCAGAGGAGCTGTAGGAGGAACCGTGTGGCTGCGATCTAGTGTGGGAGAGGATCAAACCTCATCCCTGAGTGTCAAAGCACAGGATGCACTTGGGAGAAGACCAAGCTGCCTGCTGTGAGTGGTGGTGGTGGCAGCAGGTGGCTGCCCAGGGAGCACATGCCACACAGCTGGCAGTGTGTGGCCAGGCTGAAGACACCTGCTCCAGCAGCAGCAGAGCTGAGGGGGCATGGTGTGCTGGTGCAAAGGGTAGCCTGAATGACAGAGCCAGTTGGTGGTGAGGGGCCGGAGCAGCTGTGGTGGCTTTGTGGCCTAGCTGTGATCTAAGGCTACACGTTGTATGTACACCAGATACTGCGCTTACCTAAATTATTCTAGTATTAATAAAAACTTGGGAGTCAGAAATTGGGATTTAAAACCTGACAAATCCAAGGAACAGAGGCGGGATGATTGGCTGACCCTACTCTCCATGTTTTCCCCATCCAAAAGCCCAGGAAATCTCCCTCAGCCCCTTCTTCTCTCTTCCTGTCCCTCTCTATCCAACTTCCTCAGTCCTCCAAAATCTCCATGGCTAATCCTAGTCAGCCACTGGCTGACTCCATCCTTGATTCAAGGTAGCTTTATTGACACAGCCGAGTGGCAGTGTGAACAATTCTCCTACAACACATGGGTATGTGTATTCATATGCATGTGTGTAGGTACATTCACATACAATTGTACATTTATATGTGTTTATGCATGTGCACATAGTGCATATGTGTGTGTGTGTGTGCATGTGGCTTTATGGATGTCATAGCACAAGTGTGGAGATATCTTGTGGGAGTTGGTTCTCCCTTTCCAGCATGTGGGTTTTGGGGATTGAAGTCAGATCATTAAGCTTGGCAGCAAGCACACGTTCCACTAAGGCATCTTGCTGACTTGGTTTTCAGAATTTTGAGGTAGATGTTCTCATGCATAGTTCTTTTGGCATTTATTCTACCTGGTGTTCTTGGATTTTTCTTGGCTCTGTTGTTTTGGAGTCTGTTGTTAACTTTGAAAGCAAAATGGCCGCTATTGCTCTAGATGGTCCTTGTTTTCTCTTGTGACTCTGCTCCAGTTTAGATCAACCCTTGGTCTGCCTTTGCCTTTTCTGACTTCCTTCAGCTGTGTGAGTCTCCTGAGCATCGAAGGCACTGTTTTGTCCGAGTTGTATTTCCATCTGGATCTTACTTCCTTACAGGCTCTGTCTCTGCTGGAATAGCTAAGCATCTTGTAGGCTGTCTGCTGTCTCCACAGATCACTTACAGCTATTTTAAGTTCTCTTCCTGGCAGTCCTGGCATCTGTCACACCCCATCCACTCTGGTTTCAATTGTTGCTCTGCTTCCTGGAGGTGTTTTCCCTGCTCATTTTAGCTCTTGTGGAGGACAATGAACACTGAGAGGACATCCTCACACTTGGCCATGAGGGGCTTTCCTTTTAAGGTGGTGATGTGGAGGTCTGAGAACAAACCAGGGGCAGGCTGACTTGTGGAAGCTGGTGCTAAGGCTGGCCCTCGCAGTCCTTATTCAGGCCGCAGCTTTTCACTAGAGGTGGTCTGAAGGTCTTCCCCTTAGTTTGTGCCTTTTCCTCCTGCTGTACTAGAGAGAATTTTTACAGTTTGATTCCGGTCTAGCCCTTACGGTGTCATGTGGCAGGGTGGCGACTGTTACACGTTTAGTAAGCCCTATCTTAGGCAGGAGCTGTGCTGGGGCTAAGCCTTTCCCAATGCTCTGACTTCTCAGGGCCCTCAGCTGTGTTTTGGTCAAGTACTCTCTGCCATTTCTTCAGGGCAAGGACCTCTTCTCTTCCCTGTTCTCCTTCTGTAGCAATATCTTCTTCAATGTTCTCTGTGGAAGGAGACACCTACTGCAGGAGATGGAGGTGGGCACAGCACGTGCTGGTGTCCCCTTGCTTGATCAATGGCACACTAAGAGTCATGGTCCTTCATAAGGTCCCTGGAAACACCCAGTGGGCTGTAAAAAGTGTAGAATACCCTAAACCTTTGTTCCCAAGCAATTTAACGGTGAGACTAGCCCATGCTGAGGCATCAGCAGTTTGCTAGTTTAGGGTCATATTGTTCTTGGCACCTAGGAGTATGTATTGAGTCACTCAGGCCCTACACCTAACGGGAGTGGTGTGACTGCAAGCTCTAAGTGAGTGACCCCTGAGACCTGACATGTGATGGGGTCGAGAAAAGTTGATCATCTGTGTGTTTTGGGTTCCCTATGGAGGTTGGAGTGATTTCTAAACTGTACAGTAAGTTGAAACTCAGCCCTGCCTTTGTTTTTGAAGGATACTTTATCT